>NC_135756.1:27477500-27852500 GCF_041903045.1 Epinephelus lanceolatus
GTTATTATGTGTGTAGGAAAACACCTAGTTGGAAGTGAACCTCAAACTCACTTTGGACAGTCAGTGTTGTTTATTGTATATGTGTGTTGGACTAAGACAGGGGGAGTGTGTGTGTGAAGTACCTTATTTGTAGTGTCTCTGACAGTGAACGTCCGCAGTGTGTAGTAAGCGAGGGTTTTGCTGCTTTTCAGGGTCACCTGGTAGGGACCGTATTCCTCCTGGTTCTCCTCCGGCCAGTACTGGTCACATTTTGTCTGTAGACAGACGACAAAGATAAAACAAGAGCAGATGACCAACAGAGATGTGTGAGAGAACAGTGGACATGTTCCTCTGTCTGAACTGATGCTATTGATGTGGTCCTTTTGTCCCTGTGAGGGAGTTGTTAGGAGAAAGAATAGTAGAAAGAATAATAGAAAGAATAATAGAATAGTAGAAAGAATAATAGAAAGTTCTCTTTTCAGCATGTCACAGTTTGACAAGAAATAATGTATTGTAGCTGATGTAACCAATCCAAATCATAAGGAGGCAGCAATCACACAGTACTTAAGTGCTAAAAAGAGGCTTGGCTCCTCCTGTTAGCTGATTATGGTATGCTGAAATTTACAATTTCATAGCAAACATTTTAAAACTGATATATGACGACCTGCGGTGACACTGAAAACTTAAAGCTGTAGCAATCAATATTTCATATGAACAATGGGTCATATGATTATGGATAATATGAAAGGGGTCGTTCATGGATACAAACCAACTGAGAATTATCACCTCTGCAGTTACCCTCAGCTCTATGGAGCATTTTATCCTCTTTAAGCTCAGTGTTTCAGCTTTACAGACAGCATCTGTACTGTTCTGATTGAGTCTCACCGCTCTCTCCAGCGGTGTTTTCAGCTGTAGCAGGCAGTTGTTCTCAGCTAAAAAGACAGTGGGATTTTTGGGACTAAACTGACACACATCCACACTATTTCCCATTTCTTGTGAAATGTAATTAGAGGGAAATGAGGAAAAGTAGCTAAGTTCTAGGCAGAAACCAAATTGGCTGATGCAAATAAAATATACACATACCACTACAGAAAAACTTCCTTTATGCAAGTCCTTTATGTCCTTTTGCATAAATGCAATTGCATTCTTTTGCCTTATTATTAAAATCAGAAAATTATTAATTATTAATTATTAAACTAAAACTCTCAGGTTGGGAACCCATAGCTTTATGCTTATTTGTACCTGTTACATTTAGTGTTCCTTGAAATATGACCCATGCGTTTTGACTGTGGCTGAAGTTATACCTTAAAAACAAGTCAGTTTCTAGGGATTCCCAGGATAGTGAGCTTTTGCTCCCTGAACAGAAAATGTCTCATTTTCCTCAGGAGTAAATGGAGACTAAACAGAGGTACAACAGAGTGAATACTGGACTTATATTTGCCAGGTGGACAGAATCACGATGCCAAATGAATGCTAGGATTTCTCTGTTTACTTGTTGTGCAAATAAGCTGCTGTTCACTAACATGTTTGACTTATCAACTTTATAAAGTTAATTTGAGGACTAAAGAAAGACTTTTATGCTTGGTCCATCCTAATTACTGTAATTTCAGTTACTGTGCATCCCTCTGCTGACCAGTGGTGGAATGTAACTAAGTACATTTACTCAAGTACTGTGCTTAAGTACTTTTTCCTCCATGACAATAATAAAATAACTTCAGTTACTTTACAAGTTAAGATTTTTGCACACTAAATATATGAAAATATACAACTGCAGCTGACACGATTAGTTGATTGATTAGAAAATGAATTCATAACTATTTTAATAATTGAATTATTTTTCATGCAAAAACATTTTGTGGTTCCAGCCCCTCAAATATGTTGGCTTGCTGCTTTTTTCTTTTGACAATTTTTAATTATTTTTGATTTATTAGAGATTTATAATTTTCTGCATTGAATATTTTTACTTTAATACTTCAGTATATTTTCCTGAGTGTATTTACATATTTTTACTTAAATAACATTTTCAGTGCAGGACTTTTACGAGGAACAGAGTAATTTTACAGTGAGATATTAGTTGTATAATTAGGATCTGAATACTTCCTCCACTGCTGCTGCTGACAGGGCATTCACAGCATCACACGTTTTGCCGTTTGTTTTTTTTTGTTCTGTTTTTTATGTAACGATACAGTGCAGAGACTCACAAATTCCATTTAAGTTTATTTAAAGCATGCTGATTTCACTACTACTACTCAGGGGGTGTTACCTATGCTAATAGGGTACTTATGATCAAGTGGGATTCTTCATTCAGCATGAAGATTTGGATGTGGTTAAGAATGTTTGGTGCATCTAGAGTTGACTTCTCATGCTTTTTTCTCTTCACAGAAAATTGAGAGAGAACTTAAGAGCATGTTTCTGCATGAGGACCAATGTGTCATCTCACTTGTATTTTTAAAATTGACACTTCCTCCCTCCTGACTGTCACTGACGAGTCAGAAAGCACTAACTTGAGATAAGTTCAATTTAAGATACAGTTCAGTATCTCATTTAGATAGCATGAAGGTTAGAAGGCATCAAAATTAAAGTGAGATGTTTACATTGAAATAAAAACATTTCCAAACTACAAAAACTCTAGCTTGATGATAAAAAAATACATGAATACTCAAATTGCCGGATGTGCAAAACCAGATGTAACTTTACTGATCTGTGTGGAGAAGCTGGTGTTTGTCCTACCCGTCCTTTTTCCTTGAGGTTGGTGATCATGACAATAACTCCAACATTCTGCTGCCAGATCATCCTCCAGAAGTCTTCCCTGCTCGCTCTGAGAGGCCCCTGAGCTGCGATGTATGCTCTCGTTCGCTCGTAGCCCTGCAGAGGAAACCGCTGAATATAATGTACAGTAACAATAGTGGAAAAGACCCACCTGACTGAATCTATTTCTGGTTTGGATTTTACTTGGAATACACTGTGCTGTGTCAGTCTGCCTATAAACATGCAAGACTGACAGTAACATACTTACATCTACAAAGTTAGCATTGATGTAGTCTCCACATTTCCCGTCTCTGTCCAAACTGTTGGAGAGTTTGACTCTACTGTGATCATCTGAGAGAGGGAAAAAAGGTCAATCAGCTTCATCACTGCTGCCTTTCACAATTATACACTCATGTTATCAGACTGAACAGTGACGTACAGGCCAGTATGTTTATGTATCTGTTCTTGCTTTTGTTGTCAGGGTGATTGGAGCTGTCAGCAGTGATGCCCATGTCCACCGTGCACGCCTGTACTTCCTGAAAAACAATATAAAACACAAATAAGATTTAAGTTAGTCACTCAGAGAAAGCTAAACATGCTAATTAGCACAATGAGCACTGGTGCCACTGAGTGAAAATGAAATGTGGTTGTTCTTCTGGACAAGTAAGGTTTTTGCTGTATTTATTTATATTCTACTGGTCTATAGTTTCAATAGTATTACGATACAACAGTCAAGTGACCACAGTGAAGACAAAACAACAAATAAATTAGCACTTGTGAATGATGTAACAAGAATTAAGATTTGTGTATGGAGAAAACATAAAAAATTGTGAAAGAAAGAATATCATATATTAATCCCTGATTCATATTCAGGAGAAAAAGCCATAATACATGGTCTGTATGTGGCCTGCATTAACGCCTCATATTCAGTAAAGATGCTGGCCAACAAGCAGCTGCTTCCTTGAAATGTCTATAAATCTCTCACATCTGAAATACAGATGCTATGGTCTACAAGCTGACTGGTTGGTCAACAAATGGGCAAACAAGCTAGACCTCATTTTGAACAAAACTCAAATGTTCCAGCGTTGAAAAGAAAGAAAAAGAAAACCACACCTCTACACTGTAGGCGTCTTACCTCATAGGATTCTTTGACAATCTAATGGAGGGTGGTGAGGATGCAGAAAGCACGACGATGGTGGTGGAGGCGGTGAAAGGAGAGTGGGAGGGGGGGACAGGATGACAGACAGACAGACAGACAGACAGGGAGTCAGTGCAGGTACAGGAATATGGGGTTCAGATACACACAGAGAGGCGGTGCTACAGTAAATGGGAAATACACTGATATTACCAACTGAGCTGCAGACTTGTAGCTTTCAACCATGTTAGCCATTTCCTGTTACACTGTTAAATATTACGGCATTGTTTACATTATGCAAATACCGGAAAAATGTGTGTGTATCTACAAGTCAAGGCTGTGATCTGCCCACATGGTCCTATAACTTTGCCTCTTTTGTCTTTAAATGAGAATTAGATTGACCTAAAATGTAGGTTTGTAGAAAATGCAAAAATACTACAACAAAATGGGAGAAGCACACAAATACCATGACAGTTACACGGGAGAGGTATATTTAAATTAATCCTATCTGTGTGTGTTACTCAGGAGGCTCATGCTAGGAAACAGAGGTGACTAATGTCATGCAGATGTACTCATTGTTGAAACTAATCCACAAACTGTTCTAAAATACATACACAACATCAACCTCCAGAGACCTGAGCTTTTGTTTGGTATGCATTTTTAATTTCTTCTAGCTATTTGGGATTAGCAGAACCTGATAATCATATCTTTGAATAGTGGTTTTTGAAAAATTATGTCCTCATATAGGGACATTGGGTTTATTCTCAATAACTATTAAACTGTTTATTTCAATGCCTGACCATTTTTGTGCCAAAACAAAATGACAAACAACGCAACATTTGTTCAGTGTTTTGTAACTCCACGGATTAGGGGTCACTGTTCAAGTCTAAAGCTGTTCACTGCAATTCCTGAACATGGCTGTGCAAATGCAAAATTGCAAATAATGCAACAAATCTAAAAGCCTTATGATTTGTTAGTTTTGTTACTCTGTTAAATTTCCCCTGCTTCATCCTCCAGTGTAGGAAATTCCTTTTTGTCTGTAGAACAGTTTGTCACACCTAATTGAGTGAAATGCTGCAATAATACACTAATAAAGTCTGATGTCCTCAAACGAGTACTTTAACTAACAGCATCTTCACTTGTTACTGTTGCTAAAATTGATGAAAATTGTATGCCATATCAAACTACAAACTCCCTTTATCATAAATAAACAAGTTTCAAACATGAAATGTGACAGGTTTTATAGCTTTTCCACTTTTGTGTCACGATTGGCTGGTGACTGACTTGGCAGAGATGCTGCCATCTTGTTTTTACACTAAATCGTGTATTATGTTTTTGGTACCACTAAATGGCATGTGAAAGTGTCTATAAACAAGGACAACAGGTTTAACTTTAGCAGAATATAGTGGAAGGTGCAGCAATCCCAAAACATAGTGTCCTAATATGAGGATGCAGAGTCGCAGGAGGATAAGATATTTCAATACTCCACATGAGTCATTTCTCTGGTTTTAAATTCAGTATGCGCAGAGATGAAGACTTTACCAGCCTAAATCTTATGAAGGGAGGTTTTTATCGATTAAAACCTGCCTACTGAATTCTAAATCCTGACTTAAGTTTCTTATGTTTGCGTGTCTGTGAGGAAAACCAAGTAGCACTGCCATGGTTAGTAGCAAACACCCTTCCTACATACTGTTGCACAACATGTTTTACGTGGAAGTAACAAATTATCACATTGCTAAATGATACCCCTGGAGACATGATGTTAATAGAGATATGGAGGAGCATTAAGGAGCTATGACAAATGGAGTGATCTCTTTATTTCTGTGCTGGTTAAAGGGGCTCTATGCGAAATTCAGAGTACATGAGTTGTCTGGACAGGGTTCTCATCATGAAGATAACTGAGCCTGCGGCTAGCAGCTGACAGTGCTAACTCCATAAACAGAGCTAAACAAAGGCAACAGTGCTGACAGAGCTAGCGGTGTTAACCAGGGAGAAAACAAAGAGTGGGTGCTACTCTTCTGCTACAATGCTGTCCCAATATCAGTGGTAACTGCTGCTTGAGCGCAGTGCAACGCAGCAGCAAAGAGCTAGCCAGTTGGATACACACATGCACGAACATGCACACGCAGCCAGACCATCGTACCACAAGAAACCACAGAGAAGCTCAGATTAAAACACACACAGAGGGAGCGTAACTTCATTCTCTGCTCAGGATGCCGTTACTTCATTGTATCTTAACATAGCAAATACAAATATGCTGCTATATTAATGCTCTGAATCTCATATACAGAACTTTTGAACCTTTGAAAGCCTTGGTGTGCTTTCAAATTGTCTTGTGGCTGTCTATGTTCACCTTGTGATAAAGGCAATTGACATTTAGTTCAACTTAAATATTCCAATCATTAACATTCAGCGCACCTCAAACTCCTTGGAGAAGGTGTTGGTGGTGTGCAGCTCCATCACATGCTTCACAAACTGTTTCACTGTCAGTGGCTCGTGACCATCTGCAACAAAAGAGTGAATGTTTAACTGCATAATTTATATTGTGGCTAGATAGCACATATCACAGTGATAACATCTTTTTAGTGTGTGTGTGTTACCTGTGGCCAGCAGCAGTGGTGTAGATGGAGCTGAAATGACTTTAGGTGACGCGCTGTCATCTGGGTAGAAATTAGCTGCCTGGAAACAGTTTCTGTGACACAAACAAATCAAAACCTAAGTGAAGAACACAGGTGAACTTGATTTAGACACAATATTGACCTTGCATGTGTGTGTACCTCCAGTAGACGAGTATGCCCACTAGTACCAGCAGACAGAGTATGGTGAGAGTGGAGACGACAGCCAGAGGAACAACTGTCCTCTTCTCCCTCTCCACACCTCCAACCAGGCCGACCCGAGACTCATGGCTGCTGTTGCTGCCCTCTGAGAGAGGAGACGCGAAGAAGAAGGATGGTGTGTGTTGAGTGAGAGATAGAGACAAAGGGGGATAGAGAAAAAGAAGGGTAGAGTGGGGGAGTGTCACATAACACAAAGATCATGTCAGTATAATAATCTCTACAATTTTAGTTTAATGTAAGTTTATGTATCAGGAATTCCACAATAATTTAGCAAATGTGGTAAGGTTGTTTGCAAGAATAATTTTTTTAAGTTTAATTTATAATGTGTTTTGATCACAGCAGTAATTCAGTCTGTGTCCAGTTTATGACAGTTTTCCAAATTGCTAAAAAGTGTCACACATTAAACTGCTTCTCCTGGCCAGCTGGGGACAGCACAACACCTTATAAAGTTGATATATACACTTGTTTATTCAAGGGTGACATGGTGTTTTTCACCCTGGCCCCGTTTTCCCATGTTTTTGTGTCTAAGTGACTAATGAAGACAACAATTTTTATAACTGGTCCAGTGTTGAGTGAGAGACCTGCAGCCAGTAGCGGTCAAACAGGCTGCAATGTAACCACTCTGGGCATGTTCGCAGCATCAATTTATGTCCACTGCAAGTGCTTGTTTTTGCTACTGACAGGCTCAGATTGTCGATATAAGCGTCTGACAAATTTTTGGAAAGGATTTTTACAGAGATAGACCTTTTTGTTAAAGGGTAAGATCCTTATTTTAAACAGAAACAGCCCCAAAATCATCACCAAAGCCACCTCCATTTAAACAGACAGTAATTTTAGCATGTATAGTGCCCAGATATTTTCTAACTGGGTGAATTATGGGTTTATTTCAACCAAACCAGGGTTGGTGTTTGTTGGAAAGTGGAAAGGCGAAAGAAAAAAAAAAAAGACTTTCATGAGATTTATTTTGTTTCTGTCGACTTTGAATCAAGCATGTTTTAATAATGATTTAATAGAGTGTACCAGGAATGAGTCCTAAAACCCAGAAATGAGTTAGCATTTTTGCACTCCCAGTTCCTTTGTTTTGAGGTGAGTTTGGTTAGATGACTAAAATACAGTCTGTGGTTAACACAAGCTTAAGAGACTTTTGTGCTTTGTTCTACGACATAAATTACGCCAGCAAATATCCCATTCATGAATTTTGAAGCTTTTCTGTGTCTTAAAAAAGGCGCTTGCTAACAAGTGGCTAAATGGGACAACAGAATGTCATCACGCTGAACAGATATTAAGTTATTCATAACATTAGCTTCTTACTTTTGCCGATTGCATTAAGGCTTCAAAAATCATACAAGTGGTGTTCATTTGTGAAGATTATTTTGCTGAACAAAACATGAAGGTATCATTAACTTTTGTTTGCCAGAGCTTATTCTAGCCAATAATCCAAAATCCAATGGAAAAATGTCATAGGCTTTTTGACAAAGGAACCAGTGTGATGCTGACTTGCGCGTCAGCCTACAGAAAACCATTCATCCCTGGAGTCTTCTTTTAGTGTTTATTTAAAAGTAGTCTGGTGGCTTTGGAGATAACAATTTCAGGGTTGTTTCTGGTGAAAGAAAAAGGATCTTACTCTTTAACAAAAAGCTCTCTCTTGGTGGGGATCCGTTCCATAACGCTTTCAGGCATTTAGAATAATAGTATGAGCCTATCACTGGCAAAAACAAGCACTTTCTGTGGACATACATCGTGGACATACATAGCGTGCTATTGCAGCCTGTTTTGTGGCTGCAGGCTGCAGCCCTCTTATCCAGTACTAACCCTGACTTCAAAAACTAACTCCATTAGTCACTTCCACACAAAAAACATGGAAAAATAGGTTTTAAAATGCTACAGTCATCCCTTTAACAAATACAGCTGAAACTGGACAACATTAGTATTCATCTACAGGTACACTTTTGGCTCCCTGGTCTAATATTCTAAGTCTAATATTCACTTTGCTTTTAGCTGTGTTTGGGAGCTCTGCCAGCTTCTGAGGGGAAATCTGGCTTTTTAGCTGCCTGCTCCACTGTCTTCTTTAACTAGCTGCTAACCATCTGCGGTTTCGTGGTGTGCAGGTAGCATATAATGGGTTTATCAGAGCCCTTCGGCTATAAACTGCTGCCTGCTGTGGCTGTAAGAAAAGGCTGATTGTTGCAGATCCAAATCAATGAGCTGAGAGACATTTCAATGCTCTATAAAGCTGAGGAAGAATTGGTTGCTAATTCTCTGTGGGTTGATTACTATGATCAACCCCTGTCACATTACATGGAGTCATTTCATCCTCTGTTAATATAAAAACATTGATTGTTACACTTTAAGTGGTTATAGCAATAACAGTGTTGTTTGTTATAAACGTCTATCCGGCCACTGTGGCAATTGTGGCTGAATGGCCTAAACAAAGAGTTCCACCTCACTCAAACTTTAGCAAACTTTGACATACTGTACCCTATGTGTATGAAAAGATGAGAGAAGGGTAAACTACACAGCTCTGGCTCTCTGACAGAATGCAACAGGGCAGAGAAAAAGCTTGACATTGAGAAACATTTACCTTCCATGTCCTCCTCTGTGTCCTTGTTGCCATCTGTCAGTCTGAGCAGAGGGACGAGACGCCCCAATAGGGGACTTCTTTCAGCATCAAACAACAACCCGTCCACATTTGAGAACTGCTCTTCAATTACATCTGCATCTCTTTCCTCTTTACCGCCTCCTTCCTCGTGCTCCTCACTCTCCACACTTCCATTTCTTTTACCATCACCGTCTCCCTCTTTGTTTTCCTCCAGAGTAGAGTCAGCACCAACATGACTGTCAAGACTTATGTTTTGTCCCTCTTCATCATGTCCATCACCATCACTATTTTCTTCACTACTGTCAAACAGAGGGAACTCTGCTGTAGGTTTATCTTGACTGACAGACAGCTGGCGACCATCTCTTCCCTCAGATGCTTTGTCTTTGTTGCAGTCTTCCCCATCATCACTTTTGTTACCACTTTCCTTTTCACCTACAGCTTTGATAGCTTCTTTAACATCACTGACTTTCTTTTCCCTTCCTTTTCCATCTTCTCCTCCATCTCCACCACCCTCTCCAGAACCACTGATGTCCTCAGGCCAGCTTAAAACTCTTAAATTGGACTCAATTTCATTCCCACTAACGGTCTTAGTGTATATTGTCTTTCCTACTCCACTCTCAGCTTTAGTTTCTTTCTCTTTCTCTTTCAGCCTGTCACAGCCCGCTGTGCTATTGAGCTGTCTGGCACTTTCATTTGTTTCACCATCCACTTTCCACACTCCCTGATTCCCCATGTTGCGTGCTCCTTCTTTTTCTATCTTTTCTTCTTTCTCACCACTTAACTCACTTTCATTCTCCTCCATTTCTTTCTCTACTACTGTTTCCCACTCTTTCTTGCTACTTTTGCTTCCAGTCCCATCTGTGTCCTCATCTGTTTTTCTATCCATCTTAATTCTTGTTGATCGACTATTTTTCCTTGTATTATCCACCTTCGAACTTATAGTTGTACTTGGAATAGTAGAAAAGTTAGTCTTGACTGTAGCGACTTCATCAAATTCCTGATTGAGCCTGTCATTATAAAGGCCAGAGCCTGATCCACTTCCCCCTGCTGTCCAGTCTGTGTTAGATTGCTCTGAATCATGAGGATCGGACAAAGTCAGACCTTTAGAGTCAAACAAAGATGTGACTGAAGTGGAGCTGTGGTCGTCCTTGTGTCTATTCGTCCCGGCTTCCTCTTCATCATCGGGACGTGACAAAATTTTTAGACCATCTTGAATTCTACTGTCAGTATTTGGGGTATTTCTTTCAACTGTGTTTGTTTTTGGTAAATCGATAGTACTCGAGTCATAATCAGACAGCACAGAAAGGGAATTCTTGGTGATCAGACGTTCCCGAAAATCCAAAGTAGTAGAAATCTGAGGGTGCGCTAAATCCATTTGTAGATGGACAACAGAGTGCTCTTCAGAGGACTTGTTATGATGAAAGATAAGGCCACTCCTGTTATCTTCAGGGAGGGCCGGAGTTGGACCGAAACTGATGATGTATTCACTAAAAGGGTTGGGGGATTGATGTTTGAAAAAATCTCCTTCAGCAGAGCCCCCTTCAGAGACAGAGCCTGCAGGATTTGCAGGGTTGATGATCACTCCAGTAGAAGTGTTTGGTGAGTTTGTTAAGCCAGAGGACAGGTTGATGGTTGAGTCCTCAACTTTAGACATGGGTGTATTTGCTGTAAGAAAAGCCAAAGTAAGTCTGAAAAAAATGCTGGATGCCAGCATTGAAATGTGCCAAGAAAGATGGAAGAAAAAGTAAGAATTGAACCTTCCAGGTATGGCGCACATGGCAGTGAGAAAGACAGAGGTACAGAGTCTTGACTCAGCAAAGGCAGACTTTTTGGTCATCATCATGCCCACAACTTACACAAAATACAAGAAGAGAGCTAAGACTTGGAAGTTGTTTATTAAGTTCCAGAATGAAGAGATGAACAAATGACATACCTTCAAGATAAAATGAACCCTGCATTTTGTGAGGATATAAGAAAAACCAACCACCAGAGTGCGCCATTGAGCCACAGAAAAGAATGCAAATCCAGAAGAGGAGTCCCAAAAGTAGATGCTAATCACCGAGCCTGAGTGGACTCAAAATATGACCTCATGTGAAGTCGAAACATGCTGCGAGATTTGAGGGAGAGTCAAGCATGTTTAATTGCTGATCCGGTTCAGAGAGTTGCTGATTATCATTCTAATCATCATTAACGCCAGCTCATTCTTTTCGATCATCGTTATTACCACCACCACTACCAGCGTTACCCACATCATGCCACTATACAACATGCCACCAAGATCACAGAGCACAGCAGTGATTAGTCAAGCAGCAGCAGTGGGCTATTAGAGGAGAAAGGCAATCATCCACCGCAATTAAGTCCAGCTGTCTACCAACCACAAAAAAACATTTATCTATATTGCTGCTGTTGTGTGAAATCCCTAATAATATATATTCATAGTCACTTTTAATTGGAAGTAAACATTGTACTTTTTAGAGAACATAATATATTTCTAGGAAGGGTTTCTAAGGTGTTTCATCTTACCGTTAAACATGGGCTGGGTTGTGTGCATCAGCACCCTGAGAAGAGAGGAGGTTGTGAATGTTTTGTAGACAGACTCAGCCAGTGTGTTGCTGGCAGTTGCCGCCCTCGCCGTGATCCAGACGGGGGATGAGGTGGAGGAAACCGAGGTCACGGTGTCTGGATAGGGTTTGTTCACAGGGGCATCATCATCTCCAGAGGACGACAGGGAGACTTTGTCCACTTTATCACCTGTGGGACAGAATGTACATAATGATGATATGAGACGATGCAATATGATACGATGTGACACATGTTGAGCCATGACACGGCATGACATGACATTGGCCATGTAATGATATGACACAACATGATATGTGATATAATTTTTCATGATGACCTAACGTGACCTAACGTGATGTCACAACATTATGTGACATTGACATGTGACATGAAATTACAGATGATCTGACAGCCACAATTTTATATAATGAAGGATGTCAGGTAATGGGACATCACATCACATGATGCATCACATGAATAAATGAATGAATGAAGTTTTTATTATTGTGTCATCCACACAAATAGCCTGCAAAATTCATACAAGCTACATCCAGAATACTGCAATTGTAATAATACCGAAAGTACAAAATAAAGAATAACAATTTGAGTAATTTCAAGATCATACATTTCTGACAAAATATTTACTGAATAATTCTGGAGATTTATTCAGCGTAAATACTAGTAAAATAGTTCAACTTGCCTTCTTTCATGGGCTTGTGAGACATTGTTAGCACACTTGTGAACAGCCATGAAAGGCAATGAAAGTAAAAGCCAACCCCAGATTCAATCGTTTGGTGTTTCGCCTCGCTATATTTGCATTTTCTGCGCTGTGTCTCTTGGATGCCGCTGCTTACAGTCTGGCACCTGGTCACTACCCTTTTTATAAAGTCCTGACCTGAGTGCTGTTGGGGAACACACGCATAAACGTCTTGAACACAGAAAATAAGAAAATGCTGGCAGAGTGTAAAGTCTCTGAATTGACTGAATTTATCATACACTTCTAGTGGGTCATAAGTGATGACTTAATTCCCATAAGTGATGAAGTGATGAGTCTATACATTGTTTTTGGGAAAATCCTGCCTCGTATATCTTTCAGTAGCAGTAGCTGTTCAAAATATTTATTTGAAAAACATAAAAAAATTAGGTATCAATCTAAATTTAAGCCATAATAAAGAAAAACACAATCTAAACTGTGTCAATCTGAGCAGAATCAGTGGCAAACGTCCAGTGGAAGAAAAAAATCTTCTGCTGATACCTATTTAAATATTTATGAACCTAAATTTCTCCCTGGCGCTGCTCAAAGTACCAACCAGAGATGTTTTTTGTAAACAAGAGTGCCAAAAAACAGAAAAATCCCTTCCAATAAAATCTGACCTGGCAACACGGCAGCAGCAGCAGCAGACACTGTTGCAGCAGAAGTGGTTGTTTCTAGTGGGAAGTTGTTGACTGTGTCTTCATAGAAGATATCTGTGACTTGCATGTCCTCCACAGGAGGGGTGTAGAGATCTGACTGGGGAGAAGGGAGCCCACTCTCTCCAGCTTGGTCTAGTGAACTGTGATCTCCTGACTGCAAGAAGAAGAGGCAGATTGCAAAAACATTGGGTTTCTTCAATTTGGACAAGGTTAAACTGAAAAAAACTAGTCTCCAAACAATTTTGCATTTACATTTTGTGTGTCAGGTGTCTGTTAGGTATTACATTTAATCAGGTTTTAAGGATAACACTGAGAGACAAGAAAAAGAAAACTTCAATGAACTACCTGTTGTGGCAACACTGACAGCGAGGCCTCCTCTGTGATTTGTCGGCGGATCGTCGGCAGTGTGGTCGTCCGAGCAACTGGAAACAGGAAGCCCGGCTGCTCTGTTACCTCAGTCACCCATATTGCACCGTTGCCATCAAAACCTGCTTTAGTGATTGGCCGGTGCGTTGGATCACTATCCTCGTAAATCCAGTTCTGATCCATATCATCGGGTTTAGACCTGCTCTGGTCTGGTTTCTTTTTTATATTCTGGTTGAGTCCAGTTTTCTGTAGAACAGCAGACTCAGACGGGGTCTCTGGGGTTGAACGGGTGCTGACCTGCACTGGGAGATTGTGGTGGTATGTAGGTTGGTTCTGGTAAACCCTGGTCTGCTCCACTGGGATCTCCTCCACGGGGCTGTGGTCGTCTGGAGAAAAATCCACCTGATTCTGGTTCTCTGGCCTCTCTGCTTTGGCTCTAGATGAGAACTAACACAAGGAAAAAAGCACTACTGTGTGGAGCTGTGGCACAAGATGTTTGGTTATATACTGTCTGTGATTATAAGGGACAGGCTTGTTGATGGAGAAACTAAAACGTGAGGGTTTTTATGCTGTCACCACCTCTTGTGTAAATGACAGAATATAAACATCCTACAAAAGACACAGTGTTGATGCAGTTGTTTACTTCTTTAATATTCAAAATGAGCTGATAATAAGGCATTAAATTAATCTCCATTAATGCAGTGTGGAAAAGCACAAGCTGTACTGGTTCTCTCAGTGAGAAAAACATGGGAGCCTTTTTTTGGTAATCTCTCCTAAAACACGCTGCAAAGTCTCGTATAACCTTTTGTACGGCTCTCCAAACACTCAGTGACAAGCCTCCACTGAGATAATTACAACAATTTGCATAATAATTAGGTTCACTGATATGACTAAATGCAGGGCAAACTTCAGCACTGCAAAAGTAATTCAGCGAAATGAATGCCAACATGCAGAGTGGTGTCAGGTGAAACCGCAGATACGGACCGCCCTACCTCCCTGGTGCCTTCCAGATCTTTTGCGACAGCATCAGGATCTGAATCACTTTCTAGAGAGAGAGAGAGGGGAAAGAAATAAAGACTTTCTTACAACTGTAATAAATGTAACAGATGGAGTTGGAGTTTTTTCCTTTGTCTGAGTGTGTGTTTGTACCAGGGTCCTCTAACGGCATGTCCACTATAATCTGGTCGCTCCATCGTCCTCTGAGTCCGTTGGTGCAAAACGCAACCACCTGAACCACATAGCTGCTGTTGGCCAGCAGACTGGGGATGATGGCGCCCTGTAAAGTCACACAGATGAATTTAAATTAGTGGTTCACAATCTTTTTATTGCCTGATGTAAACCAACAACCCCTATCAGATGAGCTCAAGTACCCATTTAAGAGAATGTTGCAATAATGATCATGGAATTGATGATGTTTAGGTTTGGTCTGCTTTTTTCTTCTCAATAAATTTTGCATTCGTGCAACTTTCACTTGGAGAGGCGGCGCTTGACTTTTCAGCCAGTGCTCCAGCACTTTTAACTGTCTATATCTATTCCTCTGCACACTTGCTAATTAATTTTCATGCACTCCCAGTCGCAGCAGGTGGTGTTAAGGTGTTACAGCTGCCTCCGGTCAGCGGGGGGTGCGTCCTGTGAAGCTGGTTTATAATAGGTGGTTTTGAGACAATAAATATACAAGATCAACATCACTGCAATTTGTAATCCAACATCAGTGTTTATTTTTCTCTAAAATGCAAATATGTGAATGTTGTTGTTGTTCTTTTTAAATAAATCATAATTACTTTTCTTTCATCACATAAGCTGAGCTATTCCAAAATCCTTCCATGACCCCTGGTAACAGTAGAAATACGCCCTGGGGTACAAGAACCAATGGTTGGGAATCACAGATTTAAATATCTCTGCTTTGGAATGTCTTTCCACTTTCAATTCACATTTATACATCATGTAATAATAGTTGTATTGATGACTGGTTGTTTTCCTTTTAGACGTTTTTAAATATTTTTAACACAAGTTATTGACAGTTTTGGTAAGGAAAACACTGCTATCCATGCTGTATTTGACATTTATGGTAAATTATCTTAATGAGAATAATATTTGAAGTTGCACATACGCCAATAATGATAGTGTTAAAGCTACCGCATGCTCATTTGTTTAATATGGACTTGAGTGCATCTCTATTAATGGTAATCAAGCCATGATCTAGTTGTAATTGCGTTAGCACAGTAATTGCTAATCTTAAAAAATAATTAATTATGCCTCTCATGGGTTTTTATTAGATGCCTTCATGCACATAAAAGGCAGGTAAACTAAATTCTCAGTCCTTCATTTGTGCTGTATGAGGGTGGTCTGAGTATTGTCGACTTGTAGTCTACATACATAGATGCAAAGGCTTGTGCAAATTCACACACTCAGACCCACAGACCTACATACAGATACATATACACAGATGGTGCTGGTCCAGTTATGGATGCTCAGTGACCTATTAAGAGGCCAAGATTGATCGTCATTATAAATCAATTGATTACTTTGATCAATCCAGATGCCAACAGCAGTCGGCATGTACACAGAGAAGTGAGAGTGGAGAGTGATAGAATTCTCATACATTATGGTCTAATTCATTCATTATAATGAACAAGTCACTTTATTTACAAAATGCACATATACATGCCCTGTTCTAATATGTTTAATAAAGGGTCCCAAGATCCTAAGAAACCTGGGGTGGACATTGGACAGAGTATCTTGAATTTCTTCAACGTATAGACAAGAAACAATGTCATTTTTAAAGCAAGAAGGGGGAACTGATTTGCACCCTCTCATGATCACCCTTTTTTGCTATGACAATACCAAACATGAGGACTTGTTGTAATGCTGGAGAAAGCGTCAAAGAGTATATAGAGCAAATCAATATCACAGAGAGACAGTCAGGGATTAATAAAAGGACCTGCTTGATTCTAATGGTCCACTTCTTAAATATAAACCTTTTCTTACAGAGAAAACATTTTCTATTAAGTTTAAGGAATTAAGCTTTGTAATCAAATCCATAACTAACAGCTTATTAGAGTTCGTGAAAAGCTATAAAAAGCAACCTGAGGTTCCTAGATTTTTTGCACTCATTAAATAAATGGTATTGACATCATGAGCAACTGTTGCACCAACAGACATATTAGGAAATGCTTCTGCAATACTAGGAAAACACCACCACAGGGAAAATCTTTTCAATCTATAATTTTGCAGGCATTAATTGGCTCAAAGCTTGGCATGTTCCTTTTAGATACCGTGATACAAATAAAATTAGAGAAATGCATCTAAAAATATTGCAAAAACTATTTATATCAAACAATTATATTTTATTATTATTTTGATAACAAATATAATTTACCTGCAAGACTGAGCAAGTATCCATCTGTTTTATTGTGGCCCATACTGTACTACATTTCAAAAGACTTTAAGTATTATAAATTGTGCAAAACAGCACATGCAATTATGATGGAAGGTAAAAAATGTATCATTTAATTTGAGTGTGATGATTAAAATGTATGCACTATTCTCAACTTCTTTATGTAATTAGGGAAATTTCATGATTCAATCCCATCTTTTTAAGATGTTTTTAACTGAAATTGATTTTATTTTGAGTTTTACATTTATATAGAAAAAAGCAAACTATGTCAGAAGCTAAAATTCATTGAGACGTGTTTATGCAGTCTCAAATGACCCCTTCTTTTTGAATTCATTGTTTATTTTATGAGTTTATTTTACTTAGCATTACTTTTTATTATTTCAAATACTTACTGATGCAACCATTACCTTCTGTCTTTGCCAGTTAAACTGGTATGACTGACTGTTTGAACTTTCTTTTAACTAAAAAAAGGAAAAAAAACACAAAACAAAAAAAGTTTGTGACGAAATACTAGGATACAGTTTAGACTTTCTCTGACTAATGATGTGAAATATTCCTAAAATGTTCAGAACGTTACCTTATACTCCAGTGTCTCTCTGACCTAATTTGAGCAAGGCTAATTAACATTAGCTAAATCTGCCATCTCCGGCAGATTTGTGTCCGTTTTGATGGACAAACACACAATTACAGGTGAATTCAAAAAACAAGAACAATGGACAGAAATGCCTTCTGTCTGTGTTTACTCTGTTTTGTGATCAGTCAATGTAGCCAGCAGTCCCCTGATAAGCGCTTGATAAAACTAACACCCCTGATAAAGTTATTTTAAAGCTAATTTGATAACACTAACACCCAGCTACACTGATCCAAAACCAAACAGAGATAAGAGAGGTTCATTTTTTAATTGTAGGGGCCTTGTCTGTACTCTTGATGTAGCATTTGTTTTCTTTTTTTATTTTGAAGTTAATCGAAAGAGCATTGAACAAGAAGACAATGAATACGTTTTGCTTTTTGAATAAATTGCTGGAAATTTAGCATTTTTTCTTTTTATCAAAATTCATTATTCAGAGCAATAATCAACAGATTAATCGATTATCAAAACAGTTGTTAGTTGCAGCTGTACATATGGGTGATGTTTGTTTTGTAGAGACATGTGAAGAGATCTTTCATACCACGTCCTGGTCCCCGTCTGTCCTGTACTCCTGCTTGCTCTGGTCTTGACCCTGCAGCCTCTGGTAGGTGACGGTGTACCAGTCGATGGTTGTGTCGTAAACCACACGGGGACGTTCCCATGTCACTACGATAGTTGTGTCGTTCTGGGCGTCAGCCTGAACGTTCTCTGGCTCCGAGCTGCAGGCTAGAGATGGCAGATAAAGAAAAAGAGGGTAAGACTGGTAGAAATTCTGAATATTATTAGCATGCCGAAAACTCAATTAAAAAACCTGAAAGAAGGAGATACAAAAGACAAGACATGGTACAAATGCAAATGGATATCTAAATCTGAACAGCACTGAAATGGTCTGTCACATCTCTCTTTTAGTTCAGTACTGCTGAAGGTAACTTGATGTTAATCGACTGTATTGAAAATGGAAGAAAATAGGAATGCATTTTAAAAAGCCCAGCTCAGGAGGTGAGTGTGAGGATGAGTGGGAGGTGTATGCATGTGTGTGTGTACGGCTGCATGAATTTGTTACAGGCAAAAAGACCCTTTTCTGAATTTCTGAATACTTTATTTCAATTTCAAAAAGAGCTGCAAAATAAATTGCCTGCACTGAGAGGAGCAGGAGCACAGAACTACAAAGTCGAGCTCCCTGGCAACCCAAAAGACCCACTTTACTTGAGGGTCGACTTTATGAAGATGGAGAAAATTATATCTTTTGATGATTCATGACGAGGCTGACCTTGGAGTACAGTGTTAAAGCTACAGCGAAGGCAGACGATGGGCAATATTTTCAGTCATGGAAAAAAATAATGTTTAATAATGTAATCCAATTCAATTTTCTTCGCCATGCTGCCAAGAATTTGGTCTCTTCAATAGCTGAAGAGATTTGAGCCTGGGAGAAGTGGGAATTCTGGGTTGATCTCTTTAAAGCCTAATAAGGAAAAAAAATCTCATAGTGCAAAATCCTAACATGCTGTATCTGCTCAGAGTTAATAGCACTGTTGATCAATACCAGTGTTTCAGCCAATACTTGGCTGCTGAGATCTCTGCTAGTCCAGGCTTACCTCCTGGCCTGTTTTACAACTAAAACCCTCTGTAAGAAGACAAGTGATGGTGCACGACTTATCAGCTCCAATTCTAAGAAGTATGGCATCAAATTGAGCTCAGGGGAATGCAAACATATAAAAATATTCTATAAATGTGTTATCTACAACATGAATGTGAACCCAAAATCGTAACCACCAGTCATGTAGCACAGTGATCAGTTCTCATAGTCCACATAGCAAGCTGTGAGATGGCCTATGGGCACGAAGCCCGCCCCATTTCAAAACAGGCTCAGCACCAAGAAGAGCAACTCTAAATTAGAGTAACTAGAACCGGAGATTTGACGTTTATTCACTATTTTTGCTTAAAAAATAATTAACACGATTACTTTCAGCTACCTATTGTTCTGTCAATCAACTGATCAATTAATTGACTAATCGTTTAGCTTCTTCATTTTTCCTGCTTACAATTTGGGACTTACATTCATGTTTTAGAAATAAAATTTACATGTGTTTTTTTTTTACATTTACATTCCACTGAGTTGAATTAGGTCCCATTTAGGAGCTTCATTCTCCAGCCAAGACACCTGCATCTTTGAGTGCAGTGATATACTGTATTACTGCTGAAGAGATTTCCTCTAGTGTCAAAATGCAGCTGTCATGGACCAATCTTGGAACCCATTGGCTATCGTTCTGAAGATGATAAGCCCCTGGGGGCAACGGCAAATATTCTGGGATGTGTAGCAAGCAGTGTCGGGGCAATGATTTCCTCTTCCAGAGGCCGGTCATTCTGACTTATCTCTATAAACAGATATCTACATAGGAATCCAGATACGTTAAAAAAAAAGCTAATATGAAACTAACTAACTGTTAAATATCTACACATGATACATGCAATAATGTAAATAGCCTATTTATTATATCTTGCTTTAATTTTTCACTGCTCACATCATCCCTCAGTCTATGATTAACTGTTTAATATCTACACTATCCTGTGAGTCAATAATGTGAAATCAGCCAGTCTGTGTCTGTATTATACTTTACTTTTTATGTAGTGCTTTATGTTTTGTTATGTACTGTTTGCTTACTATATTGCTCTTTCGTTTGTGCAGTTTACTAACACCAACTTGTGTTTGTCTTTTTACTGATTCGTATATACATTGCTTTGTGTTTTTTTCTGCTGATGCTTCCTGTTTGCGCTGTCCCTCTGCTGCTGTAATTTCCCCGCTGTGGGATGAAGAAAGGATTATCTTATCTCATCTCATCTCATCTTATCTTACATGTTTCCAGACAATAGCTGACAGATTCCAAGACTGCATTTTGGTCAATGCGTTCCACCTCTCCACACAGACTGTTTACCTGCTGCTCAAATGTGATTGGTCAATACTACTCGTCTACAAATGACTACAAACAGAAAACACAGTAATTCCGATACCAAAAGCATGTCCTGTTACCTGGTGATTTTGGCTACACATTCAGACATGAGTTTACAGATATTATTAATGGACTTCAGTGGTTGAAAGGACAGATGCTGGGGTTTGGAAGGAGCGGACAAAGATTAGATGGTATCATGATTGTTACTGGTCATCAGAGGTACTTCAATACCATACTGATACAAGCTGGGCTATTGGCTATTTAAATTATGTAACTACTAACCACTGTTGTAAAATAAATGTAGTGTAGTGTGTTAACATGACACTGAATGAGAAATAAAGTAAGCTACACTAAAATGAAATGAACTGAAATGACTTTCAGCTCAGAGAGAATGAGTTAAGAGAAGAAATAAATGACGGTGAAACAAACAAAACGTTTTGTTTGGGTCGTTTGAGGACGTACTGGGTGTGAGCACGTCCTCCACTCCGGTGTACGAGGCAAACACCTGACCCATGAACTGTTGCTGCTGCTCCCTGAAGTTGTTCTGCAGGTAATCCGTCAGCATCACATACCCGGCCTGCTCCATGGTCAGCACCTCACAAAACACCTCCAACTGAGTACAGAGAGAGAGCCAGACAGACGGAGAGAGGAGAGATGATAGGTGAAGAGAGAGAGTAGCAAGTCAAACAAAGGGAAGAAAGACGTGTCTGTTGCATCTTCCCTGTTTCTATGCAGTTGCCAAAACAAACCCAAAACCGACGCGCACATGTGTGTGTGTGTGTGTGTGTGTGTGTGTGTGTGTGTGTGTGTGTGTGTGTGTGTGTGTAAGAGGCTTGTGCTGGTGCCAGGCAGAGGCAGAGAGACAGCACTGCTCTATTTTTGGTTAGCTACGATGTGCACATGTCATGCCTTGCCACCCCCGTTTCAATCATGCAAACACAGACAAACACAAGCACACACAAACCCACAAGCACATATAATACACACAAAACCACTTTCATGACCTCATTCACTCGCCACTGTTCTGCTACATAATTGATGATTATTACACAGATGATTTCATTCAAAGACGTTCCACAGAGGTTTTATAACGTCGTCACCCTGGAATCAATCTGCAGTAACGTTACAGTTTCAGCTTGTGTTGTCGCTGCATGACAAGCCTTTGTTACAAAATCATACCACTACAGAAACCCTACTCTGAAAGTTCACATTTTGACTAAACATGTCACATTGCATCACTTCAGTGCAAGGTTTTGTTTTTATTTTGTGCACAGATGTCAAAGACAGCTGACCTGAAACCAGCCACTGACTACAACTAGACACAGCAACTACAGGCAGCAGTGATGTCAACTTAACAACAGATGTTTGTCTTTTTAAACTGAATACAAGCCAGTGTACATTGTAGTTATTTCAAATATAAAGCATTGAAAATTTGTATCATAAAGCTCCAAGGCTTTCATCAGACACAACGATAAATCAATTTAGCAGTTGAAGCCGCTGTCATTGATTTCAAAAGAGGCTTTTCCTTCATGACTGTCGGCCGTGCTAGAGTATCCTTAAAGAGTAGATGAAACACTTAACAGTATGATTGTGGTTCCTTTGATTTTTACCTTGGGCAAGATATGGCACTGCAATTGAACTTAATATCCACCTAGATTTGCAAGGATTTTACGTTTTTGCCAACTTGGTGCAGCCATCTTACAACAAGCTAGTTGGTGACATCACAAGAATAGTTCTCCTTTTTTTTTAACTGCTTATAGAAGTTGTTAAACTAGGCTTGGTGAACTTGGTATTGTAAAGCATATTTTGTTCTTTGATGGCTTTTTTGTAAAATATATTTAGTCTTATTGGCTCAAAAAGCATTTGCATTTGGTTTTTAACTTTGTCCCTGGGTCTTTGTATCTCATCTTAACTCTTAAACTCCACTGTATCAACACTTATTAAGTTAGAAACTAGTTAAACTAGGAGGTACAGTGCGGTACTTAGCATTCCTAGTAAACAACCATTCTCATGACACCACCAACTAGCTTGTTGTAAGATGGCTGCGCCCTGCTGGGGAAAAAGTGAAAAACTATTTGGTTTTCTAGCAAATCTAGATGGCTATCAAGTTTGGTTGTAGTGACATTCTTGGTAAGGTATAAGTCAAACAAACCAGTCATATAGTTCAGTGTTTCATCACCATTTTAAAGGTATTCAGGGTTAAAAGAGTGAATGAGAAATAGTGTTACTCAAAGTCTTTATTCTAGGACTTTTTTTGTTCAGAAAAAAAAGCATTGATTACGGTGTGTGTGTGTGTATGTGTGTGTGTGTGTGTGTGTGTGTGTGTGTGTGTGATAAAACCTACTGACCTGTGTCTCAGATATGGCCACAGTGTGTTTAAAGATGATCCATTCCACCGTTTCCGAGCAGGGAGGAGCAGTTAGTGAGCCGTTGTAGATGTAATATTTATCTGTGTTATTAGGCAGCAAGGACCTTAAGGTGAAAGCTTCTATCGACCCGCTCTTACCTGGTTAAAAAAAAAAAAAAAGTCTCATCAGTGACAAAATGTCACAACATTAACAAATGTTTTGCCCCAAGCTGTAAGATCACCTGGGACAAAGCATTTTAAAAATGTCACTGTATGTTAAGTCTATGATGTGCATCATGATATCGTTCATAAGCAGTCAGCGACCCTTTGTAGTTTAATCATGTGAGAGAGAAAAGCACATTTTTTTGTGCATTTTTCATTATCATTATTTGACTTCCTCAAACAATAATAATATTATAATAACATGTCTTATTTGTATAGCACATATCTAAACAAGGTTACAAAGTGCTTCACAGAGTGCATGAAAATAAGGCAAGAATAACAATACAATATTTAAAAGAATGTTGAGAGCTGAGAAGAATAGTGTGTACAGTGGCAAAAACAGAACAAAGGGAAATAAAACACAAAAGTTACAAATCAAAAAGTACAAATCAGACATTTAAATGGAAAGCTTTCCTTTAAAAATATCTTTTAAGCAATGATTTAAAAACAGGTAATGTGCTAGTCAGCCTGATCTCCTCAGGCAGAGAATTCCAGAGTTTTAGGGCCCTGATGGCAGAAGCCATCAACACTTGTCTGGTATAATTACACTAAAACTACAATTTATTTTGCGTCAAGGAAATTTAGTTCTGTTGATAATAGGGATGTCAGGATATGAGATTTTGACATCATAATTATTGTCCGAGGAAATATTATAGTTTTCACAATTATCAATCAGGGAATTTATTACTTGACACTATGTAAGTAAAAAAAGACATCAATAACACATTTATTATTTCCACTTCTTATAGTGTAATGTTTGGTTACTTAAAAATCATTTATAGTGGTTAAATGGGAATAGACTACCCTGAACAAAGGTTACACAGACAGAGAGGGAATGACAGTCACAGTCCTCCTTAGTTGGTGCTATGGTATCCCCGCAGGATTCTGAAAGTAAATAGTAGCACGTTGTGAACTACTTTCAGAGAGTTTTAACTGTTTTGGTTGATCTTTGCATGATAAATAGTTAAGTATTTTTTACTTTAACTTGGGCATACAAGGGTTTGAAGATGGAACATATTGGAAGTGTTGTACCCACTTGCCAACTTTTCAACGGCAAATTGGATATATATCTTCTACTCTCTGGTCATTTTGTTGATATCCAATATGCTCCCACACTGCTGATTTAAGGGGCTCTTATTTGGCAGATATAAGGCTGGGATGTCAGTTTCCTGTTAAATTTTTACAGCCCTTCTTCTCAACCCTTCAGGTAAGTGGCACACACAAAACAAAGCAAAGCACACACACGTTATTTGACTCGCAAAAGTAGATTTCATAGGGCAACAACGCAGCAATACGAACACTTTAGATATCGTAGCTTCTAGAATTCTTACGTTTATGAAACTGGGATGTTATGTATCCACAGTTGAGGCAAAATCAGTTGATTTTGACATTCGTTTCCCCAGTGGTGACCCAGATATAGTACAGTATGTAGAAGTGACTTACCAAACCTGCTGACCGTGTTGACGGCTTCTATTACAGGAATGAAGTTCTCGCTGTCTTCCAATCCGATCTGTGGAAAAGAATATGAGCTTCTATTGAAGACAAATATTCACCTTTAATCTAATCACTTTAATTTTTGTTATTTGAAGAGGAACAGGCTGATCTCTAACGCTAGGGCAAACCAACCTACCTCAAAGAGCACGACTAAGGCAGAGATCCTCCCTCCTTCCCTAATAGCATCATCCAGACTTTGAAAGTCATCTGGATCATAACTGTAGATCTGCATCTGAAAGAGAGCAAGAAACAGGCAGGTTAGCTGACCTCAGGCTTGAATGGTAGACAAATGTGTACACAATAAATGTATTGATGATGGACAAACAGATGCTGTGTATATATGTTACCTCCAGAGGGTATTTCATCCCGTTCAGGCTGTGTTCAGACCCGTCTGATGTTGCATTGCAGCGCCCCCAGTGGAAGGTGATCCTACCAACACGGAACCTGGAGCTCAGCCCTCCTCCACTGACGAAGAACTCCCCCTCCACACTGATGGACACTAAGACACACACACATTCACTTAGTTTAAACTTTCTGTCAACTGCTCTGCAGTAACAGAGCAAAAACGGGAAATGCAAATGCTGAGTTTTACTGAAGACTGTCAGGGTCAAACTTTTCCGACAACAGGCTTAATCAGGAGTACGATTGAGGGCTTTGCTTGACTGACAAGACTTTCTATCCCCAATATTCAGCTGTGGCAGTTGCTGCTTGTCCACCAGGCTCCCAAGCTTTGTCCAAATTTTTAATTTTCTGGCTCTGAGCAACTGGCAAGATGGTGGAAAGTGGTAACTTTAAGCCTCAAAATATTTCATCATTTCTTCAGTGATGGCATGGACGCAAAATCCTTGTTTTTTTACGATGAAAAGGACACAACAGTTTCTGGCTGCTACAACTTGGATAGCTCATGTGTTCATGTATTGAATGTTGATATCCTGGAGTATTAGCAAAGTATTCTGGCTTTTGACATTCATCACATCAGTAAAAATGAACATAAATATTCCTAATAATAGCAGGGTTTTTTTTTGGCTACTTTGGAGTAACCAATATATAAACAAAACATTTACATATTCTGACCATATAAAGGCAACAGTTAGACCATGGTTCCTTATTTACACATCCAGCAGCTACAAAGCAACATTAGTATTCATTTAGAGTTGTGTTTCTGGCAACCTGACAGATGTAAGTTCAATATTCCCTTTCTTTTGGCTCTGTTTTGGTCTCCACAAACTCCTACAGGGAGTATCTGGCTCTTTGGCAGCCAAATGCTCCACTATGCTCACCAGCTACTAATTAACTGTCTGTTTACTGTCTAATGCTGGACAGGCAGAGTTTGTTTTTAGAGCTTCTTTGATGAAAACTGCCTGTTGTGTCCACCAAAAACAGATGAGAGCACTGAGTCTGAAATGAAACAGCAAAGATGCGTATCACAAAACCAAAACAATGCTGAAAGACACTCCAGGTAAAGGTAGGTACAGAATCAGGTGATAATTACCTATGAAATGTTTTTAAATTTTTAGGTTGATAGTGTCTCGTGGGTTTCTACTAGAACATGTTTACATGCTTTAATTCTCAGAAAAACACTTTTTTCCCCTCATACAGTCTGTGCTGGAACACCTGTATTCACCCTCTGTCTGTGATGCTCCGTTTTGGCACTGGTCTCTTAAAGCCCCTTCTGAAAAAGCCCAGTTTGCTCTGATTGGTCAGCGTTTGTGGGTCTGCCATATCTTTGAGTCTATCATCACTGCAGCCGGGAAATGACTATAACAGAATACAGCTGTACTTTCTATCCTGAAAAACTACCAATAAGAGCTTCTAATCCGAAATCTGTACAACTGGACATGTTCCAGCAGGAATCTGATCCAAAGCTGGGGAGGAATTTACAACACTGGCAACCAAGATTACATGTTTCCCTGACATTAGCATGTAGCTACATTACGTATTGAAGGCTACATAATGCAGACATTTGCAGTAACAGGCCTGGAGCAGATAAGCATCTAAAGAAATCTGTCTTGAGCTGACGTTAGCTTGTCTTCATCATAGAAAAAAACAGTTGGAGACAGAGTATTCAGAGTGGTCTGATGCCTGACGTTTTGCTCATAGGGATTACTTTTATGCATGTTTACTTTATTATTTATATTTACCAATTCATCATTGTCACATCATACATATATGACAGAAAAGAATAAAAAGCATAATCAGTCCCCTTTAATGTAAATTGTGAAACAATCCTTCTTATATCAAAGCTGACAATTTCCCTAAGTCCACTTTACCTCTTCATAATTGCCTCTTGGAGCCACATATGAACTTCAAGTGAGCAATCTCACTGGTCTGTCACGATAATTACTTTTGTTAGATGATATATTGTCCCAGAAATAATTGCAATAAAGAACATAACTGTCATTTTGAGGCCATTTTATAGCCTCAAAGACTGCAGCTGCAGGCTATCTGTAAGATACACTTTGCTAGGACTCACAAAAGTAGGCGGGAGACGAGAGGAAAAAAGAGGATTTGTTGCACCTGAGTCTTATAATGATCAGGAAAACTTTGCTTTAAATTCTGGCATTATGCTGACTAAAATATGGGTGAAATTGTCATGTAAAAACACACACATGTAAACACAATAGGCAATATCAAGGTCAGCAAAATGATCGAGGTCATGTCCATATATATCATATGATAAGCCGATAATGTAACTATCCTTACAGAATATATTTGTTAAGCACAATATTCTCTGATGCTCGTTTTACTTTGTTAAAGGATAGCTCACGACAGGATGTAACAGAGTTTGGTGAGGCTGTGCAGGTCTCATGTTTCTCTCTTAATATCATGACAGCCTGCAATATCTGTTTAAATATGCAATTTCCTCTCTGACTGCACAGAGAAAAAGAGATTAATTTTAGGACCATTAACGTATAGGAGGCACGCACACACACACACAAAGCCCAGGCTGTATTGGAAAGATGGTGATGATAGCTCAGACAGCTTCCATTTGTTTAATATCAGGCCAGACATCACTCCACACGCTGCCTTTCCTCTCACTGTCTGTTCACGTCGTCCTCATTTTTCTCCCCTGCTCTGTCTCTCTCTTTCTCTCTGCACATTTTTTTCTTTTGCTCTTTATTTGTTGCCGCTTTTCTGTTGCTCAGTTTCATCTCCGCCTCTTGACATCGATCTTTCTCCCCATGATCTCTTGGTGCTGCTGTCCCTATGGTTGCCTCTCTCTCAATTACTTGGTCTCTCTCTCCTCTCTTTCATTGTCTCCTTTTAATCCTCGCTGCTCCTTTCTCTCATTAACCTCTGAGTTGTGAATCCTTCTTTTTTCTGCTTCTGGAAAGTTAAGCTTCTTTCCATATGTAGGGATTAAGATGTTGTGTTTTACAGCACTGGGATAATGTCAGAATCATTTCCATAGACCGAATCTACAACATACGGCACTACATTTTCTTCCTCTGGTTGCTGCTTTAATATGTGCTTGTCTGGGATTGAAAGAAAAAGAAATTGTCATTTTTCTACACAACTGAAACAGCTTGTTGTCATGGCTTCCACAGCTTGAACTGGACATATAAAGTTACAGTTGAGAAAAGGCCAAATAATGTTTAATATTCCTATAGATTTACTTCTCAAAGAACAAAACCAGGCTCTGCAAGAAAGATTAATAAACAGGAGTGGAAAAACATCACTTTACCTGTCTTCCCGTCATTGTGGATGGTGCTGGACTCTGCCGTCAGTTTGTTCCAGCCCTCTAACTGTAGATTCTGGTACTGCAGCCTGACTTGGGTAAAGGTCTCGTCGATGTCCACAGGAGACTGCCTAGCACTGTTACAGGCTGGGTACTTCTTACCCCAGTTGCGCTGGCTCAGGACACCTGTACACCAGAAAGAGAAAGAGTGGCTGATAAATGAGGAGGCAAACAAGTTCAGGGTCTACTGATCTGAAAATGTCAAACTCCCTGAGAGCTTGTTATAAAATCTCATTTTCATCTGCTGTCATCAGAAAATCTGGAAGCTCAGCAGTGTTTGGGCTTGAAACACAGCGTCCTCCTGCTTTGCCTCCAAATGTAGAATTCTGAGACTGAGACTTTAAATACAACTTAAATTCAGTCATGATTCATGGATGTCAAAATGCTCCACATAGCATCTTTAATATACATGAAAAATACATTTAGAAGTGTGTATTGCTGTTTAAAAACAGCGGGGCAACTGTTAAAGGAGTACAGCTCTAACGAGGGCAGATGGTCAAACTGTAGGTGAAACATGACTGGTTGGCCTCAGGTCACACTTGATCCTCACACTCTGAGTGTGAGTGGGCATTGTTAATGCATGAGTGCATGTCTCGTATACTGTGTTGCTTGTGAATTGTTTTTTTTTTTGAGGGGGGGTTGCACAGCATGAATTTTGGTTAAACTTATTGATGTGGTGTGTGTGTTTTAACAAGGCTGTGCTTTCCGTATGAATAATGTAACAGAATTCGAATAGCATCAGGACAAGCAGACATTTGCAGGCAAACATGCAACACAAAAAACCCAATCAAAATAGATTAAACAAGAAGCAGAAGTTACATTCTTCTCTTTCTGTGCTCAGAACACTTTCATTTAGCACAAATGCTCCGCTAAATATCACAAGCTCTGCCTCAAAATGATTGTGCATTGTTTATTTATGAGTGCATGTCTGAATCTAGAATTGGTGTTTAAATTTAAAGACGTGCAGCGTGTGAGTAAGTATATGTGTGATTTATTCATGACTTCTTGTCACACAATCTGCATTTGTACCTACTCACATGATGTGCGTATACTCTTATTAATTCCTAATTTATTTTTTGGAGCATACACATTCAGTACCTACACATTTTTTGACATGCAGTGTGTGCATGTATGTGTAAAATATTCAGTCATACGTCCAGTCATACTCTGAACTGCAGTATATATTTGTGTGCAAGCATGAACAGCTTCTTTGCACGAGTGACTGTGTTCATTTACTGTGCACGCATTAATCTGCTCTCAACATTCAATAATTTCCTTTAGGTACACTCAAAGAGGTCTCAGGGTAACCCTGCCTTAACTGCATTAATTACGCCAACTAATAATTCTGAGTTAGTCATAGTAGAGAAAAAAATCGAAGTATATTACAGCATAAATATTAGGATACACTACTTCGCAATATGATAAAGAATTTGGTTTGATTTCATGGGGGGAAAAGCTGTGCTCATTGCTTAATATTTGAAGAAACAGTCACTGCATATCATCATAAAAGTTTTACTTTCATGCACAAGGGTCTTCTATCTAACTCAATGTCACATTTGTTTGGATGGAATAAATTCCTAATATCTACTTTATTTGTGCAGAGCAAAGACTCACTGAATACTGGAAATGCATCATTAGCTGTTTCTTATGCAGTGCTTTGTGTATGTGTGTGTGCTTCCCAGTATACAGTTAAGACAATGGGTCTAATGAGGTCAGAGCAGATGGTTTAACTGTAACTGGTCACACATGACTAAACAGGTACTAGCTTTGCATTCTTTGTTGTGTGTCTCATGCGTGTGTGAGGGAGAGAGAGAGATTGTTTAACCCAAGTTCACCTAAATCAATTACATCTTCGATGTATTGCTGCTCGGTTTGACAGCTACAGTTGGAACTGTAGAGATAGCCTGAGGATGGTGAACATGTCGGGGAGGTTCACTGTTCCTCCCGTAATTCCTCCTGTAATACTGTGGCTTCTAGACACAGTTGGAGTGACATTTCAGTATTATATCTTGTTAAAAACCCTAATGACAACCATTAGAGGGTATTCATACAACAATCTTAACCAACCTGTCATGAGTCATGGATTATAGTCCAAACCATGCACATATTAGACACCAGTAGGATTATTGTTAAGATCGTTTTTCTAAGCCCCCTAGAGATCCAAACAATAATAACAACCACAAAATTATACTACACCATTACATTAGAACCACAGTAATCTTGTACAATATCTTGGACACAAACAACAGACTACACAGACGCGACAGAGAGTGAGGAAGAGACAGCGAAACCAGACGAAATGGTGCTACTCATAAGCAGCTGTTAGCCCAACAGAAAAAAAGGAGACCTGTGTTTCCTGTGAGGAAATGTCTATTGACAGAGAGAACTTCATCAGAAGCATTTGTAACATTTTTCAGCTGTTTGTCAGCTGTCACATTTCCACAGTCACAGACTACAGTACACAGTGGCACTGCCATGTTTACTACAGCCTCCTGTTAATAACAGTGTGTTGAAGTGAACTACAGAGAGCACACCTACGGGCTGTCAATCATGTTGCCTTAAAATGGCATCTTCGACCATTACATGCTTTTTAAAGTTATTTAGTTAGTTGTGAACCCTAGAGTGAGCCAGGCTAGCTGTCTACCCCTGCTTTCGCTTTAATGCTAAGCTAAGCTATTTGACTCCTGGTCCTAATACAACATAATACATATGCCTAAGATGTGACACTTCACACAGACGGGGCAGATTGGGGTTATTATCTGCTACACAGAGTCATCTTTGTAAAATGTGGTTGCCTGCCAGCTCACCATGTGTGTATTGAATTTTGCCAAGTGATAATTGAGTTGGTTATGCAGGGTTTGGAAGCCTAGGCTATAGTAACTGGTACTGAATCAATCATCCCGATCGTTTTAACAACAGTATGCATTGATGCGATTGATTTATTTTAATGTGAAATGTAAAAACACACTGCTCTGCTTCACACTGCCTCTGATTTTTATCACAGTTCTAAGTAGTTTTTTGAACGTGTAGAGATAAACAAGAATGATATTATTGCCTTGCAATTGTTTGCCTATGTGCACAAGTCAAGTTGTCCTTACAGTTTACATCTACGTCTGTGACAACATGAATACTTCACACACATCTTCAACCCAGCAGCAACAAAGGTCAATACAATCAGCACACTGTCAAGGTGGACACTCAAGATTAGTGTCACCAATTCAGTATCTGACTAAATGTAACCACTTATGTTCCTGAGTTATACTGTTGAATAATGGCCAGACGTGTTATATGCAGAACATTATGATGACACTGTGAAGTTATGTATGGGATATAAAATGTCACCATCATTTTATTCTATTAAACATTTCTGTGCTATTTTTTATTATAATCACTCTATGATTCCTGTTTTCTTCATGTTTTGACCTTTAACCACCAAATTCTAATCAGTTTATTGTTGAGTCCAAGTGGATATTTGTGCCAAATTTGAGGATACTCCCTAAACGCTGTCATGAGATATCGCGTTCACAGTCACAGTTATCTAATCTGTTCATCGGTGAGTCAAAGTCGACATTTGTGTCATATCTGAAGAAATTCTCTCAAGGTGTTCCTGAGATATTGTGTTGACGAGATTGAGAAAGTCAAAAGTCAAAGTGACTTTGACCTTTGACCACCAAAATCTAATCAGTCCATCTTTGACTCAAACTGGACACCCATGCAAATTTGAAAAAATCTTTCAAGGCGTTCTTCAGATATCACATTGAGGAGAAAGGATGTAAGGACAAGCCGGCATAAAAACAATAGACCAGCTGTCTAAAACTAGGGTTGAACCACGAGGTGCCTGCGTGGGCAAATGTGGCTTCTGTGGTTAGTGTCGCAGCTCCATCTTCGTCGCGCCGCATCCATGCTATCTGTATCTGCCATAACTGCGCAGATAACGTAGAGACAATAGAGCTGTTGCTCAACATTTTATTGAAATTATGTTGAAGGTGACTGAAGCTTAATGTTACAATTAAAGATAAAAAACAGAATTGAACATCTTGCCAGTACCACAACTACTGGTATGTTCCACAGTATCTGACCTATATTTTGCATTTTATGAGTGTTATTGTACATGTGAGTGTGTGTGTGTGTGTGTGTGTGTGTGTGTGTGTGCCGGGGGAAATGACAGAGGGTTGTCAATGTGTCAGTGACCACATCTGGCCCCTGCAGCTGCATTCGTCAGCATAATAATATACACACAAACGCACATACCGAGTTACTCTTCTGACATAACGCTACCATGGCAACAAGTAGCTGACAGTTGGAGAAAGGAATAAAAAAATTTGCCTGAAGCTAAACTTTCCTGTCTTCTTTTAAATCCATAAACACACAAATGCATGCACACCCACCTGCATCCAGTCAAGGAGTAAAAATTAGATGGTTAACTATGGAAATTACATTTCATATCTCTGAGTCCCACTTGCTTTTTCACTGTATTCCCAGAATAAAGTCTGCTGATGCTGCCAGTGTACCTACTGTTGTCAAATCCACACGGGAGACTTTTGAAGCTGAGACTCTGCAATTGTGATGAAAAATTGTAATCAGTATTATAATTTATTTCTCTTTGCTTTTGTCCTCTCACCCTATCTCTGTGTCTGCATCTAAATGGCAAATCAATTTAAAACACACAAAAAAATACAAGAAAAGGATAGATAACATCACAAACAATAAAATACAGATTTCAAATTTTGCAAGAAGAAACTGTATTTTGTGTTCAGCCATCTGGAATTTAATTTATGCTCCTTAAGAAAGCTGACAAGATGAAAATAACCCAATATTACATGATGATGTGTTTTAAAATGTACATTTAATACATTTTGATCTCTGAAATAAAGCTAACATTGCAAAAGACTAAAGAGTAAAGACGCCTGTGAACTTTCTGAAGAAACTTTGTGCTCTGCAGCAGCTCACAGAGCAGTCAGCTGTTAAAGTGGTCAAGACAGAAACCATTTACACCTGCTGCTGCTCTTTTTACCACAACACCAAGATCACTTCAGCTCACCCCTCACTCTCAAGGGAGCAGAGGTGAGACGAAAGAGCAGGAGTGCGTGCAGAGGACAAAAGAGAAGAAAGGAGATACAGCAGCCGAGGACACAGGGAAGAGTGCAAAGAGGAGCAGAGAGGAGGTGATAAAGAAAAGACTGTAGAGAGGAAAGAAGAGGACAAAAAGGAAAGTAAATCGATAAAAAAATAGGTGTAGGAAACAAGAGGGAGAGGACAGAAAGGAGACACAAGGAGGACAGTGAAAGTGTGTGTGTGCGCGCGCGTGTGTGTGTGTGTTTACATGCACTAACGTACGGTACAGATATCCTTCACGCAGGTAGACAAAGAAGTGCACATAGACACAAACATGAGTACTGTCTGTTTCTCTTCCTACCCACGCTTACACCAATTAAGCTCCCTTGAGTGGCACACACACACACACACACACACACACAGAGGTAGCTGATTTCACCCTCTGTGAAAAGGTTCTGCACTGCTGAGCGAGCTAACTGTTCAGAAAACATGCCAGATTATTAAATTGAATAATGTGGGGTTTGACTTTTTGGGTGACTGTCTGCTCCTGTTTGCATCACTGCTGGCAAAAATAGCTGAATATGTATCAAATATTAAAAGCAAAAAACGGCTGCTGGATCAGTTTAACCCCACAGTGGTGCTTTTGAATCTGCATTACTGTCTGGCTGGCAGAATAAACACAGCTGAATAGCTTGACCTCATTTTAAGCAGCGAGTGCCCTTCATTCCCTAAAATGGTCTAGATGTGGCAATTTGTGAATTTAGATATATAAGATTAGAACAACAGATAGTTTGCAGCATCTTTTACTCTATTTTTCAATAATTGATCAATCAATGAATATATAGAACGATAGCAATGCCCAATCCACGGTCCAAAACCCAAAGATGTTCAATTTATAATGACATAAAAAAGATCATGAATCAATTAACCAACATAATGTATCACTACAGTAGTAATTAGTTTAATCACTGTAAGCACAAATGAGGAGGCCTCTAGCAACCTCTATAATACATCTTTATCTTAGCAGATACATTGATACATCACAACAGGAAAAGCTCACATGTAATTGATTCATTAATTACATGTGTTCAAAATAATATAATATAAATATATATAATTAAATATATATAAAAAAGTTGTTTTGGGAGTCACCAGGTCAGATTTGGGAGACTTATGAGTTACTACAATACGACCTGCTATGCCAGGGTCACATGACCAACCAAGACAGCCGAAGGTGCCAGTAGGCTACTTTATGGGTTATCATGCTAGCTGAGGAGGCCACAAAAGGTGATGAGATCTTTTTGTTTTGGGGAAAAACACAAACATCAGGAGTGAGATACAAATGACCGCAATTCATTTAACAAAAATGGAAAGTGTCTCTGACTGTCTGTCCTTGGATTTGCTCGATATCTGTTCATCCAATAAACTTCCTACTTGGAGTAGGTATTGCTCGGGACCCAAGGAAGTGCAAGCTCTTGAAATCTATGGGGTGGGAATTTGTGTTTCCTTAGATAGCAAAGACATGACCCACCGGACTTTCTCTGCTTTGATTGGCTTACCCTGATATTCAAACCCTAAACAATCTCACTCCTCTTGTCCAAACCTAACCAACCCAACTGACAAAGGCAACAAATACTAGCCAATCAGAGCAAGAGTAGGGCAAGACATGCCCTCACCATCCTAGGAAACGCAAATTCGCAGGACATATTTCTCGTGTGTTATGTACACACTGTGTTGCATAATAAAAGGGGGCCCCTATTAACTGTTAGGCTGCTTAACAGCATGCTGAGTACAACTCGCTCTCAGTCGCTCATCCCAGAGCGTTCAACAAAAGGTGAAGCAAGGTAAACTGGAGATGTTACATTGTAGCAAACATTTCCGCATCAGCAATCTAACTTTCAGAATATAGGCTTTCATTCCTGGAAATAGCCTGGTCCCATATGGCTAGCTGCTAGCAAATGAGGTGTATACTCTAGCATTACACAACACAACTATGTCATGGCAGGTGTATTACTCAGGACCCCGGCAGCCAGGCATGTTTTGAACTGGCACTGCGCTGGTTTTACAAATTGTGCTACATACATCTTATTTGTCTGTGAAACAGATTTTCTGTAAGATCTATTTTCAAAATACTTTGGACAGTACAAACCTGCCCATTCTCTGAACCCTCAATTCTCAGAGGTGGACTTGCTATTAGTGAGAAACTGTTCTGTTTTAGCTGGTGTCATGTGTTTCGATCAGGATCTCAATTTGCAGTAAAATTCTTTGATTACAGCACAACAGAAGCCTGAGTAGAGAAATAAGTATTGTTCCTTTGTGTGAGAGGAGACTCCAGTTCTCCACTCTGCAGAATCAATGTCTATGTATGAATGCATTCATAGGCACACACACACACACACACACACACACACACACACACTAACTGACATAAAGGAGTGAGCCTTGAGCCTGAGGCTGACAAGATCTGAGCTACTAAATGAATCTATTATGAATGGCAGAGAAAGGACTACAACACACGCGCGCCTGCGCGCACACACACACACACACACACATCACTCATCCAGTGAGATCTACTATGTTAATGACGGACTGCCACACATTTCAGCAGCCGGTGTATCTGACAATCAGACCTGTCAGATTATTCATAAAGCAGAGAGAAAAAACTCAGGGTATGAATCAGAGTCCCCGTATGCTCTTCCTGTGATCTCTGACGACTCCGTCTAGACATGTGAATATGAAAAGGTCTCTGCAGCGAGAGGCAACCGGGACAAGACTCTGCATGAAGTCATGTAGTTAAATATTAAACAATGGCAGGCTTGGCTCTCTGAACTGATTTGCTGTTTATCTGAACGTACACAGTGACGGGTATGTAGAAAATAAAATGGCTCAGAATTTAACTTAAACAAAAACTTGTGCTTCTTTGTCTTCACCTACTGAGGGTAACCACTGAGATTACTCCTACCAATGAGTACACATTTATTGTTTTCAACCTGTGACTGTCATGGAAGACAGATTACATACCTAAACATGAGCATGCTGTGTGAAGTTTACTAATTTTTGGATACTTAAGACACACAGTTGCCTCTCATGGCTGTGTTGGGTGGCCACATTGCAGACATTACAGTCACTGAACTCATTAACCCAGCCACGTACTGAGTGTAGGCGAGGAACAAGGAATGAAAAATGGGGGAAAGAGAGTGTGTGCTTGTGAATAAAGGAGCACACCTCTGCATCATTACCTCATGTCTCCCACAAGGCTCCAGGAGCAGCCACACAGACTGAGCAACAACTGGAGCAGAAGGGAAGCCAGTGTTTGGTGACTAAGAGAGCCATTGAGAACATAGTGGGTGGTGAACACATGCATGTACACAGAAAAAGAGATAACAGACACATGAGATGAGAGAAGACGAGCAGCTAGCTGGTCGAGAGACACTCAGAAAACTGGGATCACGGCTTCTCTTTCTGTCATAGTGAAAAAGCCTCTCCAACAGCTTTTAGACCCTCAGGGGACACTAAACTCCTCTAATCAACATTGTAATAATAAAAACAACAAAGACATGATAATGCTTACTTAGAAGGATTAAAATTCAGGTTAAGGGCTTTCAACAGATTATCAGTGATAAAGTCTACAATAAATATGTAATAAAACAAACTGCAAAGTACCACTACAGGATGAAGACTGGCTGATATCTGACTTTCAGATGACTACAGCATGGTAATTACCAGCTGATTCGCTAATTTTGTCTGCCTGCTGTTTGCTGGGTAGGTAGTATATCGTAGGTTTGCCAGCTGTTGGTGAAACCAAAGTTCATGAGAGCAGTGAGAATGAACCAAAACGGTAAAGCTGTGGGCCCTAGAGCTGAAACAATGAACTGAAGACCCTAAAAAAAACTATATATCTAAGGAGAACTGCAGGGTCAGGTGATAATTCTCTGTGGGTTCATAACTACCGTATAAGCAATTCCTTTTACATCAGTCATTCATCCATTGTTGATGTAAAAACATTGATTAGTGTAGCTTCAAAGATACAATTGGTAACTTTTATGAAAATAACATATTTACAGAAACTGTCACTTTATTCTAAAAGAAGTACACAAGACAGATCTAACCAGTCTAATCATGTCTCGCCTCCCCTACTACTACCTGCACTAAAATCAGACAGTCGCATGGCAGCAACAACCAATCAGAGCCGAAGAGTCTCTGTCGCAGCTGTCACTCATGTCAATTGCTCTGTCAACTGGCAAACTAGACAGCTCTGATCAAACATGAATCAAGATTCTGTAACTGCATTGCCTTTTTCTCATCTCAAATGATTTCAGAAACATATTTCAGTGTCCTGTTTAAAAAATGACACAAGTAAAATGACAAAGTTGGTCCAGCTCGTCCATGCGCCGTCCAGTGACAGCGGGCGCTGGCCACCTGGCGCTCAATATGCTGCTTCAGTGGTTTGTTTTCCAGTGACATGTCAGGTATTAGCTGAGCTATTGAGTATCTTTGAGCAATGAAAGTTATTATTTATTTATTTTTACTTGTAGGCTAGATTTGTTTATATAGGCTATGCTACAGTGATTTGTTTTCCACAGAGCTCTACGGTGCGAGCATTTTACTCGCATTTGCGACTAAAAATAGTTTTGTGCGAGCAAAAGAAATCATTCAGGAGCACGCTGTGCGAGTACAGATTTCAACCAGCAGCAGAAACGAAAGGCAAATCCTGATGGTTGTGGGTTGAATGGGGGTCACAGACACAGACAGGAATACGTACTCCTGTCAAATACAGCAGCCATAGTGCCCCGAGGTGCAAGATAACGGTTTACCAGCAACCGAGAAGCCCGGCTCCAGGTCCAATAAGCCTTTGTTGGTGTCACGACTGCCCAGAAATACCGGAACAGCCGAGCCACAGCGGCACACAGGTATGTGACGTGTCAGAGGAGAAACAAGCCATTTACATTTCTCTCTTTGTGGCAGGTAACGGTCCACAAACCTCAGCGCACTTAAGGGACTGTTCTTAACTTATCAGAGGAGGAGGGTGGCTGGTTGATTTTTATTTTATTTATTTATTTATTTTATGTTGATCCCCCCCTATGTTAATCACTTATTGGTGCTGTTTTTGAAGTATGAATAAGTCAATAAGTAATTTATTCCATTGAAATATCATTGATGTATTATAGAAAAGTGATTCATCTTTTTATAAATGACAAAAGGCACATCTGCCTCATTTTTGCCGTGGTATCGTGATACTACTCAGAATCATGATACTTTCACTGGTATCGTACCGTGGGTCCCAATTTTGGTACCGTGACAACACTACTGCCTAGTTTGACAGTTTGACCTCAGTTTTAACAGCTGTGTTAGAGACTCCTCAGCTCTGCCTAACTGTTTTTGTTCACATACAGTGAGGCCATTACAGCATGCTACAAGGCAATGCAGAAGGCAGAGGAGTAAAAAAGTGATTTATCAGTGCTCTGATACATTTGTCTGTTGCTCATTGCAACTTGAAATGTTTTTTTGCTCTGATTGGTTGTAGGTCCATCCAGTTCATCCAGATACATTTTGATTTACAGTCACTGATAACAACGCTTGGAAACTGAAGATGAACTGAGGGGTTCCAGATAAACTTGTATTTGTGACTTGGTCTGGCAATGTCAGGCTAATAGAAAATAGCACTGTGCCAAGAAAAAACAAAACAGGGGGCAGTGTTGGTGGGGGCATATTGCTTTAGGTGCTGCTGAGAAGAAGAAAATTACCCAGAAGACCAGCTCGACAACAAAACACTGCTCTGTGGGGTACACTACTGTGGGACAGGACTTTATAACTGTGGAAAGCTAGCACAGCATTTTTTTCACGTGTGTATACAATCATGAGATAAACAGAAGAATAATGGTGTTCACATTACAAAGGTATCTACCAGGAATCCGCCCTTGTGTATTTGATTAATACATGCAGTTTGTTGCTGGATGGTACTGCGTCGTAGTGAGTGTTGGAGCCCTTTGCGTTAGCACAGCATCAATGCAGTGGTTTCATTGAAATAAATGAGGTGGCGGAGGGTTTTTTTTTTTTTCAATGCAGGGCTAATGTTGGTCTGAACACAACCTTATTCTTTTTCCTACAATTTTCCTTTTATTTTTTAAAACACTTTAACATAATGTTTACATACCAACAAATGCTGAATGTAAACTGCTCACAACCGCCCACCGAACTGATCCAAAATTTGCCTTGCCATGATGAGTGTCAGTTTTACATAAAGAATGCTTCTAGGGTTTGATAAGATGTAGCCATCACACAGCCTCTCATGCTGGTCCTATTAGTCGAATCCTTAATATGATGCACTACTAAAGGGTAGATACATGATGTTTTCTTGGAAACTGCTCTGTTTAATCAAGAGTGGTGATCAGATTCTTAATGTGAACACAGTCGTCTTTCTAATGAGATAATTTGAAACATGGGGAAATGGTTCAAAGACAAGATATTATGAACATATGTGGACAGGAAGATGTATTCATATTTGAAAATTGTATGTGTGTGTGTGTGTGTGTGTGTGTGTGTGTGTGTGTGTTCCCCAGACAAAGCACCAGAAGAGTACTGAAGCCTGTATTGATCCTGGGTAAGACATAGTTGGATCAAGAAGAGAGAAGACACAGACACACCGAGGAGAGAGAGACAGAAACACCGATACAGAGGTGCAGAAAAAAGAGAACAGACAAAAAATAGTCAACTTATTCAGAACATTTTGATTCTTTAACATTCTGTTTTTCTGTCTCTGTCATTGGTGCTCCACTGATAGGAAACAATTATGCAGAATCTAATACGACATTTCTGCTGTTCTGATAGTTAATATGGATATATATAATGCTGTTTCACTACAATTAAAAAAGCAAGTAGCGGTATCATTATATTATTTCTCTGAGAATTTGTAGTTTTGTTGTGATTTTTGAACAGTATCCTTTGAAAACCGTATTGCATCCCATTGCATTTGCCTGGGAGAGGAAAGTCTGGGTTATCAGAGCGCACAGTTGCACACAAACACATACTGTACATGCACACATACACACGTAACAGATGGGGCCCTGGGGGGTGTCCTCCAGGCAGGAGGATCCCAGGGATCCCTTGGAGACAAAGCAGAGGGGAATGATGAGGACAGCATGGAGGAGGAGGAGGAGGAGGAGGAGCAGGGAAACATACAGTACATAGTACCTGCAGGTTTATTGTTAATACTTTTTAATACCTTTTAAAGATACCAAGATTTTAATTCAGACAGACCTAAGAACCACAATTAAGAAACCAAGCTGGCACAGGCATGAATAATAACAATTACTAACTGAGAATCCCTCTCTGCCATAACTAGACAGATTATCAGCAAGTATAAAAGTTCTGACACTTTTCTTGTGCTCTGATTGGCTGTAGCTCACCAACAGATCAAGATATTTAGCAAGCTTGATATCTGAGGAGCCAACACCAATTTGCCTCTAATCTGGGGCTTTTGTCTGGGAGCTCCAAAATTTGTTGGCGAGCAGAAAATCGTGGCTAAAGTTGTGTAGTGTGAACTAAGCATCAGTGATCTGAGTGAAGGTTGAAAGGGCTGTTACTGATAATAGATACTTAAAAAAATAGATAAATAAAAATGTCAGAGCAGAGACAGGAGAATTATTTTATATGTATTTAATCACCAGTCTACAGTCACCGTGCTCCCGCACTCAAACTGTAAACCTTTCCCAGAAAGTTCACAAATGCTAATTTGGACTTTTGGCTCACATCAACTGTTAAACACAGATAATATGTAACTCAAAATTCTTGAATTTGTATTTCATATGTTGTAGTATGTTGTAAAGCCCTCTAAGGAAAAATGTGATTTGTGATATTGGGCTTTATAAATAAAACTGAACTGAACTGGAATGTCTTAGATGTTCTTTATTAGCATCACACACAAGTTGACTTTATATTTTATGTCTTGAAAGTTTGTTACTACATCCTCAAACTCATTTTGGTCTGTAACAATGATAATCTGTAATTTGAAAAATGATTATTTTTAGCCCAGCATGGATGACAAACCAGAACTATCTGGTGAGTTGTGTAGGACAACACCTGCACTTACAATTCCTCATAAGGTAAAAAAAACTATGCATGAAATTGTATTTTACTTACTTAAACATTTAAACATTTTGATAAAAATCAAACCTAACAACCATGGTTTGTTTGAGGCAAGCTGTTTGAAAAGGTGCATTGTGATTTTTATGTAGCCTAATTTTAAACTTTCCTCCTCTGCCTCGCTTCCTTTCACTTGAGTTCTTTTTCTTCAACTCTCCTCTTGGTCACTCACTCTCTCACTCTCCTGCCCCCCTCTTTCTTTTATTCCCCTTTATTTCCCTTGTCCCCCCCCCCCCCCCCTTACTTCTGACCCAACTAAAAAGCTGTGCACAGTGCCTCACAATGAAGTGCGCTTCTTTCACATGTTAATGCTTTTACTCACGGCTCACTGCACAGCATAAGACAAGAAACAGAGCCGGTCAGAAAAACAAGATTGCATACACATGCACACATGGCTACTGTTACAGCAATCCAAATGAACTGCCACTGAGTCTCCTTCAGTTGTGATGATGAACTTCAAAACCCAACAGAGAGGAAAATGAGAAGTATAGAGTCAGAAAGAAAGATCAAGACACACAAAGCAAGATTACAAATGGAAGTGAAGAAGACAAGGAGGGAAAAGAAAGGGCGTCTCCATTTCGTTTCCATTGCAGATGGGCTTTTCATCATTCATGACCATTTTAGTGTATCACACTAAAAAACCTATTACACTTTGTCAACCGGAGTGTATGTGCCTGGGAATTGATTGTAAAGATTTGACAGTGGGACAGAAAACAATCTCTAAGATGAAAATGCATGTGCATCTATTGATATTCATGCTGCTATGACAAATATGAGTAGGAACAAGTCGGATAAACAAAATCTCACGGCTGCACTGGCTGCGTGTGTGTGAATCAAGTTTGAGTCATTGCATCAATACAAGTCCATTAAAACACGGTTCATGACCAGATTTCATATGAAACAATGATGCTTAGATGTATGAAAGCAATTCATAAGGTGATGTGTTTGTTGGAGGACAAATTAGATACAATGATTTGATCCCGTTTGGGGTTTTTCATTAACTAAAATATATTTTATTTTACTCAGTTTTTCAAGGTAATCAAGGTGTTTTGGATTGTTAATTGTAGACATGTCAGTTTTGGTTAATTATTCTTTCCATAGCCTGATACCCATTAACTGGTAACTAAATGTTAAATTTTTAAAAAAGAAAAAAGCACAGTGACTTGAAATTCAAGATGCTTTTCCTTTTAGTCTGACACTCCAATGACTCAGTGAGCTTTAGCACTGCATTTCAAAGGGCTATGCATTTAGAGGTGGTGAAATGTTAACATTTTGTCATGTAAACGTCTTGCCTTTTTCATTTTCTGTTGGCTTTGGTGACAGACAGACAGCTATCCATGTTACCATGCCAAAATATAGTGCCCAACGCTGTAGTGGCGGCACAGTGTTGCCATTGTGGAAACACTGTACCCCTTCCTCCGGTCTCCCCATAGCCTGATGAGTTAGCTGTTTTATTTTAAGCCCAGAAACCCCTTTACCTTTGTTAACTATGTTAGGATGACTTGTAATGCTGATACTGCTAACTGTGCTAACAGAGCTAACAGTAATAACATAGTTAATAGTGCTATGAAGTGTTTGTGGCTCAAAATTAGGCTACTTTCTTACCAAGGCAACCTGGGGGGACACTGAGGGGTGGGTACAATGTTTCCAGAGCAATACTGTGGGTTGGGAAGGTGTTACTAGCTGTAATCTCAGAATGAGCGCCGCCAGCTAGCTCCCACCAGACATGGTTGGTGTGTAATGCAGTAAACTGAAGAACAGCAAAATTAGCCTATAGCTCAACATGTGTAACTGGTCAAAAATATTAACCACTGACATCCCTAGTTAGTTGCATAACAGACAGAAGTACGTATGATGATTATTCATCTGCCTTTAAAGACTTAACGGTAAATAAAACAAAACTGAATTTAAAAAAAACAAAAAACAACAGAATTCATCTTTAAGCAAGTACTGGCTCTGCAACTTTGCAAGCTTCCCAATTAAGCAGCTAAGGCTGAACAGATCCCAACACTGCATGTAGCATACCAGAGAACAGCACTGCCATCTGCCTTTCTAGAAAAACTGTTAGCGGCTGCTCAAAATGTCTCTACAAGTCATTAACACTTATTTCAGAGAAATATTCACAGCTAAATTATCAGTTATGTTTATTATTAGTAACATCAATAAATCCAGTTTGCAGTCATGCTACAGGGAGTTCAAGCTGGTTGGTCAATTAATGGTTTGGAAGACTGGCTTGTAAAGAGGCTGTTTTATTCTTGGGGACTCTGGGAAATTATGTGTCTTTTATGGCAGGGCTACTTGGATTTCATATCTTTTTCCTGCATTATGCTCCTCAAATGCGATCCATTTTGGGTGCAGGTTAATAAGTTTAATAGCTCTACCTTTAGCCCACCGATGACCTGTTGAGCCTGATCATTCCTCCTGATCGCCCCCCGACCATTAAGAAGCTAATCTCTCCCTCTGGGACTATTACGCTCTGTCTGTGTCCACTCTTTGTTTCTGCTGGACCACAGCTTAGCCCAGTGGGGGCTTCGTGCTGAAGGAGCTGATGCCATCTAACCATATGGTACGTGGCAGATCAAGGCTGTCTCACGGGAGGTGTTAACAGATAATTCCTTTGATTCATGTGATATTCAGACTGACATTTACCAGTCTCAAGGAGCTGTCCCTTGCGCTGCCTGTTTTAAGAAGTGACTGTGTGATTCTGAACAGTAACCGGAGGGCAGCTCAGAAACTTCCTATCTCCTGATGATTGAACATTCAAGTTTGGTTTGTCTAAGAACTTCATGTGTGGTTTAAGCTTATTATTAATTACCCCAGTAGTCTGTTGTTATCTTGACTAATCTAACTAGGAGCTAACAAGCAGACTGGGCAGACCACCCATATTTGTGTTTTTATGGAGTTATACCTCCAGGACTAAGACACTAAGTGTTTTAGCATCTTCCATCCACTGAGATGAAATAGTTAGCGTTAGCTTTGCTATGCTACACTTGAACTACTCATCAACTCTGTGATTAATACACATTTGATTAATACAACTGATTAACACTTATTTGGGTGGTATATCCGAGGCTCCTAGCTAGCCTAACACAGTAGCTTTCAAACCACGTGCAGCATGCATGGGAATGAATTACAACTTTTAAGAACGGGTTGCAGTGTCTGTGACAATAGTCAGTTACTGTTACATGAACCACCGTGCAGCATATGCATGTAAATTTTACCACTACAGGATCGATTATATCAGAGACTGACCGGCCGCACGTTGGTCATGGCAGATCAAGATGAAAATCTGTCAATTGCGATGTCACCAGCCGATTGATCGGTGCATCTCTATTAAGATACTAACAGCACTTACACAAGTACTTACAGTTACAAGCTGTAAATGCTATTATAGTGTCAGTACTGTTTTGTAAGTATTGATAGTTATTTTAGTCTGTTTTTATTTTTTTACTTGGTATTAAGGTATGTTGCCACCTTTTACAAATACTCTGCTCAGCCAAAAATTTCCCTTTCTATCAAAAAAACCCTACAAAAAACAAACAAACAAACCCATTGTCCAGGACACTGTTACTCCGCATTTATGAAGCAAACTGCTCATATCTCTACACACACATGGCAGTCGAATATCTATTATCATTACAAAGGGGAATAAAAAAAAATGTGCACACAGACCTGAATATGACCAGTCGATATCTTCAGGGAGTTTTCTCAGGCCTCGGACCAGCGGCTCCGCTGCCACAACTACAGCAGAGAGAACGAGAAAAAGGTTATTATGGTCATTTCGCATTTCCACAAACACACACAAATGCACAGACTGACAGGTGAAACCGTGACCAGCTGCTGTGTGCCACATGATAAGTGGCAGGCTTTTCCTGTCATTCATGGGATACTTTTCACAACAACCTTGCCTGCCTTGTAATAAACCAATTTCATTCAGTCGGAGAGGAAAAGTCAAATGTGCTAACACTGTCGTACGTGACTTCGCTGTGTTGTGTTGGACATGTTCCAGCAGAGTGGTGTGAGATTAGTTTTCTATGTAGGAAGGCCAATTTCGAGATAGCCTGGGTAACAACAGCAACATTTACAACAGATAAAAAGATGGTGACTACTAGGGCATTCGCTCAGCCGCTGCTGTACATGTAGTGACATGATTCCCCCTACAGCCACAGAGCACTGGAGCATTTTTTTCTAAGGTGTAAAATAATTTGTGTGTAGCACACACAGGTTTCTGAATTGGAGCAGAAACAGAACACTAACCTTTAGTCTTACTAATAGAAGCATGCACACACGGTACAAAAATCATTGGTTATCACCATACAGTAGAACACTTTAGAGGGTGCAGGAGGGAGCTGCATCACCATTAACAGCATTTTTCTCAGTGCACACACACGCACACACACACATCTATCTATTTCATGGTAGTAATTTTCACTCAGGGACAGTAGAGGATACAATGATGTATGAAGTCACAGTTCAGTGTGTGTATCTGTGTGTCGTACTAGCTGGACATCCACTAATAGCTTTGTGTCCCTCACTAGCTGTCTTTTCTTGCTCCATGACATATGAGGGCACTGAATAACACACACACACACACACACACACACACACACACATAGATGCACAACTCTCTCTTCCCCAAGCTATTTTGACTCAAGTCTCTTTCAGTTTTCACTTTCTTTATGTTCATGTCTCTTCCACTCTTTCACCTCCTGCTAACAGGAAAAAGTCAGTGCTCTTTGTAATCATCAATAAATTAACTGATGACAGAGAATCCATTTTATTTGTATAAAAACACATGGAGTAATTATGTCAGCAAGTACCAAGTGTGACTCTCTGGTGGGAAAGTTGTACATCCAAAAATCCTAACATTAACACACTCACCCTGCCAAGATTTAACTCCCGTCAAGGTGACACATAAAAACATGTGCGTCATGTTTCAAATATGAAAATTATCCTTAGGAGTTTTCACAGCCAGAATTAAAGCCTGTGCATGGGTATTAACAGCGACATTGTAAAGCACTTCATGCACAACCAGATGGCATATTTCGTGTGATTTGTGGGGTCAAAACTGGTGCAGACAGGCATAACGTATATAACCTGACAAAGCCTGTTTCTGAGCCTCTGTGTAGAGAAAAGGAGGAAGGAGCAGGGGTCCATAAAACCTAAAAACTCATCATAAAGGAGACTGGCACACAAACAACATGAACAAATAAAAAGTAGGGGGAAGAAAAGAATATATCCTCTTTTTTTTTTAATCTTTCACTGCGCAGAGAAAAACCAAACACTGATCCTTTAAAAAGATGAAAGCCCTGTGTGGAGTCAGATTTAGGTCATGGACAATTACCACCATATCCACAACATTAAGATCATCCATGTGGCTGAGATGAAAACAGTATAATGCTATTGTTTACCATATAAAGCTGCATGGATAAAAAGATTGGGAATATCACTGCACGTGTGACAGCATGCACTCGTTCACATAGTTTTATCTAACTATGTGTTGTTGAACTCTTGAAGACATGCAATGGAGTGCATCCTTCTGTAAACTCTTCTGCATCAATGAATATGCAACAAACCCTGATACAGATGCAGCCACAGGGGGATTTTAATGTCGCACTTCACACTTGTTTAACTCACTTTTGCTTCTTTCCCATTTTTTCCCAAAAGAGACTGAAAGATGCTGAAAGTAGAAAATATTTTCTCTGTTTTCTGTTTCTGGAGTTTACAGGAAGCTCTGTGCTGAATGGCTGGATAATGAGCTAAAAACAGACCATCTATGGATCTTTAAGAAACTCAAAAAAGGTCTTTAAAAGTCTGAGCTCATGTCTTGGTGGTTAATATTTATGGAAGTTCATTCTTCACTTTTGTAGTTAGTTAATATTCTTTCCTTAAAATAAAATACATTTTGGAAATAAGAAATGAATTGGAATGTGTTTAAGGAAATGAGAAATGATAAATTGAGTCTGGGGCACTTGACCAGCATCTACACTGTGCCATACTGACATGACAGGACTGACAAATACTAGGCTATTATATTATAAATAGCCCGACCAGACTGAGCTGACCACATACTGCTTGCTATACTCTTTTGTGTCTGTATATAAGTGGATGGTGAAAAGACAGAAAGACTTTAGAAAGAAGATGAAAGGAAGGTAGGAAGAGCAAAAATAAAGAAAAGAATTTCACAAAACAAAATGTAATAAGAGACAAAAACATAAAGACTTGAATGGAAAATAATACAGACAGAAAAAACCCAGAAAAATTCGCAACAAACCACACATTTAGGAGTTTATTTATGGCCTTGTTTCCCAGCATGATGCGTGTGTGAGATTACTCTCTCATTCAGACTGCCATCTATAAATTCAGTGTATTTGATGATTACATTCATCTTTGCACAAAGGGGGAAAGACTGATGGGAGTAATGAATGAAAGTGAGCAAAAGGGGAAAGAGTGAAAAATGGAGTTGACTGTGGTGTTGCAGCGTCAATAATAGCTTCATTAACATCACACTGTGACGGATTTTAATCTAATTAGCCCTTGGCAAACCACCGTGCAACACACACACACACACACACACACACACACACACACAAACCAAACGATCACCTGTTGTTTCTGTGTGATTTTTGAAAGCTTACGAAAAAAAGAAATTTCCCTTTGAAAAGGAAATGTATTTGGGAGATTTCATTGGCCTAAAATAGGGAAATTGTTTGATGGAGATGGATTTTGAATGTACTTTTATGTGTGAGAGCTGCATAATCGGAGTGGAAATGCACTTGAAATGTCACCAGAAATATAATACACCTTTTGAAGTAAATAACTAGTGTAGTATATGAAGCGTAATTGGTCCCTGCGTGGTCACTGTGGTCACACACATTTTCCTTTTCATGTTACATATCTTCTATGTGCATCTGGCCTGAGTCTTGAAAAACTGAAGTGAAACCACAAAACCAGATGGACCAACTTTGACATGAGTCACCCTTTATTCAGGTCAGTCAGGTGATGAATCCTGATTTGACCATTTAAAGTTTCTTTGAAACACTTAGTGAAGTTGCACTCACTGGGAACGAGTTGGCCAAGTGATGGATTTCACCTCTTAGCCAATCACTGTGTCCGTACAGGGTGATTTCAGTAAAGTGACACAAAGGCGTTGAAAGTACATGTAAGAACATTTAAGTCGCCAAACCTGTGTCACATTTTATGTTAATGTCTTATGCAACTTTTTAACATTTATATAGTGCTCTGATCTGCTAAAACTAAGTACAATAAAGGGGCAACGCTTTAATTCTTACATTACCTTTAGCTTCTCATAACATTGGTTAGCAGTCAGAGGTCAACAAGACCTGGTACGAATAATGCAACTGAAAAATGTATATAGCATAGAAAGAAATTCATCAAAAGTGTAGCTGTCAGGGTGCTCCAGTTGGTCATTTTTTATAGAAATAACCTTTTTTTGCAAAAAAAAAGTTTCCACACACAAGTATATGAGACAAAGATCTGTGAAAAAAACATATTCATTTGAGTATATACATATTCCTTTAAAGCTAAGTTGCTAAATTTTATGAGAATAACTTTGCTAAAACTGTCATTACATACACAAAGTGTTATATGAGACAGATGTGAGTCTGTAAAATAAAAAAAAAATGTCCCTCCTCCTCTTCCTATTGCTTCTAATAGCATTGGCCAGAATCTACTGCAGCACATCAAAAACAATCAATCAGAGTCAAGGAGTCTGTAACACAGCTGTCAATCATGTCACTGTTCACTGCCCGTGAACTGTGTTCAAACTGTCAAACTAGGCAGTGCCGATAAAATGTGAATCAAGATTCTGTTACTGCATTGCCTATTTCTCACCTCAAATGTTTTCACAAACATATTTTAGTGTACTGTTTCACTGTAAAATGAGAAAGTTTGTGACCTGGCTGCTATGTTGGATATAGTTAAGCGAAGTAACAAGCACCACTAACCAGCCAGAAAAACATTCTTGACTCTGATTGGTTGTTTTTTAGGTGCTGCAGCAGATTCTGGCAAATGCTTTTAAAAGCAATAGGAAAGGAGGAGGGACGTGACTATTTTACAGACTATCTGTCTCATATAATACTTTGTGTATGTAGCGATAGTTTCAGCTAATATCGTAAGAAGTTATTTTCATAAAAGTTATCAATTTTACCTTTAAGATGCTGACCATAAACTTTAACAGGGACCTTGTGCTGCATCTCTCTCTCTCTCCTTTGTTTCTTGGCATCTTTCTATTTCCTGTAATTAAGGCATAACAATGCTCCCAAAATGCTTGCTGCTAGCATTTAGGAACAGGTTCTCACAGCATGATAATGAATACAGTAGAAGCGGTAGTGGCAGAGTCTGCCATTCCTGCATCATGACTCCATATGGTTTCTTTAAAATCATAAAATATTAATATCTAGCACATCAAATATTCTATTTTTAGTCATTCAGAATCAGTTTTATTGGCCAAATAAATGTGCATATATAAGGAATCTGACTTCAGTTTTTGCAGTGCTCTCAGTTACAAAGAAGTACACATAACAGCTAAGAACAAGGCAAACAAAGCTGGTCATATGGTATAGAATAGACAGGGCTATTACGTACACAAGTATGTGGGAAAAATAGTGTGATAAATATATACATATACAGCTCTAGAGACCAACAATATACATAAAATATCTATATACAAGTGTGTTTGTTAGTTGTATACAATATAAGTAGTGGAGACAAATAAATATTGAATAGGTGGATATATACAGTGTATATTACATATTATTTAAAGTGGATATGTTATTGTATCATATGTTTTACAGTCAGTGGAACCTGCACAAATTTTATATTAGTAAAAAGTTAATAACTGTTGCTTTTCAACATGTGGTTAAACACAGTTACATGGTTTGGGAAATGATAAAATGACAGCCACTAGTTTTTGGGTCATACAGGCAAGTTCCTCATTTAGTGGTAGTAGTAAGAGCTAACATACAGTAGCTGTTAGTTGTCGGAGGCAGCAGAGGAATGAGGTGATGAGACAGTACTGCACAGGCAAAGAGCCAAGAGCAAAGAGACACTAGTGCTCAGCTTTAAGAGCACAGCGGATAGTGATGGGACTTCATCGCTGCAGGCTGGCCATGCATGAAGCTCACAGCTGAATCACTGTATTATTCCACCCATCTGCACTCTATCTGCTTTATCGGATTTCCCAGTGGGCTTCAGAGACCTGACATTAAAGGTTTAGGTGACTGCGGCAGTGGCAACAAGACATTTATATGAATGTTTTATTCATATAGGAAAGGTCAACAGACATGCAGTTTTCCAACAACGCTCCGCTTCGTCGTCACACATTCCTACACCTATCTTCAAGGCTGCCCAAGAGGAAAAGGATGTAGTAAAGGACTGGCTTACACTTATAAATATGTAACAAAACTACATTCTGGTCCAATTTTTACTATGCCCTGTGTACTGGCATGAGTGAGGATGACTCCACAGCTGTCAGTGTGAGACAGAATAATGAAGTGAAATGAAAAGCCAAATGAGAATGTGTGTCAGCCAGACACCTGATACTCTGACTACAAGCTTCACTCACACTGAAGTGTCAGTCACTGAGGATAATTTACTACAAGAGCTCCACTCATAAACATGGAATATGGCAAAACATGGTGAGGCAACGCACAAGTGAAGATCATTAGCTCTCACTTGTCAATCAGGTGGATGTTAAAAGCCCTATAAGGGGAAAGGACAAAATGCAAACACAGATTTTCAATGATACCAAAATATCATTGCAGATCTTTCTGAGCAGGTACTCAAAGTTATGCTGTTTTATTTTCATTTTGAAAATTAAATATAATCCTTGAGATTTATATTTTTACATATAACCCTGTTTTTTCTCCACACTACTTTTAGTCGGCATTTCCTCAGCAATAGGAATGTTAATGTATTTAACTATAGATACATCGTAGATTTTATTGTTAGTGGCGGAGTCCGCCATTTCTGCCCTGGTTTTAAATTGCCCACCGTCACATGAGTTACTCACACAAAATGATGCATGCTGATCAATTCAGTGTTGCTGTTTGTAATGTTATCTCAATGATATCAGGGTCACTGTTAACTGTTCACTCTATCAGAGCTGTAATCAGCTACTGCTAATGCTTACCCAACATTTCCTACTGCTGATAGTTCACATTAAAAGCATCCACCTGGTGAAAGATATGGTGGCTTTTATCGTGGAGCAGCCAGAGAAAACACAATGTATTTGTCACCAAATATAATGCTAGCCGCGGCCATCTGCTGGAATGTCTGCTATGGTATTAATCTGCACTCAGGCCTCAACAATAAAGATTGCCCGATCGCCCAAGTGCCCTGGACAAGTTAAATACCACGTCAGGCTAGTGAATTTAGCAACTCACTTGTCCAATCGGGGAAGGGGTAAAACAGAAATAAACACATATTTTTTCAGGAGATGATGATGGAAGTAGCTGAAGAATGAGCCGTCTTGCTACCTTCTCATCTCTGTTGAGAGAAGGTTTATGAGCTGAAGCGCTAGTGAGTGTTCAATTATCCTGGAAACAGGAGTTTAGTTGGGTGGTGACAGAGGATATGAGCAAAACTCAAACTACGTATTGCACAGTTTTCCAAAAGTTTGAGATCAAGTTGGATGAAACGGGGTCATTTTTCAAAGGCAGTTAAGTTACAGATAAAGGCTAGAGTGCATAACAAGACAGCTAAGAGAGCTGCCGACAACCTCTCTTTCAGGGCCTTGACGGTGCTTATACGAACGATGATTTTGCTGAAGTTAGGTAATTGTAAAACTTACTGTCATAGCATATCACATTTCCAAAAAGTGCTAACAGTAAAAATTGACTTTGGGCAAGTAGATTTCTGATTCACTCACTTGACCAGGCAAGTGTCTCAAATAAACTTCATTTAAAATCTTAAGGATTACATCTTTAAAGCGGGTGCTCACACAAAAACGTTGACAAAGATCACAAAGGCAAAGGTCATGAAACTGCAACCTTTTTTTCTCACCCTCCAGACAGGCTAGTCTGTCTGCTCAGATCCTCTTACATCAATCTATCTCGTTCCGCTCATTCCAAGAGTGATTCTGTGATGAAGTGTTGACATTTACTGTTTTGTTGTAGCCACATGGCCTTGACCTTTGTACTTCTTCAGTTACCAATTTCTTATGTTTCCTCGAAGACCTTTCAACAACCCAGAAAGAGGGGGCATGAACTTGTTGCCTTCAATCAAAAGAAATATAGCTAGCTTGTGCGCTGCAGTTTGTGAACCCTGGAGTGTGTCTTTCATCCCTGGTAATCAAAACTCTTCTAAATGTATTGAATTCGAATCTCATAATGACTGGTTTTAAAACAATTTTTTTTCTCTAAATGCATGCAGCAGCAGCAGCCTTAGATGGCAGTTTTTGGGATGGAGATGCTGCAGGGAGGATTCTGTGTTATTAGTGTTGGGATAAGTGAGCCAGTCCCAGCTGAACGCTAATGAATAGCACCATGTTGGATTACAGGGCTCCTGGGGCTGATTAAACCAGAATCCTTGAGATGAAGAATACGTTCATCAGCTGCATTTACACCAACATAAACTGATTTTTAACAGTAGATGTGATTACTGTTGTCCTATTAAATGAAGTCCTGTGTTCCTCCAGGGACAGAAAGCCTGTGTTCAACCAACAAGAGTGGAAGTGTCTGTACGGTTCAGTGCATCTATCCCTGTATGAAGGGTTTAGCTTGAAGGCTGTTAAATGATGTCATGTGAGTTCTACAGGAAAATGACGGCATTTGATCTTTTTTTCAAACAGCTAAAACCAAACCATGTTTTGAACTTATTCAGTACCAAGGCATGGAGTAGCATTATCTTTGTATAGTGCAGCAAAAACTACAGTTGTGGAGATCGAAAGGGATGAATCAGTGTACAAAACATTTGATTCTGATACAAAAAAACAACTGTCACAACATACAGTTCACCCCACTATAATATTTTCACCTTGATGACTAGTTTTAGTAGTGACTAGCAAAAATATACCATCCAGTTTGTTCAATACTGATGCAACAGCAGCTCCTACATAAAGTACAATATCAGTTGCAGACATCCTGGCTGTTTTTGAAAAAATGCCTCAATGGCACTCCTCTTTACGGTCCTCTTCTCAAATATATTCTATATTACATAAAGTGTTGTGATTGGCCTGTCAGATCTAAAGTTGATGGAAATCTGTCAAAAGGGGAGGGGGAACAGACGGAACTGTCTGAGCAAATAAAACATTTCCTAGACCTGTATCAATAGTAAACATGTCCATGCTCCACCATGCCTCAGAGTCTACAGCTACACTGGTGCTTCGGTAAGGCGGTGGTTTGAGCTAATTGCTAATGTCAGCATGCTAACATGCTCAGGATGTTAACATGCTTATGTTTACACAGGTGTTTTCACCATGTTCATCACCTTTTCATGCATTAGCAATGTACAGATGAGAATGACGGGGAATGAAGTCAGTTTTGCGGATATCTGGTTAGAAAATAAAGAAGTGCTAAATTAAAAGTGTAAACCTCTTGATGGCTACAAGAAGAGTCTGGTTATCACCAGTCATTTGAATTCATTTTTCCGGAATAACTGATATCTGTATCAAATTTTAAGGCAATCAATGCAACAGTTGTTGAGACATTTCACTGACAAACACATCAACAAACAAAGTGGTGGTAGAGGTAAAGTCAAGGGTTCACCAAAGTCATTCAGGATTCATCTTCTGGTGACCTTAAAAACATACTATCTCCTCCTCGTTGGGCAGCTCTCAGCATACAGTATATCAACGAAACCCGCTGTCAACACATGATGAATGGCATTCCTACCGTGAACTACAAATTAAACTAACTGCTGTTAAATATATTTTGCCAAGTGAAAGGACTCCGAGACGACTGCCATAACTGATCACTGCTCAACACACGGCATCTGAGTCACATAAAACGTGACACCTGTTGACCTCAGTGTCACACACACACACACACACACACAGACACACACACACACACACACACACACACACACACACATTCATTTACACTTATACATATATACAGGCACATACCTCCAGGGGCCAGACTATAACTTATATAGCATTCAGCTGTGTTGAGGGTCAGCTGGTTAAATTAGTACGCTTGACTTCTCTCATTCACTGTCTCACTGTTCAGTCACCTTATCTTACTCTGTCAGACTCTGTCTGATGCATATTGGAAACTATGCACAGGGCCATTAACAATATGGCTGCATGAAGACAAGGCAGAGAGGAAGGACAGGGGATGTATAACTAAGATAACTAAGTAGTGAACACTTTAACTTAAATGTTGACAGGAGAGTGCGCACATCCTCATTAGTTACCCGTCTAATTATCCATTTAATGACTGGGATGTTTAATTACCAATTCTCTCCATTTTAATCTAATAAGAATATATAGTGATATATATGTGTCTCCTAGTACAGCTTTAAAATCACAATTGAGTCCACATATGTATGAGCCCAGGCATTTTGGGACCCTTTATGGTCTATTTGTGCCCTGCTACTCATACTGCAGCATGGGAGATATCTCCCATTCATCTCCTCTGTCCAGCTGAATGAACAAAGCCTCACAGTGAAGTCCAGCAGCACAGGTTATGACTTAATGAGATTAGGCTCCACATTAAATGGAGGATATTGTTTCTGAGTGCTAAACAAACCACGCATTGTTCCACAGGGACACGACAGCATTAAAGCCGCAATATAAAACCTTATCAGACAAGCCTATCACTGGGATCTGTGTGTGTGTGTGTGTGTGTGTGTGTGTGTGTGATAGAGTGTGTGGAGCACTCCAGTTGTTCTGGTGGGGACAAGGGAGTCAGTTCTGTGAGTGTATGGATGGGGACCGTGAGAATTTGGGGCCCTATGGTGGAAGTGGTAATACAGTTGAACAGCTGGGGGGTTAAAAAACCTACATATGCACACACACACGCACACACACGCACACACTCAGTGTCAGGTAACAGCCCACTATGTCCAGCCAGATGGGGTATCACCAATTTCTTTTTTGGCTCCACAAAAATCTAATAAAACCGAACTGTTCTGTCATTTAACACTCTGCTCAGCTTTAACCAAAAACATTAACACTGCTGAAAACTGAAAAGTGATCACTGTTCATATTCTCCAGGGTCTCCACGTGACAAAAGGTTTAATATATTGCAGGATAACAGAATGGAGTTTCAACATTTACGAGAGGCAGTGCTGTGGACAGCTGTGCCGACTACTCTACTGGATTTGTCTATTGGACATTTATTAATGATCCAGTATGTGTGATAGAGGGGTATCGAGAAATGATATATAATTTTTACAACTATGTTTTCAGTAGTTTATGATAACTTATAAAGAAATTGTTGTGTTTTTACCTTAGAATGAGCTGTCAATATCTACATATGGACAAGGAGGTTATAAAGAGGAGAGGTCGCAACATCATAATGCATTATATCAATGGGGTGCAACACAGATACACAGATGTATTACACTGGAGATCACATTTATTTTTCACTCGAGGCATCCCACTTGCCTGAACACAGTTTAACCGCCTTAGGCGAGTGTTTATGTGGAGCCCTGTGACAGGAAGAAAAAATGTTTTGGTGGACACACAACACTACCAGGTAGGGTGCACTCACTGCACTGTGGTGATTTGGTTAATCTAGAGATGACGTGCAGATTTTTCCCCACATCAACCAATCAATTGGTTAAAGAGTAGGTGGAATATCAGCTGACCAAGATTCTTCAGTTGATTACAGCCCTAGTATATTGGTCGCCCACCATCCATTTGAGCATACCCAAAAAGTTTTGTTGGGCCAAGCACACCCAAAGAGGCTAAAAAGAGTGCACCCAAAGAGCATCTGAGTGGACACCATCCTTTATTTACAGCGTCTGATGCTGTAACCCTCCAACATCACAACTCCTGTGACACTGCACGTGTCATACCCCATAGCTCCCATGGAGTCAAAGACTGTGCCTGTAATAGCCTTGCATATTAGGTGGGTCCCATTCCATGGAGTCCGCCATGTTGTTCTTAAGTAGCCCATAAGAGACATATCAAACACTGGCTCTAGATAGCGCCATTTGCATTTTCACAATGGACACTGTAATTCTCCTACATGCTTGGTACATAGAAGAAGTTTCCGGTCTGCAACCTCATCACGTGTTGATACTAAATCCTGTAGCTGGACCCTTAAGCCAAACTCATTTCTGATCCTTTGTTTATTGTAATCCATTACACTACAATACGCCAGCAGTAAAAAATACTCCTTGTCAAGCAAATTAATGACTGCCAGCAATTTAAATGAATAGTATCCACGCTGACAGTGAGTCAGTGAGTGATGCAAGCACAGCTGCTTTGGGTTCACAATGTGTCTTTTTGCCTCTTTCAGCTTCAGTGTGGAAGTGTAGTACGCCTTAAGTGCTGCATTTCAAATTCAGTATTTTGTCCATGCTGAGAATAGAGTGGAGATATTTTTGTTGAGCTGTGAGTGATAAAGACCCTGAGGGGGGACTGACCTCAAATCTTTGCTCTGGGCTAAAAATCAAACCAGGCAGGAAGGACACATCTTATCAGGAAGCTATGAATAAGTGACGCTCATTGACATTAGACATACGTTCACACACACACACACACACACACACATGCAGGGACTCACATATGGACGTACACAGATCCATATCTGACAAATGAATTGAAAACACAGTTATCAAAGAAGATCAATGGAACCATGATATATGTGTACACAGAGAGGAGGGTGTGATGTGAGATGACATTTAGGACACATACATACAAGAGGGAGAAACCATGGCAGACTGAAGGAAGCCAGCCAGTTGGCACATGCACGTGTGTGTGTGTTTAATGTTACACCCCAAATGCTCCCCCCTCCCAAAGTGTGTTTTCTGTGCATACAGGCAGCGAGTTCTGGTTTATCCACTGAGCATGTATGATTGCACATGTCCACCTCACTTGTGAGGGAATTGTTCGTGTATGTGTGTGTGTGTGTGTCTCTAATCTGCCTGCCTAGTTAGAGCAGTGAGATGCACCATTTCCATCTGCTCGGCACAAATTGAGAAAATACTGCACAGTGTGTATGTGTGTGTGCATGTATGTGATTAGTAATCCTGTAGCATTTCAGTGGAGCAGGGCTGCAAACTAATACAGCAGCTTCTGGTGAAAAAAAAGACTCTTTAAAGATTTTCTGGTATCTGAAAGCATTGATCACTCTTTAACGAGGGGAGCAGAGCCTGAAGTCTGCTGCTGGTTTAACATTAGAAGAGGAACACAAAAAAGACGCAAAGAAGAGAGAGAAGCATTAAGACATGTGGCTTAAAGGGCGTTAAGAATTTATTTTGCTGTCAGATTTTCTGTCCTTGCTTTGTTTAATGTTTAAAGTTTTCAGTTATATGGCAGAGGGCAGAAATGCGGTTTATATATTGCAGATTATACATTCAAATTCATTCTAATTCAACTTTAAAATCACTGAACGTTTTCTATCAGCATTCAGGCTGAATCAGCAGAGTTTCCATGACAACAGTTCACAGCGTCATGACAACAGAAGAGCCCCCGATGGCGTGTGGAACACCCTGACTTCCTGTCGGCTTCCTGCTCCGATTCTCTCTATTGCCATGGATACAAAACCATCACCTCTCCTCTCTATCTTTCAATGCGAGGTCACGCCCCCAATTCCTCACTTGTCTGGCAGACACCACACACAGACACGCAGCGATAATAACACAAAGACACGTATTCAGACACACATACATGCACTCAGAGACTTCCAAACATAACCCCTGTACAAATAAAAGCGTGCATACACATGTGTGCACTCACATATAGGCACTGGAGTGCTGTTTTAGAATGTGTCTGCAAGTACGTATGGACTCTAAGCGCCCACCCAAAGATTTCTATTGAAATGTGTGTGTGACTCAGGGGGGTGGTAGGCTGGTGGGGGTTGGGGTTAATCAACTTTCAACCCACTGATTAGTCACAGCAGCAGCCCCCCGATGAACTTTCTCACTGGTAAAAGAAAGTTTGCTCTGTGCCGAGATCCAGTTCATTTTCACTCCATTCCTCCCTGAATTCCACGCTTCGCTGAGTAATAGACAGGCCTCCATTAACCTTTATCAAACCAATTGGTTTTGGTCCCCACTTAACTTCATCGCTGCCGAAAATAACAAACCTAACTGCAGAGCATCAGATGAAAGCCCTGCAACAAAATGTCAACTTTTTCTGGAGGGAAAAAAGGCTCTATTTTGAGAAGTTTCTGTTGTGATATCTGTCTTTGTCTCTCTCTTTGAACTCACAAAGTCTTTGAACAATGAAGGGGATGTTTGTCAGCAATGTCTTGTCCTAACTGCATCTTCCTCTATAACTTTTTTTCATAATGTTTTATCACAGCAAGCTCTCACATACAATAAAGCTTGAAGGAAAAAGACTCTTTAATTTGAGAAGCTCAGTAAACTTCAAAGAACGCTAATGTTTTCTGTCTGACTTGCTCACTTGAAGTAATGTAACACTGTTGATTCAAATTAAGTCACAAAGTGGAGGTACAACAGGAAGGACCATCCATCTCCATTAATACAAGCACTGCAAATGTGCCCTTTCTGTCTCCTATAATTTCACTGTAGGTGAACATTTGTTCAAAATCTTCTCAACCTGGAAGACATCATGAATCAAAGCTTAAGAATAAAATCAAAACTCCCTACATCTAGATAAAGATTGACTCACGAAGAAGGAACCATTTAGTTTGGACAAGGTCACATTTCACTTAGGTCACATGTCAGGTGATTCATCTAATATTTGAGTAAAGAGGTCTTTCAAATTTAAACAGATCTTTCTGCATCCGTCCCTGACACTTTGTGCTAAAATGTGAAGCTTTCTTGTACAGTTATAAATGAAGCGCCTGGTACTGGACGAATTCCCTGTAAATGCTCTCAGGTTACGGCTGGTATTGGACAAATTCCCTGTAAACGCTCTCAGGTTACGGGGGGTTCATTTCCACTGGACACTGCCAAAATGCAACTGTTGTACAAGATAAGCTGGATAAAGACAATCACTAAATGGCAGATACCGCATCTCAAGTCTTGTCCCTGTCAAAAGGTGGTTGCAGTTTACTGATCTATGTGAAAGTGGGGCAATGTAGCAGTAAACTAGTCATCACAGTGCTTGCAGAGCACATTAGATCAAGAATAACATGTAATATGTAAAGTCAATTGTTGATATCTATGTATGTAATAAACTCTGCCTTTTGAGACTATAGCTCTGATTACTTCACTTTACCTCATTTTAATGACAAGATATCTTGGTTCGGTGGAATTTGCTTTTGTGACAGCATGGCAAGTAAATTCACACCATCAGCAACATCATGCAAAAGCACAACTTGAATACACAGGAGCAGAGCATATCCTAGGGTGAGCCTTCGTGCTGTCACGATCTGATGGTCAGACCTCTGATGGTCAGAGGGTTTGCAAAATTTGCAAGACAACAGTCATATGGGTAAACCAAAGATGCACCGTGACAGACAGAACAATACTATACAACGAAGATACCCTATGGTTGTGACGCACTGTGAATAAGACATCTTCTGTCATCAATCAAGCTCTGCTCCCCACAGGGAAAGAGGAATACCAATGAAATAGTTCTATAAGCAGAGCATCTAAGCAGATTTAACCAGTTCTCATTTAGATTAAGGTCCATAGTCTGATTATTAATAGCACTTCTCTTCTTTACATAAATACCTAAAAGCTCAAGTTTGTGAGCATTTTCATGTGTAAAGTCTTGTATTCCCATCAGCTGGCTAGCCGAGTAGTAGCAAGGTTCTCTCCCTCTTTGGTTGCATCAGTCCTTGGTGCCAGCCTTCTAAAAAACAACAGTGGCTTTTGTATGTGGGCACCGACACAGACAGACGGCCATTGTCAGCTGCTGTAACTTCAGACAGACCTCTTCAACTGGAGAGACCACAGAGAGAGCACTGGCATTTTGTGGTTTCAGGGACTTAGTTTCACTCTTCCTCTCCTTTTCACCTTTTGTCCCTTGTGATCCTGCCATCCTCTTTTTCTACTTCATGTTGGTGATCCCTCGCTACTCCCTCAAGACTCAAATGTTCAATCTAAAGGCAAGCATTATTTTACACTTTAGGTAGTCATTATTTCAGGAGAAGTTAAAACACCAAAGGTGCCAGCATGCTCAAACTGAGGTGCTTGTCAGATGGTTGAACAGCTCTCCAGACTTTCTCTCCCCACACCTTAATATTGTTGGAATTGGGCATTTTTTCTGTAGCAGACAATCTGACTTTCACGCACACTTGGCCCCGCAACTTGCCAGCAACTTCTGTCACTTTTTGTATGTACAAACAAGTGCAACACTATGAATGCCTTTCAGCAGATAGTGTCTTAAAACGTGCACCATTAACCACATATCTAAACTATTATTCAGTGGCACAATCACATTATCACAATGTAGCTTTATCAGGGAAAAATAAATAGGGCTCATGTCTTAGACAGTAGACTTGTCGGTGAAGATTCTCAGTCATCCAGGTCATGGTAATCATAAGTGCTGTATCGTAGGCAACTGGACTTGCTTGTGTTTCTTGAAGACGTTTCGCCTCTCATCCAAGAAGCTTCTTCAAGAAGAAGAATCTTCTTCAAGAAGAAGAAGCTTCTTGGATGAGAGGCGAAAGGTCTTCAAGAAACACAAGCAAGTCCAGTTGCCTACGATATAGCACTTATGCTTAGACAGTAAAGCATCACTGGGTCTTCACTGAAATTATTGAATATCTGCTATAACAGCAGACATTATGATGTAAGATACAGGACTGTCTGTACTAAAAGTCTGCATATTCACAAATCTGGGTACATTTTGTGAACCTATAAAGTTATTGTATTTACTGCATCCTTTCAGATTTTAAAGCATCAGGGACGGATGACATGAAACAAGCAACATCAATGCAAGTATAGCCCGGCCTTAACTACATGGTCATGTCTTATACTGGAATGACACCATGATTATACAATTCGTGTTACATACATACAGAATTGGGCCATCAATAGTCAATGTATCTGACAAAAAACAAAAAAGGTTCTGTGGAAAAATCAATAAACTGGAGAAGTGTTCAAAAAGCTGACCTCAGGACATAGACCAGCCATTCTGATTCGTATCAAGGATGTCAGTTGAGGTTAATTTTGCTTTAGATAGCCCAACACCCATTAACCAGTAACTCAACTTAACTTTCTTAATTTTTAAGAAAAAAAATGACAAGTCAAATACAAGAGGCCTTTCCTTTTAGTGTGGTGCTCCATTGACTCAGTGAGCTTTAGCACTGCATTCCAAAGCACTATCCATTTAGAGGTGGTTAAATTTTAATGTTTTGTGATGTAAATGTCTTCCCTTTATTTTTTTCTGTTGACTTTGCTGACAGACAGACAGCTAGCCACATTAACATGCGGAAACACAGCACCCACTACCCAGCCTCCAGTTTCAACTGGTTAGCTAATGCTAGCCTTGGCTGCTCCACTGATGCCAACACTATCCTGGTGGCAGAACATATGCTGCAGAAACACGGTGGCCACCCTATGGTCTCCCCCCAGGTCGCCCCAGTGAGTAAGTAGTACCCTCCTATTAGGGTGCAAAACCCCTTTAACACTGTAACAATATTAGCACCACTAGACGTGTTGACACTGCCAATTGTGCTAACAGAGCTAACAATGATAACATAGTTAACAATGCTGAAGGGCTTTTGCGGCTCAAAATAAAGCAGCTTACTCACAGGAGCAACCAGGGAGAAACTGGAGGATGCCCACTGTGTTTCTGCAGCACATGTTCTGCAAAAACTGAAACTGAAGAGTAGCTAAATTAACTTTTAGAATGACATGTGTAACCGGTCAAAAATATTCTCAGCAGATAACGGATCAATGGCTATCTGTTGAAAGCCTTATTTCATATACATAATTTCAAACTTTTGCTGCTAGTGTTACAGAAATCCCCCACTGAAAATCTTTCCCTTTCATAGCCTGTCAAATAATAACTTCCTGTATAGCCTTGAACAGTGGCTCTGCAAAGGTTTTAGCTTAGTTCTTTGTAGAGGAGAGCAGCTGCTGTTATCATGGATTCACAGCAGTTACAATCGATTCCAACAGAGACTCAAAGAAACTTCTCAACCCGCTCCTGCAGCCCAATCCACTTCTCCACTGTTGATCCTCATATAAGGCGTGCTCCAAACACAAACAGTTTTTTCCACATCATAGCTAAATAAACTATTTCCTCATGTCCTCATAACACAGAAGCTCCACCAGAATTTATTGATTTCGTGATTCATCAGTGGAGATGTGGATTAAGCTGCAGAAGATGTTTGAGAAGTTTCTATGGAAGTTCGGATGCTTTTCTTTTGTCATATAACTCTGGGTCACCATTGGAAACTAACTAATGGTGACTCATGCTGCTGTTTTGCAGAAAAGTTTAAATTTCAAACTTGTCAGAGCAAATCTACAGGCGAGGTAAGTACTTGATATTTGACAGATTTGGAGTCAAGCAATCCTTTTGGCGTCAAATCAGGAAGAAAGAAAGTGAAGAAATGAAAGACGGAAGAAAGAAGAAGCTTTCCTTAAGGTCCAACTCAAACCAGGAACCTTTTAACACAATTCATTTGTGCAAACAACTCATGCTCTATGAGAAACTGATTAAAATTAAAGGTGATAGACACCCTAACTTTACATTTTACGAGTAAGAGGGTTTACATTTGTGTCTACTCTGCTGAGTCTTGGCTTTTGTAATGCAAGAGAGCTTTCCACTATTGTATTCCCCCTTTACCTTTGAGACTTTGTACTCCTACCAATCACTGCCGATTAGAGCAACCGCAGTAACTACTAACAAAACTTTTGAGTGACATAAGTGTTTCACTGAGCCGAGTTCCCTGTCCAGGCTGCTCAGCATCAAAGAGACTCAACTGTCCTCATGGCACAGGCCAGCTTTAAAATAACTGTGACCGCACGCTGCCACAGTAAGAGCAGACTGCAGCTAAGTGGATTAAAGAATAAGAGCACTTATGAATAAAATGCTTTAGATGGAGAGGCTGGAAAAAACAGTAAAAAGAGGGAGAGAGACAGAGGGAAGGAAGACAAAATATCATGGTAGAAAGCAACTAATCAATTATTCAATGAAACATCTGTGGTTTTTAGCAATGCCAACTCTGTGGTGACTATAACAGTGCAACACACTCTTATCAGTACACTCACAATACACTTGTGTATCCCAAATCTCATCAAAATGAGATTCATGATAGTACTCAAAGTAGGACATACGGAACTTTTTTTCTCCATTCTGAGGATTCAACAATCCGTGTTCAGAAATTACATATATCTGTAACGAAATTTTTCTCTACAATATCATAATCCCCAAAATTTGTATGCCAAAAAAAGGAGATTATATTTTTTCCGTTAAAAACCAGACAGTTAAGAAGGCTTTGGAAAATCTTTTTAACAAGATTTATTTCCCTCGGCGGAGGTTTTTGATTTGGCTGGTTTACAGAGCTTGACTCCATCAGGCTGTGTGTATGTGTGCGTGCATGTTTGTAAGTTAGAAAACACATAATCTCATCTTAAGCATGGAGTTAAAGCTAAAAGGAGGAAGACACAGTTATAACTCAGGTGTGATATACAGTCATGAAAAAGAGGAGTTGAAAATAGAAATAATTGAATAAACAGTGGTGATGCATTTTATACGAGTCAACACCTTGGCATGGACTGTACTGTGTGCTAGGGTTAGCATGAAGCAACAGTGATATATGATGCTGGTGCCACCATACATCCCAGGTTAACAGACCTGTCCAGAACAATATTAGAAGATTTCAGGATGTTTAAGGCCCTGTATACAAGTATATAAATATTTATCATTGCTTCTTTAAAAAAAATAAATAAATGCATTTGTCCCAACGACATGCATTTTAGAAAATATCCAAATGCTAGTGCCATGCTAGCAGGTAGTGCTAAAGGCTACCATAAGTACAAGTAGTGAGCTTATTTTCCTTTGGAAGCATTAACAAATCAAACAATAGGAAAACAATGGTAGCTTATTATTTCTTTCTTTAAACATATTTGATACATATTTATTCAGTATCTTCCAAGGACATGGCCCAAGGTGCTATGGCAAAACCGAAATTTGACTCATGTTCATTGATGGAAGACAAGGTACATAACAAAGGTAAACAAACCAGTAGTTTGCCATTGTTGTAAACTCTGACTGTGCTCATTACACAAAGCAACACTTAGCATGCGCAAATTGGAGAGATGAGGTTATTGTTTCCCAGACACTCTGTTTTGCATGTCCACACAGAAACAAAGTAATCAAAGTTTCGAAAATGCTGCAACTTAGCTCTAATTTTTGTGATCTAAAACTAAGTTTGTGTCTGGACAAGAAGCCAAAATGTAGAGGAAAATATCATTTTCAAAAATATCTGCATAAGTCTGGACAAGGCCTAAAGGCACTTTAAATACGGGTTGTTGTTTTTTTGCAATTAATTTGCACATCAGTATATTTTTTTGAACTATTATTTTACTCATGAGTACTTTAACATAGCACGCGAATACACGGCCAATAAGTGATGTAATTTTTTAGCGAAGTGGCGCTGATTTTTTTCCAGCTTTTGCACCGCAACTCAAGGCATCAGCTAATGAGGATTATAAAATAACACAGTGGCCCCATAGTCGAAACCTTGGTCCAGACCAAGACGGCAAACTGTATTACTCCTTTCAACCTTAACAAATGCAGCTCACACACAAGATCCACTCCTTCCATTCTTACCTTTCACAGTAAAAGCCCTGGTTATGTACACTGCATAACTGTTCACCAGAGGCAAATCATATTCACTCAGAGAATTTTGCTAAAACAAACTTCAATAATATAGCTTCAGAATATGCCAAATCTACAAGATACTAATTTCAGCAAGACCCTAATTACAGCTGTACTTACCTCACTTGTTAAGTTAACTGAAACAATAGTATTTCAGTTAGGGATGTGCCGACCATCCATGAGATTGCCCCCCGCCCCCCCCCCCCCCAAACCCGCCCCCGCCCCCCGATACTGACCTTATTAAACTGACATATTGGCCAGATGAGACCAAACAGAAGCTAAATTTACTCACCAAAACATATTGTGTGTATTCTTTAGCTCTAATAGACATGTAAAATGCATTCTTTATTCTAATACTTTATCAAAAGTATTTTAAGTCCTATATTGTTTACATCCATGTTAACTAGCTTGCAGTCTTCTTTTTCCCTGTATTTGCTGACACATCCTGATCAGTGGAACAGTGTGAAACGATCAGCAGGACTGTTTATTGCATCTCCCGCATGTGCGTGCAGATGTCATTAAAAAAGTCACTTTTTCTTGTATCAAGTTCCAACCAATAAGATAGGCTGTTGACCATACCGTGACCACCAAAGCATCCTGGTGTATTATATTGTATTATTTATCCCAATGAGATTCACACAGTGAGATTCAAGCTGTAATAGAGATTTAAAATTTGAAAAAAAAAGACAAGAGGGCAATGGCACTAAATTGGTACTCAGTATAAGTAGATACACTGAGTTTAGGTATTAGAATTGATTATCAGGACAGAAGAAGTCAGATCATTGTATCCCTGGTTTCAATTATTATTCAACACTAAAAGTTAACATGACTGCAGAGTAGAGGCTTGTTCTATTCACTGTTAAAACATACTGGACCCACCACTACAGATGCTAATTAATAAATAATTAGCCCGTTAAGGCTAATTTGAAATTTAGGGTGTATCGTCAGCAACTTTTTATCTTGTCCTCACAAAGGCTTGCAAGTTTAGTAGTAAGTAGGCTTGTTTATAAGCTTAATAGGAAGCATCATCTCAGACAGATGGTATCATCTCCTCTGTAATTTACTACAGTATGTATCTGACTCTCTGCCATCACTGGTCTCTACATATTATTTACACATTCAGTATGCTATGTGTGCCAGAATGCGTGTGCCAGTACCTTGTAGGAAATTGCTTTTACACCACCAGGCATCGTATTTTGCCACCGGATGCAACCCCTCCGGTTCAAATGCAATGAGTGCACTGGGTGGCCAGATGGTATCTCACAAGGAGAACATATGATCACAGAACTCACATTAACCATCACACATTAACTATGACATAGTATGTGTTGGTATGTTGGCCAGATATATTGGAGACCTGTGCTATTAAGTGTATTTGATGGTGGGATTTTTATCACTGGAATTTTTGTATGACTTGTAGATACCAACTGTTTCAATGCTTCTACCTGACCAGTCAGTGAAGAGTAACAGTGTTTAATATGTGAGTATTGAAAGTACTTGGTTTGTGTTGACATTCATGTGTACACACACACCCATACAGGACATCTTTAGTCTCACACACACACACACATGCATGCATGCATGCACGCATGCACGCACGCACGCACGCACACACATACACACACACACACACACACACACACAAAGTACACAAAGTACACAAAGTACACAGTCAATGAATTGCACAAAACTCCAGTATAGATCCTGCTAAGCTGTTGAATGATCAATGGCATAGAGGCTGCTGTTGCACCACACCATCTAACCAATCATCATCCACCAACAATCTATTAATCCCACAACGTATTTGCCACCACTTCTGATTCAAACACTGTGGCTTAAAACTCATTAAAAATACTTCAAAATAAGTACCATCTGTTGAGAGACAACGCACAATTTACGTGTTGTTTAAGCCATTGAGAGCCATGCCATGTAAGCACTGGTGGTACCACATTATTGCACCAAAACTTCATCTAACAACAGAACTGAAATGCGGTCTGTTGGGAGAGTAAATGTATCACCACTAACTCCAGGATACAACCACAAAATGCAAGTGATTATGGGTAGAAGGAGTAAAATGCTTGATGCTTGGAAAGCTGAGCAGAATGAAAGGAGGTCTGTAGAGAAGAGCTATGAGAGAGGAAGGGAAGAGCACACATAGAACCATCATGCTGAGCCGAATCAGATTAGTTTTAAATCTCTAACGGCAGGATCACAGGATACTAAAACCCAAAGTAACAGGGCTTTCCAATACTTACATCTACATATATTCAGTGTCAAATATATTGGATGCCTCAGAAATGAATATATGCTCAAATCCCTTTCCTGCTGAAGTGCACATATGGAACGACAGGCAGAAAGTGTGATAACCGCTGAGAAGTCAGATGAATGAAGTACTGTATAGAAGAAACCATGCTGTTAAAAGGCATATGGCACAGTGAAGGACTCCAGCTAGAAGATTGCATTTACTGGCAAAACCGCTTGGACAAACATGGCCAAAATGACAGCACCCACAACATCACAGCGACTTGTATGTGTGTGTTTGTATGGAAGAGAGCAAGCGAGAGGCCGAGCAAGACAACATGCGTTTGTGTGTGATTCTGCGTGGTGTCCAGGCATATTGTGGGACAGATGGTGGAGGGATGCTCTATTTCCTTTCCCTAAAGGAAACAATTTTTCTCCCTCTATGTATCTAAACAGCATATTTAACACAAACATTTTAAAGGAAATGAACCGACTTGCATCAGATGTTTGTGTACAGAGCATGTAAACTGGCAGCCACGGCAAAGTGAATCAACAAGCTCAACTGCTGCAGCTTCAGAGCATAGACAAACTTTGACTGTGCAGAGGCGTTTCTCAAAAGTACATCGAGATGTCAGGAAAGAAGGAAAAAATGAGACCTTTGAAATTCTAACAGAAAATGACCTCAGACATTGGTGCCCAAACTGGGATCCAGGGATCATTTGATTATTAGGATCTCTAGTTAATAAAGGACAGATTTTTCTTCTGGAGTCAGCAGGTGAAGGAAGGAGTTAAAGGCCACTGGCATCTGTGGGGCAATGTGATCTTAATTCTATGAAACAAGAGCAACAGCAGTAACACTGCTGTGATTAAAAAACAACCAATCAAAAGTGAGGGAATGTTTAAGGAATGACAGAGGTCACTCACCTCATCTATTACTGTTTGTCTATTTCTGCTCCAAGTTATATCAGATAAAGAACATCTCGTGGACTCATCTGACTTAATCTGATCACACAAAATCTCATCAAATGGAAACACGCAGGTTTGTGCTCAGGACATGAAAACATTTGGAAACCTCTGATCTCGACTTCTTGAGTTGAATGTCATGAAATTTATTTCCTTCACTTTCCTAGAACAACCAAATAAAAACAGTAAGATAGCCTTGTTGAGGATCAATGTTAAACCTTTTAACATGCTATTTAGTTTCTCAAAGGTCAAATCAAACTGTCAACCAAAGCTTTCTTGAAGGTGGGTGAATGTGGAACGTGGTCAGGGAGATGAAAACACTGAATTTGTGCAGAATTATGTGATGGTTAAACATAAAAAAAAAACACATAATACAACAGACTGTTCTCATGCACTGTTTGTATATTTTTCCTCAAAAGCTAAGGCACCAAAATTTGTACATATCCCACATAATCATAAGCCAGTAATTTATGTATAACCTAACAAGTTAGAAGGCTGCGTTCAAGTGACCAGTGCACGGAACCGGTCCCTAACAGTCCATTAAGGACACAGGTTGGGGTGGTGGATGGGTGATAAAACACAGGACGTTACCCCAAGACTTTTGCCCAGGATACTGGTGTTCGGAACCGTGTGAACTTTGAGGCCTTTTAAGGGACGTCCTCACCATTTTCTTTTCCTTGACCCAACCACAGCAATTTTACTTGCCTAAACCTAACCTCCATAACTTTACATTAATTATGTATCTTTACAATATGTAAGTAACGTCATTTGTGGGGTGCTAATTCGTAGGATATCGATGAACCATTACATGGGGTAATATTGAATGCACACAGAGAATTGTATAATAAGTTCCTAAAAATATCACTGACAGGGTTAGGTAGCTCACCACACAAATACATTCACATATCGTGTATCCCGGTGAAAGTTCAGGAAGGTATGTCGGTATGAAAAAATATACAGTACAGGCCAAAAGTTTGGACACACCTTCTCATTCAATGCGTTTTCTTTATTTTCATGACTATTTACATTGTAGATTCTCACTGAAGGCATCAAAACTATGAATGAACACATGTGGAGTTATGTACTTAACAAAAAAAGGTGAAATAACTGAAAACATGTTTTATATTCTAGTTTCTTCAAAATAGCCACCCTTTGCTCTGATTACTGCTTTGCACACTCTTGGCATTCTCTCCATGAGCTTCAAGAGGTAGTCACCTGAAATGGTTTCCACTTCACAGGTGTGCCTTATCAGGGTTAATTAGTGGAATTTCTTGCTTTATCAATGGGGTTGGGACCATCAGTTGTGTTGTGCAGAAGTCAGGTTAATACACAGCCGACAGCCCTATTGGACAACTGTTAAAATTCATATTATGGCAAGAACCAATCAGCTAACTAAAGAAAAACGAGTGGCCATCATTACTTTAAGAAATGAAGGTCAGTCAGTCCGGAAAATTGCAAAAACTTTAAATGTGTCCCCAAGTGGAGTCGCAAAAACCATCAAGCGCTACAACGAAACTGGCACACATGAGGACCGACCCAGGAAAGGAAGACCAAGAGTCACCTCTGCTTCTGAGGATAAGTTCATCCGAGTCACCAGCCTCAGAAATGGCAAGTTAACAGCAGCTCAGATCAGAGACCAGATGAATGCCACACAGAGTTCTAGCAGCAGACCCATCTCTAGAACAACTGTTAAGAGGAGACTGCGCCAATCAGGCCTTCATGGTCAAATAGCTGCTAGGAAACCACTGCTAAGGAGAGGCAACAAGCAGAAGAGATTTGTTTGGGCCAAGAAACACAAGGAATGGACATTAGACCAGTGGAAATCTGTGCTTTGGTCTGATGAGTCCAAATTTGAGATCTTTGGTTCCAACCGTCGTGTCTTTGTGAGACGCAGAAAAGGTGAACGGATGGATTCCACATGCCTGGTTCCCACTGTGAAGCATGGAGGAGGAGGTGTGATGGTGTGGGGGTGTTTTGCTGGTGACACTGTTGGGGATTTATTCAAAATTGAAGGCACACTGAACCAGCATGGCTACCACAGCATCCTGCAGCGACATGCCATCCCATCCGGTTTGCGTTTAGTTGGACGATCATTTATTTTTCAACAGGACAATGACCCCAAACACACCTCCAGGCTGTGTAAGGGCTATTTGACCAAGAAGGAGAGTGATGGAGTGCTGCGGCAGATGACCTGGCCTCCACAGTCACCGGACCTGAACCCAATCCAGATGGTTTGGGGTGAGCTGGACCGCAGAGTGAAGGCAAAGGGGCCAACAAGTGCTAAACACCTCTGGGAACTCCTTCAAGACTGTTGGAAAACCATTTCAGGTGACTACCTCTTGAAGCTCATGGAGAGAATGCCAAGAGTGTGCAAAGCAGTAATCAGAGCAAAGGGTGGCTATTTTGAAGAAACTAGAATATAAAACATGTTTTCAGTTATTTCACCTTTTTTTGTTAAGTACATAACTCCACATGTGTTCATTCATAGTTTTGATGCCTTCAGTGAGAATCTACAATGTAAATAGTCATGAAAATAAAGAAAACGCATTGAATGAGAAGGTGTGTCCAAACTTTTGGCCTGTACTGTATATAGTCTGGACAATAACAAACATGGCAAGAGTGGAGGAAGAGGTAAAAATGTACCTTGTAGATGCCAGTAATAAGTAAGGGCCAATCAATACATGACAACATGTTGGTCAGAGAATATTTTTCACTATATAACCATTAGGTTCCATTCCGCTGTCATGTCGTGCTTGAACTACGCTTAACTGCTCAGTTAAGTCAGTATTCATAAGTTCTCTGAAAACATGCACAAATTCGGAGGACATGAGCATTCACAGACAGAAGGCTCCATCTGTGTCCATATATCTATCTAACTTTGAGCACAAAATAAGCCTTATACTGACATGGTATACAAGAAAAGCCATCCATTATCTGTAACTGCTTATCCTAAACAGGATCACAGGGGTGCTGGAGCCTATCCCAGCTGACGATGGGTGAAAGGCGTGGTACATCCTGGACAGGACTTTAACAAGTCTGACAACCATTGACACTAACATTTACACCTACAGGCAATTTAGAGTCACCAGCCCTTTTTACACAGAATTCACGTCAGAGGGCCACCCTTATGCCGCCTTTGCATTTTTACATGGAACCAAACAACAGAGGCACCATGCTGCCCCAGTGTGTAATTTTAGATAGCGTGCAGGCAATGCTGAAGCATAAGAAGCGTGACGGACGTGACGTGTAACACACTTAACAGTGACAATAGCATTAATATGGCAAAAACAATCGTTCACCGTCCCTGTTATATGGCGGTTGATCTCGTCCTAAGCTCAGAGGGTAAGGAGCTCCCAGATCTTACTGTTGTCCCTATTTGCAGAAATTTTTGACTGCTGTTCTTCCTTGTTGAGTTTGCTGCTAACTGCTAACAGCTACTTTTTAAATCTTCCGTGATGGGTCACACACATAACACGTCTTAGAGACTGTTACTACCTCCAATGCCACCTTAAAGGTGAGACAACTCTGGTCCCCCATTCCATGGTCATACCTTTTCTATAGACCAGCAAGATGGCATAACGGCGAGAAATTCCTGCCTTAAAGAGGCAGTGTAAAAGGGGCTACCAATCAAAATAACCTACATATCTTTGGACTGTGAGAGGAAGTCAGAGAACCCGAAGAAAACCCACGCAGTGCGGCTGCAACCAGCAGGTTCGAATCAGGAACCCTCTTGCTATGAAGCAACAGTGCTAACCACTGCACCACCATGCCACCCACAAGAAAAGCCAGTAGCATCTCTTTGTCTCAGGAAACTCTAATTTCCAGGTTGCCAGGATCTTCATGACAACCTTTTATCGATTTTTATGAGTCTGTGCTCACCTTTTCTTTTCAATCTCTCAATGTCAGACAGGAAAAAAATAAAAAACACAAAAATGAACCCATTAAGGTGGTCAATGTCTGCAGCAAAATAGCTGGCACTGCACAGTAAACTCTGCAGGATCTTTACAAAAAGACAGTTATATAAGAAAGCAGAATCCACCCTGTCTTATTGTTCCCATCCTTTCATCAGGAGTTTCAGTTTCTGCCATCTGGAACCCTCCTGACTTTCACTAGCTAAAACCATTAGACTCAAACACTCCTTTATATCTTCTGCCATCTCCATCCTAAACTCGGGGAGGAACAGGTAGGTATTTACAAATGGTTTAACTCAGGGGTCTGTAATGATTTTCAGGCCAAGGACCCCTTAGCTCAAAGAAGCACAGAGCACTTGTGATAATTCTCTGAATATTTCCAGGTCTTCTCTGCACTGTGCTTGTCTGTAGCTGCTAAGTCAGCAACAGTTGTAGCATGTGCGTTAGCCTCACCCTCTGCACCTTTGCCAGTGGTTTCTGAGGTGGACGGTGTGTCGGTGTGTGAGTCTCTTGCACAAAAAGTTATAAAACTATCCATTGGGGCTCACAAGAATGTCTATACACTAATGATATAACACAATAATAGTACAGCTAGTTGGCCAGTAATAGTAATAATAATAATAACAGTATGTAATTTATGTATGTATGTAAAGTATGTGAGCAAATTAGTTCATTTCACTGTTATGGATAAGTGACAAACAGGGATTTGGTGCTAGCTGGCTCATGACTGCACAAGAATTCTTGTGTAACAGTTAGCCTATAATTAATGTTGTTCACTGAAAATTAAATGTCTTTTTAGGAATAGGCCAATTTATTGGCGCTAAAAAATGAAAAAAAAAAAAAACTTCAATTAAAACTTAAAATAAGTTATCAAACAATGATTGGCCAGCCCAACTGCATTAACTCCGAGGACCCCCAAGGGGTCACAGACCCCCTGTTGACCCAGTGTTTAACTTGTTTTTTTAATCAATAACTTGTTTGTTGTTTGTTTGTTGTCTGTTGGTATTAGAGTTGGATAATGTGTCCTGTGTTTTATGTGTACTAAATGTATGCCTTCCACTGCTGCACACCAAATTCCCCCCTCCAGGGACAGATAAAATTATTGATTGAATGATTACAAGTTACTGTTGGAAATTTTGAATGCTCAAAAAATGAAAGTATTTGCTCCACTACCAGTTTGGTTTGGATGAAAATTGAAAGCGATGATTCATCTTGTTATTGACTGCAGAACGACATATTTATTTGTGTCTTCCTTTTTTACACTTTGGAGATTAGCACACAGACAGGATGTATAGATTTTTTTTTCTATCTTACTTCTGCACCTGTTACTGAAATCAGAACCAAGTCTTGCTCTCAGCTTTCTTTACAGGAGGATCTGTGCTTTGACAGCTGCTCTGACTCATATCCTGAGTGATTAAATGTTTAACTAACCATTAGTTTACAAGTTTTCTCTCTAAATTATGAATGTGTTGATACCTGAGAAGTTTTGTACTTGTGGCGTATGATGCCAGTGGACTTTCCGATGAGTTATGGTAAATTTACCGATGGATACTTAGCATCAAAACTAGAAAAAATACATAAGCCTACCCTTTTTTTTTAATTTACATGCGGATAATACAGCAATTATTTAAGATAAATGCTGCATTATACATCCTGTGCCACTTATTCTGTTATAAAATATCATAGGGGTGTTTAGAAAAAATAATATGGATGTTATTAATCCAAGCTTCCAAAGGAAACGCGCAGCGTGTGATTTAAAGCAACATTTGGACTGAACGCCTCCATCAAATAAGTTCAACAGACGCTGTGGGAGCTGTTTGAGCACCGTCTTTTCCAGCATTCACGAAAGACATTAGAAAACACAGAGCGTCGTCACACTGCACAGCATCACATTTCATTCATACTTCAACTTGCTTGTGTTTGGAAAAACAGCTCAACATGTTCAAAGCATGACAAGAAAAATCTCTGCACGTACTGCGAAGGATTGACTGAAACAAAATTTGAGTGGACGGGAATATTTAGCGATTGTCAATACTGTAAGAACACATTTACACGTCGGGTATGCATGTTCTCACAAATGCCATCTACATGCAAAATTAATCAGCCTTTGCCCCCGATTGCAGATTTTGAAACAGACTGAAGTGTGCGGGAAATATCCGAGGGAATAAATCAGAGGCACCGCTCAATCTTTGACAGCTTAAAACGTCCAAAGCATCACATGTCAGCCACCAATTAAATGAGGATTTTCCTCCTCTATAGTTTCTTACCTATTTGGCTGAAAAGGAGCAGCTGAGAGATGAGAATATCGGTCCTGGAAACTGCCGTCTCCATGGTCTCGGTGAGAGAATTAAACGTAAAGAGGCAGATTGTGGATTTATAAGGGACGGACGGCGGGTCGGGTGCGTAAAGATGCGCTACCAGGTCATCATTCCTCCTCTGCTGCCTCTGTGCGGGGCGGCACGGCTAAATGCTCCAGTGGCTCTGGCTCGGCTCGGTGTGGTTCGGCTGGGTTTGGTTGGAGGAGTGCGGGCTCGCTGGCTGGTTGGTTGATAATGAACGCGCACTCACGTATATCGCAATAAGACAGGCTGTGTGTGCGCGCCGCCCACTGCCCTTAATGGAAATCACTGTATCACTCCTGTAATGTTCTTATGATATTACTACAGGGACATGGTGTGTGTCTGCAGCAAGCAGATGCGATTTAGAGGCTTTTATCTCCACTGGCAGCAGCATGGAAATCCCACTATATTCCTATAGTACAGTATCTGTAGTACAAAACAATGAGTTTGTATTGAACTTGTCATACTTTATAGTATCACAGTAATGTAAAGTAAGGTTGCAGAAAAAAGGCATATATGACCAACATAAAAATGTACACATGCTTGTTCGTTTTGTGACCTTATTATCTCATACAGAAGAGATACTCAACTTGCCTGGCCTGAGAGCCACTTTTGCAAAATGACAAGAGGCCAGGGGCCTTTATCACACAAAATGGAGATTTGCTGTCCTCACTCGTTTTTGCCAAGGGGCAAATCCAATGCAGCACCCCTGCTCAGGTCAGGTGTATAAAGGGGTGTTTAGAGAATATAAGAACATTCTGGGCTTAGCCCAAACATCTATTGGGTGTCTAGAGAGTCCTCTCCTGGCACTTTGTTTTTTTTTTTAAATAAACAAGCTCTGTTTTGATAGTTTTTAAATGTCCTCCGGCACCTTAATTACATTCAAAGTACAAAAAAATCCCAGTCTTAGTCAGTTTATGTTCATTATGAAATAGGAAATGGTTGGTGGCCACATGGCACCCAATCGCAGGCCAGATTTGGCCCAGAGGCAACAAGCTGCAACAAGTCCTTCAAGTCATAACACCACATAAGTTCTATTATACCTCTGAATAGGACCCACAATAAAACCCACCCAATATTAGCACACCTACCAGTGGACGACAGAATAGCTCAAATGCCCATTAACAACTGCAATTTTAAATGTGTGGGTAACGTTAAGAAACAGTCACCGTTGCACCAAAACTGGTTTGGTCTGGAAAAAACATCATGGTTTGGTATAAAATAAGTATGTTTGTGACATAGGTTTGTTAGTATGTAAGGTAATTTGTTGTACCTCATGTGACAAACGTCACATGAAATCACTTTTGTGACATGCGTCGTGACTTACATCAACAAACTACACCTTGTTATTAAAATAACAATTATTGATTTTTGGTTTTACACAGTACATGTACACTGGTCTCCTGGATAAAAGTTCTGTGCTTGTTTGACCCATCCACCTCCCCTTCCTCCCACTCTAAGCAGACTCTCTCTTTTCTACTTTGCTCCCGTAATAATCACTATGACCACTAGAGGTCGAAGCCAAACAAAACACATAAATGTGGGTTGTAATTCCTGCCTGTAAAAACGCCCAGTGTGGTCGTGGACAGCCTTGTAAGTTGAGTATCACTACAATGACAGTATCTCTATAGTGTTTGTTGGATTGGTTTTTCAATACATATACTCCTTTATGACATTTTTATCCCACATATCACTGTTAGGCAATGAATTGCAGGGACCTCCTCCATGATCATACAGTAATGACTGGCTAGTATGTTGTATCTACACAGTATATTGGATCTAATTATTATTATTATCATGCAAGACAAGCTAGATAAGACATAAGGATGTCAAACACCACATGAAGTCCCTAACTGCTGTGTGTGGAAAGTTGGGTCACAAATGTCTAATCATACTGCTGAATAGAGACAACTCTCTCTTGGAATATCATGGTGACTTTCACGAAAGGTTTCATTTGAGTACTTCACAAAGCTTTAAGGGAGAAACCTCACCAGTTTCTTAATTTCTTTATAAAGCAGTGAAACGAAACAAGAATGTGGATCCAACCAAGCCAGGACTGTCCCACAGCGGAATCAGCTTGTGTGTGTGTGTTTGCGATGGTGGTGAGATTTGGCAGTGGCTGTGGACTATAAGATTCCCATGAAGTACACAATGGCATTGTGCTGAGTGTGTGGGTACGTGCGTGTATGTGTGTGTCTTAAGTGTAGTTCCACAAGCAACAGGCTTCAATGGTGCAATAAAACACAGTTGTGGGAGCTTGTGAGAGTGTGACAGGCTTCAGTCACACAATAACATGCTGCGCTCATTACTCTGTGTGCATTAATTAGCATAAATTAAGAGAGATAATCCTCTTTAATTCAGGCGGGAGCCTTGTCTCACTTGTTGGACCAACATTTTTTCGGATGCTAGTTACAATATCCTCTCTGCCTCCGTGCTTCCGGGACATAAGCCTGTGTGTGTGTGTGTGTGTGTGTGTGTGTGTGTGTGTGCGTGTGTGTGTGTGTGTGTGTGAGTGCGTGTGCGCAGGCACGTTCGTGGGAGAATATGAGATTGGCTTGTGGAATAACAACATGTTGATCGTAGCATCAGTCTGTGTAATTACAGACTAAAATAGAGAACAGAGCAAAAAAAAAAAAAAAGACTACTACTGGAAAAAAACACTTAATGAGTCTTATATAACAAACAAACACACACACACACACACACACACACACACACACACACACACAACACAACACAACACACTTTCATGGGCACAGCTTTTTTTTTTAGCCAAAGCTGAATGATACAATGTGAGAGTAAAGAGAAGTAAAGCTAAAGCAACATCCTCTCAACAAAACACACATGTTCACACACACAGAGTTACTCTCTGTTCTGACAGGTGTGAAGACACAAGCTGTGTGGTGAATGATCACAGCGTGCTGTCGCCTCCTGCAAAATATCCCGAGTTTTTTCCAAACCTGCTGCTGTGAAAAGCTGATTCGGTTTTCTCTGCACACAGGCAGCTATGGATTATGGATTATGTGTTTGCTCCCACTTTCCTCTCTCTTTCTGTGCATTTACACCACGAGTGAACAAGGTCAACAACTCAACAGGAGTTCATTTTGGTCATCCTCTGCCAAGTATTTGGCTCTACTCTGCACTGATCAGATTTTCATGAAGCTTTCAGATAAGATGCACATCATGAGTTTGACAAAGCAAAGGATCATGGTGAGTTCAAACTTACAGTTGTAGGCTTTCTATCCTAACTGTATAGTATTAGTATCAGTCCTATGTTGTAGGTCAGGTTACTCCTCTGGGAAACATAAAATATGCACTTTCTCTAAAAGTTTGACTGAAGAAGTCACCAACACTTTGGGTTGGTGGCTCAGTCCACTACCAACCCAAGGTTGTCTCTATTTGATGACCTTGGGTTCCTCTCTTAATCGCTATATCCACCTCATGTTTTGCCTGTGTGCACGTGTGTGTGCCTGAGCCCCTGTTGCCATGACAGTGAATGTCGTTTCTGAGTTGACAGTGATATTGACTTCCAGCAGTGGCGACTGGAGGTCAGCATCCTGGACACCACTGGGCTGACAGATACTGGTCGATGTGTGCGAGTGTGTGTGGGAGAGATGCCATCAGTGGTCGATGCCTGCTATGGAGCAACATGCACTGTGTGTGTGGCTTGTTAGTAGTACACTTGTTTGGTGTTTAGGTGAATAGTGCTGTTAATTGATGTCTATGTGCATTTGTGTGCATGCAGATGTGGAATTGCTCCAAACACTGTTCTGTGTAACTGATAACAAGTTTTACTGGTTCTCTGTACAGTATTAAGTGGTGGAGCCTCTTATTATCTGACTTATTTTTAAATATCAACAAAACAACACTGTAGCCAGAGATTTACTGTAAGCACTATCTTGATTTCGGTGACAGCGTTCTAATTAATTAACATGCAGGTTGACCTATGAGCCAGTGTTGAAAGAAAACGTCCCCCTAGGGAGAATCTGCTCTATTTAGAAATCAATAAACTTTTATTTTTGTAGATCCACTGGATACAAAGCAAGAAAGAAACAAGAAATCAGAGCATTGGCATCAAGTAACTAGAGAAAACACTAAGAGCTACCTCCCTGCAAAGCCTGCAAAGAGAACAACAGTGTGGATCTTTAAGTGTGCGTTTTGGCTAGACTACATGTGTCTGACTGCAATCTGACATTTACCTTCCTGGCAGGTTCCACTACACATCTTAAAGTCATATGATTCATCTAACATTCTCTACTTATCATGTGAGGAATGTGAATTCTCTCCTATTAAGACATTTTACATTATCCCCTTATGGAACACGATTTATCTATATTACTGGCATCATGCCCGTGCAATTTTTCATTTTCACTCTTCTTTCAAGTTCTTAATTGTCTCTCGGGAAAAGATGCCATCTTGCATTTATTTATGCACTGCATATATTTACACCCGATTATACAACATACAATATAACTGTGTCTAGCACACAGTGGTAAATGAAAGGACAGAGCAGAAATGTAGACGTGTCGATCATGTTCTACATACTCACATTATCATCTCATTAACATTACTCCAATGAATCAGATGAAAGAGTTTATATAACTGTTTCTATGAGTCACTGGGAGGTAAAGTAAAATAGAGAGACACATAGGTGGATCAACCAATGTATTCAAAAAGATGCTTAATGTGGTTTTGCATGTTTTAGCCCATTTAATTACAAATCTTATACACTGTTGGCAAAGCACATCAGTTTTTATGGATATTCTCTTTCCTAGGCAGCCATTGGTTACCTTGAGCTAAATTGTATTGTATTGAAAACAATAAAGGTGAGGAAAATACTATTGATTACTACTGACAAGAAAATTAGGAAATCTATCAAGAATTGGGTATGCTTTGGAAAACAGCTGTCACTCACTGGTGATAGAAGTCGTTGTAATATGTATGTTACTGTCAAGCCTATAATGCTGTGTCTCTAATCTGCAATTAGCAACAGTTCTGCTGGGCTTTAACAGTTATGTCCCATAGAATGATGAATAGATGGGAAATGAATGCCCTTCTTACTGGGTGACCTGATGATACTTGGTCCTGCAGTGGCTACAGACACATCATTGGGCTGAACGGAGATGACATTGAATAAAATGATGTGGCTAATAAACTGCTTCTCTAGTTGGAGCAAGTCATCTTAGTATAAAGTTACGTGGTAATACTCCCAAACAAGGGCAGAGACATTTTTCGTTTTACTACTCCTGTAACGTCATTCCCACTGCTCACAGTCGCATCTTTCTTAGCTCAGCTGCCTGTATAGAATGACCTCTGGTGGCACACGCTATCCACTACATCGCTGCAATACAGCATACGATACGATACGATATGATGCAATATGATACGATACCTTACAATACGATATGATGCGGTACGATACGATACGATACAATATATTTTATTGTCCTCATAGGGAAATCTGTGTTAGACTCAGGAGCTGCACAAGTATTGCTGCCTTACAATAATAGTCCAGAAGAAATGAAAAACATACACCAAAAAAGACATACTGCAGATAACAGTATTGTACATCAGCCACTCATGTATTGCACATAACACCGACACACAACAGAGCACCACAAGCTAACCAACAGCATGCAGCATCTCTGTATCAGTTTAATAGAAAGTAAAGCACCTGCATTTTTTTTGTATAGTATTGATAGTCATACCTTCATGATTTCTGCATACCCCAGTATACCATAATACCCTAACTGCCTGAGACTGTTTGCCATTTTAACCATACAAAGTTACACTTGATCCAAACAAACTAAAGCTCTAGATCACATATAAATCAGCATAAACTTAATGTAGTTTTGTTTGTACATTCACACTACTTACCAGAGGAGAGAGGGGTATAACGGTCAGAAAGCAGCTGGAGACCAAAACCTGCAGCGACCATGAAGAACAATAAGGACTGCAGTTAAAATGAGGTCAACACAGCTGGGAAACTGAGGTGTTTAATTCGTAATACAAGAAACAGATGAAGGCAATTAAACAGACTGACTGGATAGCCATGGAAACACAAAAGATCACTTATTTTTACTAACATGTCTTTTGTGTAATAACACCTTAGTGAAACTGTAGTGACAATCGATAAATATACCTTGCCATCCTCTAGGGATTCAGGCTATGTCTGACAACCCCTTGCAACTACTATATACACCCGGCTTTGCAGTATACCTTATTGTCTTGTGTCAAGTACTGTCACCCTTCTTTTGACATCCTGTCTGAGCTGACACTGACTGACGGGTGACAACTGACTCATGACCACTGCAAATCCTCTTTTAACCATGAAGTATGTTACACTGGGGTGGCAGGTTGCTTTTGAGGTCTTTGAATTCAGATGAGCAATTAATTCTATGAAGAGGCCAGCTGATCCATTAATGGTGTTTTTATTACTTTTTAGACACAGCAGGTACGGAGATAAGCCCTGGCTCCAGGCTGTGATAGTCATAATGGTACAGGTACTCATACCTGAGGCACTCACCTCAAAATTAACACTATTTTTGTCACCAATACATCTGTGTTTTTCCATTAGAAATATTAGTCATGATGTCTGTGAACTCATAATACATCACACTGCTGCAATCTAATTGCTACCTCAGATTGCTGCTGTAGACAATATTGTAAATAGAGGCAGGAAGAGGAAATGCTTTAGTGCTTTTAATAGTCTGAAAATGGCACTGTGGATCAGCCGTCTCACTAGTTTGCTCAAAACCCCCTCAGAAAATAAGAGTATCAAACAGAATGGGAAAATAACTTAAACAGCTGTCAGAGTCTTATGAGTGCTTCTCTCTCACACAGCATCTAAAGCCAGCAACCTGTGACAGCTATGTGGTGAGGAGAGCCTGCAATACCCAACAGACTGTGTCACTTTATAAGGCATATATTTCCTCCTTGAACATTTCACACCACTCATAATATCCTTTAAGTTTTTCTGAATATGTCAAATGCTAATCCGTCTTTGCTGATACCTCTGAAAATCACGGCTAGAAGAGAAGAGATGCCATTTCGAGGTCAAGGGTCACTGAATGATCACTTCAGGTATTAACATTACATCCTCACATTCTGTTTCTGTGGGGCCATCGGTGCTACACTTAACATTCAAAACAAGGCATTATAAGGCACAAAAGGACAGCATTTGAAATAGTTGAAACAGCTTCCGTGAGGATGAATATGTGCTTTTGCACTCCACAAACACTCATTTTCAAGTCATGTTAAAGCTGGAGTGGCTAGTTAGAGATATTGAAAGTTGGTGTTTCTGTCAGAGATCACCTGCTGATTAAAAGTGCACACAGTGCTGTGTAATATGATTGATTAAATACAGTATGAGTTACTGTATGTGGTATGATCACATGGGTAACTGAAATGAGAATGCAAATTTGTGTGTCACATATGACAGAAGTGGGGTAGACACCCATTCTTCATTACTCAGAGATTTATAAGGCGACTTCAAAACATTTTCTTTAAGCTGAGCTACATTTGCACAGCAGCTACAGAAGCTATGTGACAAGCGCCTCCTTCTCTCATACGCACATCTACCAGAAGATGTTTGACCACTCCACAGCATCGACCTCATGCCAAATGCACATGACTCATGTTACGTGAAAGCGTCTTCTTTTTTGGATACTTATAAAGCATCTAACACTAGTATGATGTGCATCCTAGTAGATAAAAGTACAAAATAGCTGGGAAGTGGGTGTTCTTTTACGCAGTATTTTCTATTTAAAGCTCGAAATATGTCCTCTGTGCCCATCAACAGAAAATATAGTCTGGTAACAATTTCAGCCACTTCAAAACTGATACATGTTTGTTGGAAAACACAACTTTTCTTTTCTATCTGGTCTTTGATCAACGCTGGAGAGCAAGAGCAGTTACAGAAAATATCAATTCTGTTGTGCTTGTGCTGTGAAACAAGTATTAAATTTTGATGCTCTGAAGATGCTGACGTCACAGCGGTAACTTCTACATTCTGTATGCTCCTTTGCAGGCACTGTTTAGACTCTCATGAACAGGGACACATTTTAAAAGCATGTTTTTGGACAGGAACTTTGGTCTTAACTCTCTATACTAAAGCAGACTAAAACAAAAACACTCATTGACAGTGGAGGAAACAAACTTGAAGCGAGGTCAGTAAATGGTGTGTGATATGAATAGTGAATGAAGTTCTATCTCTAAAGCAGCTAGAGACACACTCAAGTCGCACACACGCACAGAGCGACAAACACTTACTTTCCTAAGAAGAGGGCAAGCTCCTCACCCCTGCATCAGAGTACTTGTTTTTTTTTTTTTTTATTCCCTTTAGTCCACACAAGCACACGAACTGAGATGGATTGCTGCTGGGAGCCATGGCAACCAGCGGGGCTATTCTCCGTCTCTGTGGCTGAGGGAGGGAGAAAAAGAGAGAGGGAGTTAATCAACAACACACATTTTCATTCCGCCTTAACTCACTGCCAGGCTATACACACACATACACAATCTTTATTGTTCATTCACGTAGCTCAGTGACAAGCACTTGTTGTGCTGTGGAGGAAAAGAGGCTCCCAGGGAAGGAACAAACATTCGAAAAGTTTTTCCTACTTGATTTGAATGGATTAGGAATGCACTCACAAACAACCACACATCTAACTTTCGGCATCTAGTTAATGCTATTGCAAATACTTGGGGAAAGACAGTGCAAAATTAGTTTTAATTAAGAACAAACAAGAAGTTAATTAACACAAACTGATACTTAGACCATGCATTTATTTCCATTACAGTTTAATTCTAAATTTATTTATTTCTCTCATTTTGACAATAGGACTTCCACTCTACCATGCTGGCATAATATTCCAGCACATATGGGTTACTTAAGGTCAGTTATTCAGCAAAATAGCTACTAGCTCAGTTCTGAGGACTGTGGTGAAAATTTAATCAAACCATGGAACATCAGGATCATCATTGCTAGAGGTAAATTTAACTGTCAGAGGCCAGGGATTCCACTTTGACAAAATAGCTAGTCATTTTTATTCACTTCTTGTTGAATTGAACAGAAGTAGGCTTTTTGGCACTTTGGTTCCAACCACTAAGGTTTGCAGCAACCAATACAACTATGTTTCCTGAGTATCCTTGTCCCTGGCTTATCTGTAGTCATTAGCATGCACACAACACACCCTTTCAATGACGGCACATATCTGCAATCCAAGTTTGTTCAGGCTGGATACATGTGATAGTCACCACAGTCACACACCACACAGTCTGCCATAAGAAAGTTTGAGTGAAGGTAAGAATTGTCAGTCATCTATTATACAGCCAGTTCATCCATAACCTTGTCAGTGCACAAAGGGTGAATAATAAATGGGATATGTTTTTATTTATTTACAGGCAATAATTTATACATTTTTTTTGCAAATACTGCCTCATGACAACATGTTATCTTTCTTTTTTTAAACATTCAAAAAAAACAAAAAGGCAAAAACTATCAAGGGCACAGAACCAAAACAATAAGAACACAAGATTTGCAATGAAATTATTAATTAATTAAATTACGTATTATTATTGTTAGTTAAGTTTATTTCTCATTAGCTCTTGTACTGTAGTATAGTAATAAAAACAGTGTGGGTATACAGACATATAGGGTGTCAAATGTGCCACATCCGGCATTGCCAACCCTCCTGTACTGCAGAGTATTTTAGTAACTTCAAGTTAAGTCAAATTAGCACTAGCATTTACAATATAGCATCATGTTGTCAAATGTTGAGAACAAAATAGTTATTAACACCTTCAGGTTATTAAATGATGATACTATGTTGCATGTAAGAAAACCTCAGGCATTATAGAATGTAAATGTGTTATTCTTTTGGCTTTTTGTTAGTTTATGTAATTCTATTTTGTGATTTATTTTCTGTTGTCCATGCATCTGTTTATGTAAATTAGGCTAATTTGTGCATTATAAAGACAGTCAGGAAAAAAGGTTTTACTTCTACACCAAGCTATGTAACTAATAATTACAACAACAAAACCTAATTATTTGCCACATTCAGACTATTGGTTTACTTCACTGTGGCCCTTTATGGAACATTTTTGGACATTTTGTAAGTTAGTATACCAACAACGTAGTATACCAAGACGACATTTAGTCTAACTACATTGGCACTGTAAAACGCTGAATACTGTTGCATTGATGAAATATAGTGAATGAGACACACAACAAACCTGTTAGCTAGGCTACAAAAGGATGTTACATTAGCTACTCAATCACTCCCTCTCACCTGTTGCATCATTTTATCACGACAGCCTGTGGAGTCTAGTATACGCCACACACGACATAAAACGCCACATTATTTTTAAAGACGTCGTCTGGAGAAATACTAGTTTATTTACCTTAAATTATTCAGCTTAGTATATCCACAAATAGTGTTAAAAACTTTCAAACATGTCAATTAAGTTTGAATTTCTTAACGAACTGCGCCATCACCTGGTGTAATTTGTCAAACACGTCCTGACGTCATCACGAGGCGACGAGGAAGTGCTGCTCAGCGCGTCCTTCACTTTACTCAGTAACACCTGAACCCCTTAAGTAAGTCCCGTGTTTGTCATTTAGGAGCTATATTATTCTGTTTTTCGGGCTTTTATGGAGTGACAGAAGCAAACAGCAGCGGTGGTTGGAACAAAGAGATAATCTTGGAGGCTTTAGCGTTTATTTCGGTGAGTGGTGAGTTTATATGAGCGGTCTCAGCTTACCTTTGTATTAGCTCAGTGATACTTTTGAGCGATTGAAATTTGATTATTTGTAGCCTAATATCAAAGTAAACATGGTGCAGTGGTGTCATGTCGATCGATAAAAGATATTTGGTGTTTTGAGGCTGATGTATGGATGTAAATTGACAGCGTAAACATAAATAAAGTAGTGAGGGACATTACATGACGAGGACCAGTGAACACACTGCATAAAGTTTAAGTATTACAGCTATTGATGGACTATATTGAGAAATTAATTTTTGTAGGTGCCTAGTTGTTCATAATATATGTCAACAGTTTATCCTACACACAACAGAAGCCACATTAGTTCCTGTTAACTTACTCATCTTACTTATCATACATCTCTCCCAGGGTCAAGCAGTGATGGCAGCTCCAAACTCAGCAGAAAGAAAGGCCTGCTGGGACGCCAGGGACAAGCTGTGGAAATGTCTGGATGACAACAATGATCAAGCTGCTCCTTGCCAGATGTTCCAGGGCGAGTTTGAGGCAAATTGCCCTGCTCAGTGGGTAAATGATCCCTTCTTTTATAGCTTTGTGATCAGTGAGGTCTGTGGTCTGATGATAGAAAGGATGAGCTGTAAGCAGTGTTTCAGAATCACAATATAAGTTAATTAACAATCTTTGAAGGTGTTACTTAAGAAATTGGAATGGTCCTCAACTCTCATCATTCAAGAAAGCGCACTTTGCTCAGGTGATGAAAAGCTATACTGCAGAGTGCTTATCTTTTGCATTTTCCCTGGCAGGTGAAATATTTCACCAAGAGGAGAGACTTCTTGAAATACAAAGCGAAGATGGAGACAGAGGGCTTCACACCTGCCGAAGGCCCCAAGCAACCTTCTTAACCACTGGACTGCAGCCTGTCCAAATCTGCAGACTGACTTTCAGCCTTATTCAGACCAGGGCAAGAGGAGCGGGATTTAGAGAGGAGTTTCCTAACTTTATTGTGGACCTGAACTTCACCTTTATTTATTTCTACAGAGATAAAAGAAGAAATCATCCATGTTAGCAGCTCTTTTTGAAAGTGACTTGAGCTTCCCTCTACTGGTCCAGCTGGTCTGATATGTTGGATAACAAAGGAAATCAAAATGACAAAACAAGTCAGTTGGATTTCACCTGGATATTACACGTAATGTCACTGTGGACGGACTGTACTATTGTTCCTTGTGACGTTCTAAATGATGTTGTAATACTCATGATCAGTTCAACCCATATACGAATCCATACATACTGCGTCTATATCAACACTCATCCTACCACTGTACAAGATGAATTGTCTGCGATTGGGTTTTTATCACCTCCTCATCATATCTGTTAGCAGCCATTGTATTCTGTGTGCCGAACACAGCAGTGTTCTTCCTTTGCTTGGTGTTTGGGTCAAAGTCAAGGGTTCCCATCAATTAAATTATACTGGTGTGATTAGATAAATGCTGCTCTACTGATTGCTAATTCCAGGACAGTGCCTCATTAGTCAAAAACTCAAAGTGTGGCTGATTTGTGATGGTGTGTGTAGATAAATAAAATAATAAATACATTCAGTTGTTTTAGTGGTTTTATTTTTGTGCATGTATAATGTATCATCCTAACTCTAGTTTTTGTCTGATGAGACATCAAGGTAAAACACATATTTTAGGAATATTACAGCTCATTTGGAAACAGGCAAAGGCACGTAATCTTTATATTACAAATCTGTATGTATTTACAGAGGAGTGTGGCCCCTTGGTCAAAGGTCACTGCGGCAACACCATCAAGATGTATGAAACCTTCAGTAGAACTGAATAAATTACAAAATAAAAGTCTTGATTCTGCCCACACTAGAACCTAAACTTAGAATGCAGTGATATATATATATATATATATATATATAAAAAGCCACAAATTGCATTGAAAATTTGTGTAAAAATATAAAGCATATCTTTTATATTATTCACACAGTAGAGTGAATGCTGTGTGCAAACCTTTTCACCACCAGACAACAGTTACTGTGATTTGACAGTTGATTGAACAAACAATTGTACCATACGACCCTGTGCTACCTTACTCTCCGTTCTCTCTGCTTTAAAGGCTTTGGATGTTGCATTCGACAATAACTCAGGACTTGGAGGGACATTGCAGCCTTCCAAATCTCTTTTTTCACGCACCAGGAGAAATGTCACACCTCCTGGGTGACCACAATAAAGACCAAACATGGTGATCCTGTTGCTTTACATGCTCATGTAACACACTTCATGAAACATACATGTTTATGTGATAATTACAGTAGCTATTATTCCTTGATGAAGGTGTTTTCTACCTGCTGACTTACACAGAAATTACTTTCAAGATTATATTGGCACAAATCTGGACCTTAGTGATCTGATTATGAAGTCTACAGATGTATTCAATATGACAAAAAAAAACAGCATCTGACCAACAAGCTTAAGGCAAAGAAGTAATTAAGATGAGCACCTAACACAGAACAGTGTCTAACCTCTCAAGTCTCCTTTCAAATTTCAAGAAAAGGAAAAGCTACAAAGAAAGGTGGTATGATTAATCAACCAACCAGGACTGTCTATACCTTAAATACAGTACAGTTTACATTCTTAACATTGAAATGGTATCAAGTAAAAGCATATGTCTGAGAAACAGCACAGTAAAAAGCAATTACACTCCTGCTGTCCATCATTTAAGGAGGGCGGTAGTGAGCTGCTCCTGCACTGCTCTGAGATTACAGCAAGGCGTTAACACTGTCAGGGCTGGAGGTCTGCTTCCCACTTGGACAGTCAAGCTAAAAGTGTAATATGACAGGCAATAATAGGGTAAAGGCACTAGTGGTACTGCGAGATGCTTGTTCACAGTATGATGGAGCACAAAATCAGCTTCAGAAACTTTGGTTAAGACATCATGAAAGGAGCACTTCGACTCCTAAATGACCATTTGTATATCAGTCACTCACCCTGTGTTACATTGAATTCATGAGGAAAACTTAGTTTTCCTTGCATGCCTACATGGTTTATGAAGAATCCAAACACTGTCAAAATTCTTGATGAATTGAAGTAATAGGGGTCCACGTTTAACAACAGCAAAACTATGTTAAAACATCTATTTACAAACTAGTGTAGTACATTTCAAGTCTATTTATACAGTCGTATGCTCAGTACTTCCCAAACAGACAAAGCCAAAGCCAGACTCCATTGAAAAAAAATGTAATTTTTCTTCGCAGAACACAGGAGCTGCTGGTCTTTCACTGACTTGATCAGTTAGTTGGCTATTTTAGTAATTTTGGTGGTTTAAAGGGTTACAAATTGTTTGCTATAGATACACTCTTGTTAAACGCAGCCTTTGGCTTAAATTTTAGATTCTTCATTCACTGTGGAAGCATACGAGAAAAAAATGCTCTCTTCAGAAATTCAGCATAATTGCATATTGAGTCATATTGAGTGATGTACAAATCATCATTTGGGGGGTGAAGTATTTCTTTAAGAAGCCAAGATTTTTAAATGAATGCCGGCAGCTGCTAACAACATGCATGGACAGTGCATAAGCTTTCAGTTTCCTCCTAAATACAGGTACGTTTTTACCTCTGCAATAATAGATCATATTAGATATATCATAAGACACTGGGTACATGTGAAAGGCTTGACAGCAAGTATTTCTATGTATACAGTACATCATCAGCCATAGCAGAAGCCTCTTTTCGTGCATTTATATTGCTTTAATACAGCGATCAGCTGTCTCTTTTACAATGGACAGTTTAGCCAAAGTGATATATCAAAACAATATTTTGAATTCTCTCAGCAAACTTGTCACCAGCCCACGGTGTTAATGTACGTGCTCTGGTTAAAGAGCAATAAGTGCAGCAGAAGTTTAGCAAGCATGCAGTAAAAAAGAGGCTTATCTGCGATGGCTATATAGCTTATTTCTATCTAAATATCAACTAATCCACATGACAGGGCATAATGTGGTTCTGAAAACACTTATTGTTTCTATTATGAATAAAAAAAACAAAATATCAGTTTCCTGATCACCACAAATATGTTTGTAGCTCTTGGAACTATCCCCAGTGATTCAGTGAAAACAGAATCTCCATCAAACTTTGTTAATGGAGTTACAATATAAAAAGTTTTTGCTGGAGGTCTGAGCCTCACGCAGTGGCCATTCTGCATTCCTTGTGATGCCCCCATGTGGCCAATAACATATAATTCTAATTATTACATCTACGCAACAGGTAATGGTTTTTCGCTCTCCTCTTCTTCTCCTCCTTCTCTTCAACCTTCTTCAGGTCCAGTTTAATCCATCTAAGAAAGGGCTGAACTCTGACCCAGACCATCCCCTTGACGTCATTTTCTTGTCTTTCTTTATTGAAACATTGCCCCATCTCTTTCTGTCTTTTATTGACTCATCCCCGAACCCAGCGGTGGTTATAAAATACCGGTGATGTTCCTGGCCTCCGCCCAAGCTGGGAACTCAGTCAGGTTGAAGAGAGGAACCCCCCATGTGGTGATGGCCAACATCACCACTGCCACGCCGATCAGGTTCACCCCAAACCCTGCTTTCACCTGGAGGAGAGGGAAAGGAGATGAAAAACAAAATGGTTAGATGTTAACAAATGTGTTGTTGTGAGCATTGTTTTGTTTGAAAATAAATATCAGAATTAAGGTCGGCAAGAGTTAAGAATGAAAAGTTTTATCCCACTGATTACATAAAAAAACTTTGGCACAGTGTTCTCTTGATCCGTTTGATATTGCAGGTGCAGAAAGAGCATGTGACTGTGTGCGTGTGTGTGTGTGCGTGGGTTGTACCATGTCGCTGATCTTCACGTGGCCGTAACTGAAGACGATGGCGTTGGGGGGGTTCCCCACTGGAAGCATGACCCCGAATGACACGCACATGGTGGACGGGATCAACGTGTGGAGGGGGTTGATGCGCAGAGTCTCTGACTGAAAGGAGGAACGTGAGTGAAAAAGAACAAAGGGGGTAAAAAGAGAGAGAGACAGAAAGAAAGGAAAAGAAGATGAAGAGGGAGATAAATGGAGAGTGCAGGAACAGGGGAGAAGTCTGAGGTCAATGACTGGTAAAAAAAAAAAAACTGCTTTAATCAGCCTGTTTACATTCTCAGAACGAGGTGCACCACACTAACAGTGTGGGTGTGGGTTATTAATGCTCCCTGCCAGCACGCGCACATGATATTAACTCTCCCTGTGAGCAATCTGAGAGAAAAAACAAGTATCCACATGGGGAAGCAAAGTCCAAGTGATGCTGTTATTGCAAAATAGTTACTTATGATGAGGAAACATGAGCATTAACAGAGTAAGTCTCAGATGAAGCTAAAACAACCCATTGAAAAGAAAATTAGAGACGGTCTTTTAAGTCTTTTGAAGAAGTTGTTTAAAATTTTATGAAATTGCTTATTCTCTCTGTTACTGAGAGGTACAGTGGATGAGAACATTGTCCCAGCTCGCATAGCTGTCTGTCAAATATGACTCTGCAACCAGAAAATGTTTAAGACTGAAAGTGTTGGAAAACAGCTAGCCTGGTTCTGATGAACAATTCAATTTTGTTTGTTTACTCTTTGCAATAACTGAAGTATAAAAAATGTACCAAACTATTTCATGGAGTCTTGTCATCACTGTGTGGCTGCCTGGGCAAATGGCAGTGACTCCAAAAAGTCATTGTCATTTCAGTTTCAGTCAAGCAGCAAAAAAAATGGAGCTAACACGAAGTGCCAAAAACTGCAGTTCCCCAAATGGCCACTTGGGGCTGGCTCCAAAAGCAAGCCAATCCCCATAGATCTCGACATTGAAATGCCAAACTTTACAGCATAAATAAACATGTTTACAGCCTGGTACAAAAAACAGTTTGGGTCTCTATAGCTAATTTCAACATTCATGACAACTGTACATTTCAATAATATTTAGGCTTAAACTTAAGCATAATTAAGGGCATTGTGTGACAGGTTGGTGCCATCAATTGACAAGTTGCAACCACGGCAACAACACTGGTCAACCATGATGTAACCACCAGAATCACAAAGGAATATTCACGTAAGGTACCTGCTTTATCAGTGCTTTATCTAAACACACAAGTCTTAATTTTTGCCAGTGCTTGTCCCCTCTTTGGTTCATCTGCACATACAGGGCTTCAAAGAAGCACTATAAGAGCATCGCTATGGGTACTGCCCCCATGCAGACCCTTCCAAACCCTAAGCTTAAACTCAGCACATCCTCCATCTTGTTTGCACACATTGCTAGGTGTCAAAGGACCAGATACTGAGAGTAAGCATGTAGAGGGTAGTGTGTGTCGTACCAGCGCCGATAAAATGGGCAGGAAGACAGTGAGAGTTGCTGGGTTGGAGGCAAACTCTGTGACCGCTGACACCAGCAGGCAGGCCAGCAGGGTGACGGCCCATGGAGGAAGACCACTCATGGGCTCCAGCTGTCTACCGATCCACACTGACAGGCCTGACACCTGCAAACACATACGAACAAAACACCCGTGAGCATCCTCAAAGGGTACAATTAGTCTTGAATACTCATGCTACAATCAAGGTGCTGCAGACAGACAGTGACAGATTAGAGCTCCTGGTGGACATTAATATCAGATCAACTGAAATTCCCATCTAGAAGCTCCCCTGATCTTCTGGCTCCTGATCCTTAACATAGCTGTAATACAGCAACAAACACAAACACATGTATCATGCCTTGCAACCAGCAGCCAGTGCGTAGCCTCCTCCCACCAGGATGACAATCTCCCACGGCATCAGTCTCTGGAAGTCTTTCCAGGTGATCATGGGAGCCAGCGGGTCAGACTCTGATTCATCATCTGATGGTTTAAAACCACAGAAAATAGGTCAATACAGCTGGAATGCTAAGTTTTGTATTTATTGTTTGTTTGTTTTTTGGTAATGACTGAAATTTAGCATATTTTACTGTATTGTGGGGTACATGTATGATAAAGACATTTTTACTAACACTTATTGACAGGGAATTTCTGAATGGTTTCTGAGAAACAGAAAACAGGGAAAATCACAACTGTCTTGAAAGAAGAGCTCCAAGTTAAAGGTCTATTATGCAGCAAATTGCCAGTTACTGTTTGAAAACAGTATTGCATCTAGCTTGTGTTAGCAATTCATATTAATTATTATTATTAATTATTATACATATTATTAATTATTGACAGAGTTTCTTTCAGGAAAGAACTGAGGACTTAAAAAAATTAAGGACACAATAAATAAACATTTTTTGCTGTAGTAAATACAAGTAAAATATCCTGTTACTTGACATTTTGTTTACCTCCTTGTGTCTTTAACTTCCTACAGACACATGGCCTGCAGCTGTTTGCAAGCCTGAACTATGTCCGCGTCTCTAATATGTTATGGTGTTTAGAAGTTTATGGACTGTCAGACTTTTCCAGTGTTTTTCAAAGTGTTGCACAGCTGTGGAAAACACCAGTGGACTGTTTTTCTGCTAAAGCAGAGGTTTCTCTGACCCACTGAACTTGCGGCAAACAGGCTATAAATCAACCTGCACAGGCTGGTAACACAGACAGGGGCCTGTTGAAACAACAGCTATTTACAGCAAGATTGTCTATCTTTGTCACAAACTTCATGATTACAAGAATATTAAAGGTTATTTTAATCTGTGGTAGGTATACATCTTATTTCTATTGTTTGACTAAAGCTTCTTTGTGTACGAGGTGAATAGAATAGCCCATTTTGTGGTGTCTGGACCACCATAGTAAATATATGATTTGTGACTAAAGTTGATTTGTAGTGCTGAACATCTTTGCTGTCCCTCTTAACATTGTCCAATATCTTAACCCGACATGTCTGGTGCCCCAAAAAGACAAACCAAACGTAGTAGAGCTTTATCAAAAACTGCCAGTTGGTCAAGTATATAGTTCTGACCTGGGTTCCTACAGCTGGAGGATGAGAAGGGTCGCCTGGCAGGGATGAGGAAGAGCAGGAAGCCCAGAAGGACAGATACTGTCGCATCAGTCCTGTAGCCTTTCCTGAGGGGGGCAAAAGACCCACAGATTTAACACAGATATAACAGATACAGAAGGAGAATCCTATTCATCTAGTTGTCAGTGTTAAGGTGCTGATTCAATGTGCATAGTTAAAGTGTCTGTGCATCTCTTACTGTGCATGAGTATGTGTATGATCACTAACATCTGTTAGTGATAACAACACCTATTAAGGTGTGTGGCAATATTATGGGCACTTACTTCTCAAAGAGAGACGTCCAGCCGGGCACAAAGCCAGGCTCTCTGGTGAACCACAGCAGAGTCATCAGGATGAAGAAAACACCGGTCACCACCTCTGGGTAACTGGGACACACACACACAGAAACCACAAAAGCATATGAGCAACAATTACATGAGTGATACCTTACTTGTGCCACAATGTCACGTCTGGATGTGTGAGTACACACTAGGACAGAGAAACCAGACACACACACACACACACACTGACACACGTACACACCTGATGGGTCCCAGTTTGCCGTACTCTTCCTGGATCCTGATCTCTGACAGCATCTCTCTCCTTGTCTTGCGTTTCTTACTCAAAGAGCATGTTTCCCTGAAGCTGAACACACACACAAGAACATTAACCACATGGCAACCTGACACACTGTTTTTTCAAATGTTCAGCCACAGGTCACGTAAAGGCGCCATGGCTCAATGGTAGACAGACAGAAGGATTATCGTGAGTCTATAATGATAAGATGCATTACTCCTGCCCAGCTGGTAAGAAGGGGGCAAGTAGGATACACACACCAAGATAATCACACAGTACAGAAGGATACTATCTGTAAAATACACACTCAGACACACACACACTCACTTGCAGCCCAGGAAGAGGAAGTGCAGCCACAGCCAAGTGAGCACCAACATGATGATGGCGATAGGGAAGCTGAAGATGAACCATGTGCCGAAGTTTATCACCTTCGCATCTGGGTAGCGACTGAAGAGACAAAGAGAGACACACAGAGTTATTTTATACAATGTTAGCTAAAAATGATCTTTGCAGCAGGGAGGAAGAGGGCTGATGAGATATGTGGTCTTAATTAAGAGGAACAGTAGCACAAACATTAGCACAGGGTCACCAATTATCACCAACAGGGTCAATCATTTAAAAATATTGATTTGATATATCTGATAGATTTTTGTTTGAATTCTACACATGGTCTTTTAAAGGCTGAACCTTGTAACCGCTGACAGCACTTGGACTGATAAAAACTGGAGCTTATCCGAGTTAAAAATAGACATTTGTCCCTCATCAACGGACTACCTTGACTTCTGGCCTCTGGTCAGTTTGCTTTGACTGACAGCTGTTGTCATTCCCATTTGTTTATCTGTGCAGCAACACAGCTGACTCTCCACACTGATAAGAGGTAAGTATCACTGCTCGGTGGCCTGACAGGAAAACTAAGCTGAAACCTCCAGGGCTAAAAAACGAAGTGCCAAAACTGCATTTCCTCGAACGGCCACTGGAGGCTGACTCCAGAAGCGAGTCAATCCCCAGAGACTCCCATGTTTAAATGTCCAACTTTACAGCAAAGTTCACTTGGTTTTACGCAGAACACAAACACCAGTCAAAGTGATCTCAGCCTTTCAGATTGCGTAGGTTATATATGAATAATTGGATCATGATTTGTGGTTTACATACCAAATCTGGTGCAGTACTTTCCATATGCATACATATGAACAGTGCATGAAAACAGCCTGAGTAGAGCTGTAATGTACAATGCAGTAGAAATGCGTAAAAAGGTCACTGAGTTGTCAAAACACATCATCAAAGTCACTGTCAGATAAGTTTGCACAGACGAAAGTCAAGCGTATTATACAGTGCCATCAACTCAAACGGCTGCCTATGCAGTGTAGCAGTGGTCATTAATCTTTGGTGCACTTTAAGCTGTAGCAGAGCTCCTCTTAGTCCCCACTGTTGTGTCATTCAAAGCTATACAGATGATAAAGTGTGTTTGCTAAGGCATGCTTCACTGAGCTCTCAGCCCTATGGACACTAAGCAGGGTAAAGGTGACATTCAGAGATGCTAAGAAGCAGGAGATCCAGAAACACTGACCAGTCAGAGCAGACAGGTGCTGAAATGCAGCGTTTCAAACAGAGGGTGAATAGCAAAGTAAGTATAAATAAAATAAATGTTTTTTTAGTTAAACCATGTGAACATGTCCAAAATACAAGTATGAACCTGAAAATGAGTATGACTTCTCCTTTAATCACTGCATACACACTTAATATTTATCAACAAAGATTAACGTTAAGCCTAAAGAAGTGTATAAAAAAATGCACAAAAGGCACAACATACAGGGAAATTCGCTGAGCATGCAACAATGTGATCGCCTGACCCTGTCTTACTAGCACGGACTTGTTGCAGAAAAAGGATTTGGACTTGCTGACCTGAACACACACCAACACCAACCTTGTTTACCAGGGGCCCCTCACTTATAGACGCTGACCTCAGGCTATTTTTGTATTCAGGGTGTTGGGTACAGTGCATCGTGTTTGCACGCAATTGCACACAATTTGACTCAACTCAAAAGGTATCATTTAGGGAGACTGTTTCATATTCATTGCTTGGATTGATTGAAATTTCATTTTAAGATTACAACTACTACTGCACACACCCACACAAACACATGCACAGAATCAAAACTCGACCTTTGTCCAACAAGCTGCAACATGAAGGAGGCCATTCTGCCAGGCTTAATGCTGCGGCTGGAGGAAATCGGCTCTGTCAGGACTGAAGGGGCTGATTAGTTTGATCTCAGACCCTGTGAGCCCCCCAAACACTGAGTTTAACATTTTAGTCAGACCAGCCCTGCAGCCAAGAGATCAATCAGGCTGTAAATATGCTTGAGTTGTGATGGTGTCTACTAGAGCTAATACCAGACCAAAACATCTGTCTGACTCCAGTTTTTAAAGCTTATTTTATATTTATTCTGTCAGTGGACGGTGGATGCTGAGTGTGCGCGTGTACTTACTTGTTAAACTGCTCAGCAAAGATGAGATTGGTCGATGTGCCAGTGATGGTGATGAGACCACCAATTGTCGCGGCGTAAGTGATGCTGAGCGACAAGCATTTGCAGATCATGTGATCCCTCTTGGTGGGATACTGGGAGTCTCTCCTGGCTTTCACCCGCTTCACATTTGGGATTTCGATTGCAACCTGAGAGTGAGTGAGGAGAATATTGAACTTAATAATGACATGAATTGACCATAACAGTAAGGGAAGGAGGAGTGTTTGTCTGCCTTGTTTCCAGCTACCATACAGTCACACATGCACCTCTTTACCTTCCAATAATGTGTTTCTCACCTGTGGCAGGTGTCCATTGGTGTGTCTGATGTAAGCCTGGTTAGAGATTGGCTGTAGACCCAAACCATTGGCCTCCCCAGTCTGTACCTGAGAATAAGAAAAAGAGACTCAGAGAAAAAGACTTGAACAGATTTTCCTGTCGCTCTGTTGCTGATATTTGACCTCTGTCTACTTGACAAATAAAGACTTTACAGGTCTCACCTCACTTAGTGCAGAGAGCTCCCGTTTAGTGCAGTCATTGCTGAAGGGAGAAGATAAGAGGCAATTAAGACTTCACAATAGAAGTATAAGATTAGGGTTACTATAATTACTGATAATCAAATGCATTAGACGGTATTGTTTAAAAGCTGCTCCACTACACTCTATCAGGCCAACAGCTTAAGATGGCAATGGCAAGAGCTGTGGTACATACTGACCATCACAATTAGATGCAATTGGGAAGAAGAAAATTAGGGAAATTGTAGAAAAATCAGTGATATTAACTCCACACAGAGTACATACAGCATTTGTATACACGAACATACACACACCTGTCATTCCGATAGAGCAGTTCTAGCTGGTTTTTGTCCAGGGTCTCTTCTTTATCTGAAACAGCTGCAGACAAAAACATTCATCATAATTGTGTAACCGCTATGTCAGTGTGTTTTAAGATTGTAAAAGTGTAACTGTAACATTTTGGTCGCCTAACATTTGGTTGTACTATTTAGTTGTAATTGTTTTCGCTAGCAAACATTAGCCTTAGCATTGTCACAATTAACCAAAGACTGTAAATGAACTGTGCCAACTAAGCAGCTAGTGTTAAGGTTAGTTCCACCCTCTTGTCCAAATCATGGATGTATAACAGTAATCTGGATGTAGCCATGGTAGCGGGGCCCCATTCCTTCCTATGAAAGTGCATAAAGTCAAAAAAGCTAAATGCGCCTAAATTAACCAGATCTTCTGCATCATGGGGCCTACTGAGCAAACACAAGAGAGACTTACGGTGGCCAAGCAGCTAACCCGCCAATGACAGTGAAGCGCTCCACTACTTTCCAAATGTTATTGGACTGAATGGATCAAATCCCAATAGTGACATCATGACATTTTGTTGGGGTTGTGATGCTTAAAAAAAAAAAATCCACTGATTTACAGATGTCTCTTGCACAATGTAAGCCTATAGGAAAAAGTATTTTTTTCGGCCCCATGACATCACATGAACATTGTCATTCCATGTTTAGCCACTATGTAAAATTGGCTTCAAAGCCTGGCCCTGCTCTTGGGGGCCTGGTCCAAATATGGTCACTTCTGGCTCCAAAAGTTGAAGACTGCAATGGTCAAAATGCCAAAATCAAGTCTTCAAAATGAGATTACGCAAACCAATGTGTAACGTCACAGTGGCTACATCCATTATTTTTACACAGTTTGTGGTTGGAACATGCTGAAAATGTTCTGTTAACAAGTAGTCTGAGTGGGCGGAAGTTCGCTGCATAGATCAGCCTCTCATTGGGCGGAACAAGCCACCCGCTGAAGTCCCGCCCTACCACCTCCAGTTGTGTAGCAGTTTTCAACCGTTTTCAACACGTCCTTTACTAAATTTTGCGGTGTTTGATCTTGCAGGGATGTAGCCATTTTTCTGCCATGGTTCGCGTCCTGTAGGTGATATTTTTGTGGGCGTGTTACACCAAAACCTGTTTCCCCCCAGCAATATTTCTGCAAGCGCACCGTTGCTGTGGCACTGCCCAGAACGATTGTGATTGGTTGAAAGAAATACATGCAGCCGGGGTGTTTTTTTCTCCAATCTCAAAGTGAGAGTCGGCCCAGCCAGACCTTTCTTTTCTTGAGAAAGGTCTGGTGAGCGAGACTAGTTAACAAGTGTTACTGTTTTGTTACAGTTGGATTCAAAAACTATTTTCTCAACACATCAAGATTTTGACTTTGAGTTTGCTTAACTTCTGCCGCACTTCCCCTGGGTTATCCATCTAATGCAGTTTTTGGTGCAAGTATTGCTATCAACATCTGTTTAATTTCAGAGTTTTTTGCAAAGAAGCTTTTATAGTTCAGTGACCTCCCACTGAAGTGACGAAGCCAGACGCACCGCTGTCATCCTCGGGGGCCTCAGCAGTTTCAGAGTCGTCGTGACTGTCGGCCAGGCCCGTGCAGATCAACTGCTGCAGGACGGCTTCGGCTATGGGCATCACCATGGCTGTGGTGGACGTGTTGCTGAGCCACATGGACAGAAACACTGTGCAGCACATGAAGCCCAGCACCAACCTGGAGGAGAGAGGGACATTGAATGATGTGTGTGTCTACATCTGAGTGTGAGGAGGAATTAGTGTGTACAGTGACTGTGTGAACATATGTCTGCTGCTCACATGCCAGGCTTGGCCCCTGCAATCATCACCATGCGCAGAGCGATACGTTTGTGCAGGTTCCACTTCTCTATAGAGGCTGCCAGGCAGATGACTCCCATCAGCAGCAGGGTGGTGTCTTTACAGTACTCTGCTGCCACCTAAACACACAAAAAGAGACACTTTTTAAAGTAAACCTTTATATAACATCAAAATATTCAACAACTTTTACAATTTGGTCGATGACACAAGATTAAATTAAGGAAATCAAACAGCACAAGATCTGAGGAGACAGAAAGGAGCGATGGGGCCTTTTGCTTTTCCCTCCTTCACCCACTTCCCCACTTCACCCTCCTTCGTTTGGATCAACACTTACAGTCTGCCATTTGTTCTTTTTAATCTGCTCTACTTCCCACCTGCAGGGTTCATGGCCTCACAGTGTTGTATAAGCCTGCGTCTCCTCACCTCTCACCTAAAACCTGCTGCACTTCCTCCTGCTGGACATTATTAACATGGCTCCTTTGCACTCTCCTTCTCTTTCATTTCCATGAACTCAGAGTAACACAGGAAAGAAACTACACAGGATGCAGGGTAATGCTTTTAACTCTACCCTTTCCTTTTTCATAATTACTCTAAAAATGGTAAAATCACCTAAAAGAGCAATTTCCCTGATAAATATGAAGTCCAATTTGGAGGCCATAATCACATAGGGTCATTTTCAATAAATTTTAGCATGTCTTTGTGCCTAAAGGAATACTTATATGATACCTGAATGATCATTTGTATGTGTCAATTATGCATTTTCACTTTACCATTACTATTTAAACTGGCGGTGTAAGATGAGGAGCATCGTCTTGAGTTGTCTTGTTGGTTGCCCTGGTTCTATTTACTCCTGTCGCTTGCTTTGTAAACACTACAATGGTTGAGGAATGGGTGATTCATTAAGCTGAATCAAGGAGTTAGCTACACAATGCCTCCTTATTTCACTACAAACCCCAAAACACAGTGTCAGCTGGCTGGGAGCTGAAAGCTTCTGGTAAACGACCCTCACTAACAACAAGCTAGGCTACTTACTGTTGGTGTTGTGTATGTCACATCCAGTAAATATCACAATATAAATCAGTGTTTTTTTGTTTAAAAAGTAGATTACAAATGTAGGAAGATAGCAAGTGATTACGTGTCCAGTCTGATCTCAAGCACACAGCTGATATTTACGTGGTTTGTTTATATGATGTAACAGAAGTGCATATTTAATGGATTCAGTGTGGACAGAGAGCTCCAATGTTATGCAGTGCGTCATGATAATCAGACACTTGTTTGCTGTTGTCAAGTGTGATACCTAAAAGTAAAATTCAGTATACTGGTCTGGTCCATTATTTTGCTTAATATCAAACCACTTTGAAAATTATTCTAGCAGGCCAACCTGATGTGTCTGGTGGGTTAAGTATTACTTAAAGAAAAACTTAGGAGGCGTTATTCTTTAGAAAATGACATGTGGAAAACTTAACCAGATCAAATATGAGCCTAATTTGTACTAATGTGAATTACCAGCATAAAAAGACAAAAGAAATTAGTGTTAATCATTTCAGTCAGGAACTTTAGTTGTGCGCACTATGCGTAGTAATGTGCTACACAGGCACTCTGCCAGCACTTAGTTGAGGTTTCATTTGGGAAAGTGAGGGTGTTAGGGGGAGACTGGGAATACGATAATAAACTGGAAATGTTGCATAAACCTCTCTACTGGCATATTTACAGAACACCATCACAAGAGGCTTACAGCAGCGTTAACAGGCTGCTTTGTCACTGTTTGTCAATGCGATTTGGTCATATGAGGCGTACAGCTCACTTTTTATGTAATGCTGATATGAAAGTGAGTTTAATGGTGAGGAAACTTGTGTTACCAGTATAAAAATAAGTGATACTGTCACCAGTCATGCAAATCCAATGTCACCAAGATGCAGACTTGGCGGTGGGGACGATGGTTGGTAAAGTGTTTGAGTGTCACGTTTGAGTGCATGTACTCAAAGATGAAAGAACACTGAGACATCAGTGGGATGATGATGATAAGTGCCGGCTTAATGGGGTTTTCTCCATAGAGTCATGGCTGATAAAACCTCTAAAGCTGAGTGAAGACGACTGGGCTTGACACAGACACGTAATACAATAAGTAATACCACATCATAAAACACTCATGAGCACTTATATGCATCCAAGAAACCTCTCGCATAGTTAAAAGCTTACAGACACATGCAGGTGGATCTGAGTTCTTTAAATATACTTAGTGCAAAGGACAGAATGGCCTTTCACCCATTTTCTTGCTGATCTGGACTTACTGTACATCCGCATATACAGCAATCTGATCAGCTGACTCTTACTACCAGCGCCGTAATATGCTGTCACAACACGATATCCGAGGATCGCTGGTTCCCTGCATTGCTGTTAAGCCCTACATGGTTTAACCCTAACCCCTAAGTGTTACTCTCACTTTTCCTTCTTTGGCGAACGTTGAACCCTTGTTTCCCCTCCATACATTTACTTAAACAAAGATAAAAAGTTTCATGTCTCTTACAGGGAAAAGATGTTATGACAAACAGTAAAGAGAGTGTGTGTATCCTCAATTATCAAATGAGCTCTTTGGTCTGCAACATGTTAATTTAGAAATACAAATGGAACAGTTCTGTAAATACCCCATGTAAACAGGCACATTTCAACATAAGCTTATTGAGATTAGGGTCAGTAGAGTTCATTACTTGCTATGTATACAAACCAATGAAACAATATAAGTAGCAGCTCTCTGCCTAAAATACAATACTTAAATAACTGTCAATATTGCAGCTAAAACTGATATTCTCTTTGTCTCAGCTCCAGTATTACAAAACTATTAGCCTATCATCCTTTGGGTTGAAGCAATCAGAATTTTGTGTTTACAAGTCAATTTCTAATCACACTGATGTCAGGAAATTGCTATCTACATTAATGTAGTCTTCGTGAAAAGATAATGTTATCAAAGGTAATTAGGGAAGAGCAATGAGGGTGGTGAGGGCCACTCAAACTTTTATCTGACTGTCAAAGATTGATGTGGATGTACGATATCTGGCAGTGACAAAACCAACAGAAAATTATCACCGAACTTTGTGGCCTTTTTAACCTCTTTAAGCTCACTGTTTACAGCAACCATTTCCTTTAGCAAAAAAGCTCTGATAAGTAAGCTGCCTGGCACCATTTGGTATTAGTCACTACCTGAGCCATACTGCAAACAAGATTTAATGAGATCCTTTTTCGTGATCGTAAACATTTGAGGTCAATATGACCCCAACCATCTTTGCACACATTAAGACAAATTGGGTTAAGTATGGATTGGGCAGAGACAGTGCTAGCCTTGACAATTCGCTTATAGCAAAAGTCTGCAGCTAGCTGAGGAAGGAAGGCAAATGCGCCTCAGACATTTTTCATTGGAGTTGGTGGAAACCAAAACAGAGCAACAACAGTGAATATAGTACATGAATTTGTCAAGTTTAAAGAAACATAACTCAGAACGTATGCTGATGTTGTTCTGTGTCTGCTATATGTGTAAATAGTAATGACATATCAATGCTATGTGTAAGGCAGTGTGTTTTTGTAGCTCTTTTAATCGTAAGTGGCAATAAAAAACAATACCATAGCTTTCAATTAGTGGAGATGTAAGAAACTGAGCCATATTTCCACTTACAGCTTGCTAGTGCTAACGGGTATGAACCAGAATTTGACCTGTTTTGGGGGCAAGAATTTTAAGATAAAGAATAAAAATAATGTATAGACTATGTCACACTTTGTCCAATCTGGAAATCCATCTGTAAAAAAAAAAAAAAAAAAAAAAAAAAACTTTTTTTTTCTTCCTTTACCTCTGGAGGCACAGCCCGGAGTTTTTGACTAACGGAAGTGCAGGGGCCTCAGCGTTCGCTCACGCCCTTCACTTCCGGCGGTGCCCCCAGGGAATCGCTGTGTTGTTTACAAATACTTTGGGTAGAAAACCAGCAGAGTTTAGCTATATATCACATTTTTCACGTCACTATATCACCGTGTAGACTAATCTGATGTTTGTTAAGTCTATAAACACAATGACTGAACAAACGTTACTATTTCTGTGTGCACGTTTTGTAATTAATAACATGGTTATCGTAGATTAGTTGGGCTAACTGTTAGCTGTTAACGTTAGACGTTAGCAGTGTCTGTAATAACCACAGACTGTATAAAAATAAGGTAATAACTCAATAAACGGTCCGTGAATAAAATATTTTTTCCAGCAGATATCTTAGTTACAACATGATTGAGCTAGCAAAGCAGTTTTGTGTTGCTATGTGTGGTATTTATTCAGTTATGGGAAATCACGATGTCTAGAAAGCATCAGTGGCTGCAGCTGACAGGGACAGTTGGCAAAGCTAACATCAGGACGTCATCTGTTAAAAGCCTCCCCTTGTCGGATACAACATGAAACTACTTCAGTTAGCTCAATCATGCTGTAACTCAGACATCCGCTGGGAAAAAAAAAAAAAATCACGTTGACGAGACAGTGTTTTGGGTGGAGCGGTCGCTATGGACGTGGAGCTTGCTGTTTCTGTAGGTACACATTTCCTGGGGATACCTGCACGTCTCGGCCACGCCCCCTCCATTGTGATTGGGTAAAGCGCAGCATCGTTCAAACTCAAAGCCCCCCCCGCCCCCCCCAGTCGTCTTTCACACAGGACTGCCGACAGATTCTACAATGTAAATTGCAGAATCTGTCTTGAGAGATTACACTTTGTCTAACTTGAGTGTTTAGTTATAGTTAGCACTATAACTACATAACTTCCCGCCCTTTAGCTCTTTTGTCCTCAGCAACTAAAAAGACAGATCGTTTCAGCCTTAGAAATGTTTGCACTAAAAGACAGACAGACAGCTAACAATACCATAGAGACCCACCTCGCTGGACTTGAGTACCCCAAAGAGCGGATAGAGGAAGGCAGGTACCAGAGCAGCAGCACCCAGGGGAACAGCCTCAGACACCCAGTAGACTGCCGTCACCATCAGCACGTACGCACAACATGCCTCCTGTAAGTCGGAAAACACAAAGGGAGGAACAGTTAATGCTTCAACACTGACCACACAGGTTTTTTATACTTACCATCAAAAGTAGATATATTTAAACATGTAGGCTATGGCAACGTAGAAAACTTTGAAAAACGAGAGAAGCTGATAGCCAGGATACCGTTAGCTTAGCTTATCATAAAGTCTATCATAAAGTATCTAATTGATACCTTACATTTCATTGTTAGTTTGTACAAAAAAACAAAGTGTAAAAATGACAACTTGGGGTGTACATGGGGTCATAAGAAGGTTTTTATTAACTTTGGATGGAGACAGGCTAGCTGTTTACCCCATGTTTTTTTATCCTAAGCTAATTTAAGATAGCTTCATACTTATCAAACAGATAAGGGAGTGGTAGCAATTTTTTTTTGAGATTATTGTAATGTGTGTGAGGTGTGATTTATACTCACGCATTCTTTCCTTTCTTTCTCTCACACACATACCCACAAACACACACACTGATGTTGCATTACTCTGGTTATCGTTATATAATAGATATACCGGCCTCTCATACTGCTCTGTCGCAACACCAGCGGGCTTAGTGACAGGCTCTCCAACCTTAAAAACTAAATGTCTCATGACATTTGTTAAGACCTTGTAAAAACTACCAAGACTTTTGTTAACCTTTTACACAGTTCAGAGGAAAATCTGAATCCCAAATTCAAGGATGTATCTCTACAGTTGATATTCAAGTTGCAGAAAATATTGTCAACAAGCTCATGTACTTAATACCAGGCAAATGTCAGTCAAAAAATGGAGACAAAGCACTGTTAGAAATTAAACATGTTTTTTACCATGGCTTTTAATTGAGATTATAACAGTTTGTGTGTTCATATTGAAGTGTCTTAGTACAGGGGGTCGTGATTCAGTGCATGCAGAATACAGTGGTAGTTATGCCATTAGCAACATGCTAAGGCTAAACAAGCGGTTTTGCATGCAAGATATGGCCAACGCAAATTAAATGCTGGAGCTGGAAGACCTGCCTGCGGGTTCCCAGTCAGCTACAACAGCAGTGGAGAGAGACGTGTATGTAAGACAAGGACAGTGTGTTGGCGTTTCCTCACCGTCGTATGGTGTGTGAATGAAATACATCCAACATGTTAATGTTAATCTGACAGCATCTACTAACAGTGCCAAACACTGGCAGGATAAATATTTGAATGTTTAAATATATCCAAGGAGGAACTAATTGAAACATCAATACACACATTTTACTTCATATTGTTTTATGTATTCCGGTATTTTCAATTTCATAGCATAAGACAAGCTTTTCAGTTTTATAGGCTCCTGTGACTTGTTGCCTTCTGGGAAAGTGTTTATTCAGTGTTCACACAGTATAATACACAAGTGTTTAAATGCTCCTTATTTTTATAATAAAAATAGTTTGCCAAAGTTGCCAATGGGCAAAATGATACCTCAGACCACATTAAGTGTGTCTGTCTGTGACTATCACACTACTGTCTGTCTCAAATAAATGTCCTTAAACATTTAGGGTTTTTTTATCACTGTACTGAAACGTGACTTGTGTTTAATGTAATATTTGGATACAGAGTTTAATTTGTTAACCTGCCCCCCCACAATAGTATTAAACATAGAACTATGCACTTCTGCCACATGCTGTGTGAGCTTGTAGTACTTTTACGTAAGAGGAACATTCAGTGTAACATGTTGCCAGCAACAGGTCAGTTAATCTCAAATTAATAAACCCAGAGGGGGGAGAATTAGCCATGGGGCTCCAACATGTCCAGACCTGTTGAGACCTCACAGCCACTCAAACCACGAACTTTACAGAAGTCACTGCCAAGTGTGTCATAGGATTGATTTATGCTTTCTGCCTCTCTGCTGTCTGTTGATTGAATTAAATCTGTTTTTAAAATATAAAACTTTCATGTACCTTTTTAATGGCAGCAATGTGATGACTAAAAAGGTACACAACTTTTGTATGTAATGATGCTTCAAAACAATGCTTTTGGTAGCCAGCAACATGAAGCTGTATCCCAACACACACACACTCTCTTAATCTAGATGGTGAGTTAAAAAGCTGTGACTGAGGGCTCTGTCTCTGAGAGGAGGCTCAGGTGAGTGTCATTATAGGACAGAGATACACACCAGAGATTGTCTGATTCAGCAATCACTGATCATTGACTATTGGTCTCTGACTATCAGAAGATAGTTGCCACACAAGGACTGCAACCTCAATCAGATCTTCAAACATCCATCTGTTTTGCAAGTCAAGGGCAAAGTGCTGGGTAAGCGAAAAGGCAGAGTCGCTGATATGACCTCTGTATAACCAGACTTTATACTGAGACAATGAGCATAAGTCAATATACATTGGTATTCTAATGGAAGAAAAGCCTGTGTTTGCTTTGAGGTCAGACCTAAAATGTGTGTTTTTGGAAAAAGGTTTCAACTTCTTTTACTTGCAGAGTAGGCTAGAGCTATTTGCAGTTTGTTTTAATACATTGTACTTTATTTCAATGAAAACAAGTGAGACTGAAACATGAAAATGCATCTTTGTCACCCTACCTGGAGATTTCCTTCAGATTAACTGATGTTTTTAGGGAAACAGGGAATGACAGAGAGGCAACAGCTGCTGTGACAAGCATGAAAATTCAAGGGCTTTTAAAGAAAATGTAGGCGAAAGTTCACTCGATTTTCTGAGGCTTAAAAAGAATGTGATGCTGGAGTGCTTGAAGTGAAAGGGACAAGGTTTGTGTGTGTCTCAGCAGGCTACACTAGAGGAACAGGGTTGAGCCCTAATTGGGAACAATCAAATCTTTCCTTTGACTTTCCATCTCATACTGACAAAATCTAAACATAGACATATCAGTGTCTCTGGCTGGCAGATATCTGACAGAATTAACTAACCAAACTGTTCATCTCTGATGGAACCACATATGGTTTCAGGGACTTTGTGTCCAGTAAATTATATCTTCATGGCCTAAAAACTTCAAACAAATGAGAGGGACAGTTCCTCGAACTCTGACAGTTTTACAGCTGACAGGCCGATTGCTGTCATAAAATGTAACAGGAGCCCATTGATTGGCTCATCAACCCCCTGTTATCTGTGGACAGCTTAGGAAATGGAGATGATTGTTTTTTAGGGGAAAAAAAACACAGTGACTTATGTACCCCTGATAGGCAAATCAGGTCCCAGCTGAAACCTGTATTCACTGAACTAATCAGCAGAGGGCTAAATGGGTGTTTAAAATGACAGATAACACAAACACACATACACAATCTGTTTTAAATACATAGTAAGCACACTGATATACAAACTTAACTACACCAACGTCACAAACAAAATCAAACACATACATAATGCATAGTAAAGCCTTAAAATCTAGAGACCATATCTATTTTTGCTAAATTAAGTGAGATGTAAAAATCACTAACTACAAGCGCTATGACACATTCATGTATCACCCACACACTAGCTCACAAACTCAACAATAAACCTATTTTACCATCAGAGGTTGAGTTTTAGTGCTCTCTGCTAATAAATAACAACGTGGGAATCATTCTGAATATGATATTCCCAACTGTACTTTAAATGCAACATAATGTGATTTGCTATGTCATGTAGGGTACAATGTATCAGTGTAAATTTGACAAGACTAGGAGTCTAAAGCCCTGTTGCATCTGCAAGGTATAATGCTAACCATGTTTAACGCAAGCAGTAACCTCTGATGCTGTAAAATGAAGCCAATGTGGAAGTGCCCAAAACCGCAGTTCATCAAATGACCACTTGGGGCCCCAAAAAAACATTTTAGCTAATTTCTATCTTCATGCCAACTGTACGGCAGGGGGTATAATTAAAAAAAAAAAAAACTAACCCATTTATATTCTATTAAGCCCCACAGTTATGTATATTTACGGGCAAGGCTGCCTGAGTGACAGGCTGTCTTTGAGGCATAGCCACAATTTGAGTCAGCTCCAGCTTCTCATCCATATACGGTTGCTTTTGGTTCCAAAAAAAAAAAAAAACAAGACGGAGATGGCTAAGATGCCAAACTTGAGGCTTCAAAACGACAGTCTATAAACCAGAGGGTGATGTCACGGTAGCTACGTCCATTATTTATACAGTCTAAAGTTCAGTTGAGGATGATGGACATGTCATTGGTTTTGCAGGTAATATTTGATCATAAACCAAAATACTGGCCTCATAGATATTCCGAATTGATGATTGTGCTGCATACAAAAAGCTACGGGATTTTTTGTTAGATTTTTAATTATTGTAGAAAATAAGCTCTGTGGCAAACAAAAGTTTATTTGCACATTTTGTTCAGCAAGATAATCTTCAGAAATGAATATATGCGATTGCCAGAAGTAAAAAGCTAATGTAAGACAATAAACAAACTACACCATGGGCACATGACTTCAACATCACCACCGTGACACTGTATTGGCAATGTTTGGCGTGAAGACGTTTTTAATGTCTCTGACACCCGATATTGTCTCATTTAGCCACCTGTTAGCAACCGCCTTTTTAAAAACACATAAATGTCTCAAAGTCATAAGTGGGATATTTACTGACATATTTTATGTTGCAGAACAAAACATCAAAGTCTTTTAAGCTTATGTTAACCACAGATCTTATCTCATGTATCTAACCAAAAACCCACTGACTTCAAGACGAGGGCACCAGAAGTGCTAAAATGCTAGCTCATTTACAGATTTTAAGGACTCATTCTTGCACCAATCTGTAACAATTTCCTGACAATCCATCCAATAGTTGTGTAGCCTTTTGCACAAACAACAACAACAACAACAAAAACACAAATATGAACCTTTGGGTTGTGCTAGAGGAAAAGTCAACAAAGTCATTAGGTTTCATCATATGGGAACCATGAATACCTTTACAAACTTTATTGTCACTCCATCCAACAGCTGCTGAGTTATTTCAGTCTGAACCAAAGTGAACCAACCTTATTTATAAGGGGATGCAAAATGGCACAAGCATGACTGATGAGCATTCTGCATTTCTGCCATTGGCTTTGAATTTCCATCAAGTCTGTGTCCCTCTCTCTCTCTGACCTTGCCTGACTGCATCCAGCAGATGTTCTGATCTGTTGCAGCTGGACCCAGTACTACTCCAAACACAAGCTACAAACCCCTGTCACATTCTTGTCACAGTCTGGGGTCCCTGGTGTCGTAAGGAAGCCACGTGGGGCCCAAATCCAGCGTGGTGGTGGGTGATTATATAACTTAATTGCTTGGATTGTTTCTGTCCTTTTCTTTGTAGTGAAGTTTTTGTTCCTTTGGGTGTTTTTGGCCTCATCCTGCGCCACCTACTCGTGCCAAACATCCACCAGTCCTGACATAACAGCAAGGCTCCTGCGCGACTGAGCTGATTGGCTGATGGACAACTTGTGAGCACATAACAGTTCCTTTGAATAATAATGATGTTACAAGGAACACAAATACGTGTGACACAGGAGAGCTCATTTATATCACATAAACAACCTGTCACCACTTGTTCCGATTGACACGCTGGTTGTTTAGTAACAACCTCATTTAGCAAGTGCTAAAAAAAACCTGGCTGAAAGTTCCTATTAATGATATGATATAAACATGTGACTGCATGGTTATTTATTTGAATGTCAGATACAAACAAAAACAACTGTTACAGTTCATTTAAATACCTTTAGACTCAAAATCACGTCCTGTATGTTCTAGCTTTAACGGTTCTATCTACAATGGCGTCGCCTTCTGATTTCTCTGAAAAACAAGCATGTAATTTTGTGAATGGATGGTAAATGGACTTCCTCTTGTATAGTGCTGTTCTAGTCTTTCAACCATTCAAAGAGCTTTTACACTCCTTGCCACATCCAGCCATTCACACACACACACACACACACATTCACCCAGTGGTGGTTAAGCTACCACACAAGGTTCCACCTGCTACTCAGTTAAACATTCACACACCAGTGGCACAGCCTTCAGGAGCATTTTGGGTTTCAGTATCTTTCCCAAGGACACTTTGACATGTGGACTGGAGGAGACGGGGATAGAACCCCTGATTTTCTGATTAGTGGACGCCCCATTCTCCTTAGCCACAGGTGTCCATAATAAAGTATAAAATAAAAGGAAGTAACGAAAGAACGAACCAGTATCACTGATGTTAGAATTCATAATTAATTCTTAATTCTAGATGTAATTTCCAGCAAGCATCTTTGTTTGGATTAGGACAAAGAGGTGAATCTTGAGGAACACATTCAAATCTTTTTTAAAGAGCAACAGATAAATATTTGAATGCTTTGTTTTTTGTATTGTATTTGTTTTTTCACCAGTAAACTTGAGGAGGAAACTGAAAGGACTTGGCAAGTGTCAGACACGAATGGACCAGTGTCCTCAGCGTAGTTGTTGACCTTCACTTCAAGCAATTAAATTGTCTCTCCGACAAAGGAACAAAAGAAGGACAAATGAAATGTGACGTTCTCACTCTCTCTCACAGACCGATGCAGCGGCACTAAGTCTGACTAAAATAGGATTGAGTTTGGGTATTCCTGTTGTGTCTCGATGAAGCCTTGAATATTCACCGGTAATGACTATCACTGAAGCTTTGAAGCCCCAAAAATGAGACTAGATATCGTCTGAGATTTTTAATATCAAAATATCATAAGTTTTGTATTTTCCTGGTTTTTAAAGTTGCATACAGTAATTTTCTGAACTTAGCTGATTGTTCTAGATGCTCTGTTATTTCCCCACTTAGATACCTAACTTATTGTTTAAAGGCATTCGGAGTGGAAGGCAAAGGAAGAATTTCATTGTACAGGGAAACTTGTTTTATCTGTGTATATGCCAATAAACTTGATTATAACATTACTGATGATTACTGATAAAAAAAAAATCTCATCTTGTAAAAGCACCAATAGTCAACCTACAATATTGTGGCAATATCAGTATCCAGGTATTTGGTCAAAAACATATATGATATTTGATTTTCTCCATATCACCCAGCTCTATTACAAAGGTCAACGAGGTACTTATTTTTCAGGGAAATGGACTCTTAGGTAGTGTTGTTACTCACATGTAATGGTAGTATATGAAAGGCTAATTTGGGACCATTTAGACCCTTAACTGTAGAAAAACCCTCTGAAATGACATTTTCAAGCTTAAGTTTCCTGCTTGTCACCCTTTCTGTCACTTACTAGAGCCAGAAAATGTACTCTCAGTCAAGCTTTCCTCAGGTTATGATACAGCTGTAAGTGCTTTTTGCAGGATACAATTTAATCTGGCATGAAGGCATGTTGACAAGTGAGGGGGTTTTAGCTCACTCCTAACACCTAACCAGACAAATCACACAAGTCTGAGCCTCACTAAACACAATCCTGTCTACAAGCAACTCCTCTGAATCTCAAAGTTTGATACAACAGACAAACTTACCAAACTGCAACAAGACATCTAGAGTTGCAATGATGTTTAAGTTTAGAAGCAATATGCTTTTGGCTCTCATCTCGTCAGACATTTCTACACATTATCACCCTGCATCAGCAGATCTTTATCTTAATGTTTGACTTAGTCTTGAGGCAGCCACGCTGTTTCTTGGATCAAAAAGTTTAATTCAATAAAATGTGAATTCCTGCAGAGATTGGATTTACCCAGATTGAGATAATCCTGTTATTTCAAATGCAGTTTCTCTCGTCTATCATTTCTAAAGACAAGCATGAGCTATAGGGCATATAAGATCTTTTCAGTGGCTTTCACAGAGGACAATTCAACTGGGCACAAGCCTAAATAAGTATCAACTTGTTTACTCCTCTTCTGTTTCTGTCCCCCTCTCTCCCTCTTTGCTCTTCAGCAGCACACTGATCTCCATCTCATCAACATATCGCGACATCTCTCCTCCACACACACAGCTCAGCTGATGATCGGGACAGCTCGAGACAAGCATTCATCAAAACAGTAGACAGTGTGCCTTTTGATTGATACTCTCTTTCTCTCCCTCACATACACATACATACACACAAACCAGAATCTGGACACTAAAGCCATCAGCAGCAACCAGGAGGACCAACAGATCAACTGGATGTTTTGTTTACTGATGAATCGGATGTTTTCTAGGTATTTATGTGGTTTGTTGATATATCTAATGACTAACTAAACTAATTTTTGTGTTGAAATTTTAAAAAAACACACTGTAGTGTCATTAGTCACATATAATATTCTTATTAGATTCACCTACTTCTTGTATTTATGTCTTAAAAATGACAATTATATCCCCTATATCTACGACATGTGCTTTAAAAGTCACATATTTACCTATATGGACAATTTACTAACTAAGTCACACTTATATGTAATTAATTTCCAATATAATAGCCAAAAATAACCCTTACAGTGAGAGGTAGTTTACCTAGTTTGTCATATTTTATTGGTAATCTTCCTTAAATTCCACCATAAAATTCAACTGTGCTCTTAGGTTGAAAGTTACAACTTTCTGTCAGAAGTTGATGTTTCGTTTCTGTGCTTGTATAGGCTATAAAAAAAATCATACTGTATTTTACTCACGCTGGTGGGGTGGATGAGTGGTAATGGAAGCAGGGACAGCGGGATGAACACCACAACGATCAGCTTCCGCGCCTTCCACAGCTTCCTGAACACATCCATCCTGGCTGCGGCCTCTAGCCTCATGGGTGACCCGGGGCTCTGGGTCGGACTGGCTACAACTCAGCAGAACCGGATGTGAAAATCACAAACCGGCCGACGGGGAACTCTCAGACCACCGCCGACCTTGGAGAGCCGGAGGAGGAGGAGAAGGAGGCGGAAGAAGAAGAAGAGGGAAGCAGTCTCCTGGAGGTGCGTGAAATTCTGTTTTGGCTGTGCGCTTTTACGCACAGACCGCAGACGGTGACCGGACCTGGCTATGTGCGTCTCTGTGAGGTGAGTGAACTTGCCTGAACTTGCTTCTCCCAATCTGAATTTTACTTCCACCGTGTTGGACTCTCGTGCCATGCACTACTCTCGAAGTCCCTCTCCTCCTCCGTGTGTTTGATGCTGTTTGAAGCATCAGGTGAGGCTGCCGGCGCATTTATGAGCCTGGATAGGTATGCTAATTAATCACGGCTTTCCCCCCTCCACCCTCTCTGGCTGTGTATCGACCAATCAACGGTGAGTAAAGTTTGCACAAGGGCGTGTGCGTGTATACTAGGGTTTTTGCAGCATAACTGTCTCTACACAGGAATGTAATCAAGCCAAGAGGGAAACAATGAGGAACATAACACAATAGTATTAGAATAGTGGGGATGCTTGGAAAGGGGAGATGGAATTCTGCATAGATTAATAATTAAAAGACATATAAATAGAATATTACAGAATACTTTAAGAGATGAAAAAGGCCTTACAGGATACTACAATAGATAAAAATTACCATGTTAATCACACAACATGCTATGAAGTATGTTAGTGTGTGTGTCTGACAGAGAGAGACCAATGATAAAATCAATGGTTTTATTAATAACAATTATTTGAAGTGCATCATTTTAAGTCATATAATCCTCAACAAGGATTTTTAACACATCACAGAGTTTGAACCAAATAGAGCAGGATGAGGACCACAGGCTGCAGTCGCCCTCTAGAGGATTCACTGACGTTGTGCACACAGGTTCATTTCTCAGATAGGAGCATGGTGAAGGAGAACCATCACTGCAGAAATATTTTAACATAAATGTCACAATTTAATGTATACCGTTATTTAAAGAGAAAATAATATGATTTAATATCTTAAAGGGACAGTTCACCCCAAAAGCAAAAATACATATTTTCCCTCTTACCTGTAGTGCTATTTATCAGTCTAGATTGTTTTGGTGTGAGTTGCAGAGTGTTGAATATATCGCCCGTAGAGATGTCTGCCTTCTCTCAAATATAATGAAACTAGATGGCACTCGGCTTGTGGTGCTCAAAGTGCTAATAAATTACATTTGAAAAACTCAACGGCAATGTCTCTTTCTAGAAATCATGACCCTGTTATTCAAGATAATCCACAGACCTTGTTTGGAGCAGTTTCATGTAGGAACTATTTATTTTCTATTGAACTACACCTACCAACTGTATCACCACGCAGAAGGAAGCGTGCATCTAGCATCAAGCGGCTCGTGCTCCTGACAGAGCAAAATGTAAACATCAATGGTGCCCTCCTTGGCTGAGCTGTAACATTAGCTAGCTCAGTGGTGCTAGGTGAGCTAGCAGTAGATGCATGCTTCCTCCTGCATGGTGGGTGTAGTAGATAAAAAATAGTTCCTATGAAACTGCTCGCAACAAGGTCTGTGGATTAACTTGAGTGACCGGGTCATAATTTCTGGAAAGAGACGTTGCTGTTGAGTTTTTCAGAATTTTTTTTGTGCCAATTAAACTGCCACCTGTTGTGTCTGTGAAAAACAAATCATTTCTGGTCAAACAGGCTAAAGCCCTGGCACTGAAATTGTGTTTGACTTCCCGTGGGCAGTTGCTTCTTTTAACTAAAGTGGATTATCAATATGTTTTTATTTTTCTCTGTTATTTATCTAGGGCTTTATCTAGGGTTATTTAATGCCATTTTGGCACCCACCCCTTCTGGGTTGCACCCCAAGCAACTGTCTGTGAAGACCCACCACTGCTATTGTCCATGAGTAGATGCACTCTTCCTTCTGTACAGTGATACATTTGGCAGATGTGGCTTGGTGGAAATGTTTGACTAACCAAGTCTATAAAGTGACATTTTCCTAGCCTGGTTCCAGACCGTAGACCCCGCCCACTCAACTGAGTAGGCTTGCATTACTGGTCTGGCATACTTCAATGAATTTGCGATTTATCTCGTCCAAACGATAGATGGACCAATGAACGCCGGGGGTCTAGCGATTAGCCAATGAGCGCCACGCTGATGTCAAGCTGTACGCCGGTGGGTAACTGGTGAGGATAGCAACAATGGCGACCGCTACAGATCCTACAGACCACATTAACGTTGCTATCGAGGTATTTCGCCACTACTCGCGTTAATGGAGAACCAAATTAAGGAAACTGGCGAAACTGGATCGATGCAGCTAGGCGTGCACGACGACGGAGACATTTTAACTGGGCAATGCTTGCTTGTTTTCGGCACCCCCGAGGCATGGATACTAATGACGTCAGATTCTGGGTGAGTCGTTGATCTCTACTGATTGGTTAGGGAAAAAATCAAATTCCCTCCCCCTTGTAAATCGCCTTCAATGGAAGCCATGTCAGACTGAAGGTTCTGGGAGCTTCAGTCTGACACTCAGGCTAACATTTTCCTGCCAGGAGCAGACCTCGGTCAGAAGTTACACAACACCTTAAACTCATGGAGTGTTACATGAAAGTGGTGTATTTAAAACCATATACACAGGGCTGTCACATGATGAACATTCACACATGCAGCATTTGAACTCACCAACAGCTTTTCCTTCATTGTGTAATGAGGATTAATTCTTAGCTTCTCGTTCAGCAAACAAAAGCCCTGGCTGCCTGGTGAAAGCAAGAGAGACATTTGAAGAGATTTGCCACTCAATCTCCTGTAATGTGTGAAAATGGAGAAGAAGTAGGGATATTTAGTACAAAAGAATGAAGGAAATGTCGCGTTTCATGTAGACATAGTTTGTGTATTTTATACACTACTGGCCTCTGACTGCTTTGAATATCATTTATGTGTGTGTGTGTGTGTGTGTGTGTGTGTGTGTGTGTGTGTGTGTGCGTGTGTGTGTGTGTGCATGCCTGCCTGCGTGTGTGAGTGTGTGTGTTTGTCTCCTCTTCAGTGGACCTTTGAGCTTACATAACCCAATCACTATTAGCTAATTCTCTCTAAACCTCTTTTAGTCTTAAACTGTGTAAAAATTTGTCAATGGCTTTACTCTTCACAAGGATTTCCCAGTGTGTGTGTGTGTGTGTGTGTGTGTGTGTGATAATGGGAAGTGTTATAGACTTGTTAGTGAGTTTAATTATCACAGAAGTTGTCACAGATCATATGTAGTATTGCTTCTCTATTTTCTGTTTCACATAGTAGTTACAGTATTTGTCCAGGCGTTAACATATGTATTTATCTTCTTACATGATCGCCTAAATGCTGCTGCAATAAGTATACTGTGATTCTGGTGGAGAAATAATAAAATCGTTCTTTATTTAAATTATTTATTGTTCTACTACAAAACAGTCACACTTTAAAATGAGCCTTAAAGCTGCTAAAATCAAAATTTATTTCAATGGATTAATAGCCTGTTTGTAAATTGAAATAATTAACTTGACGTAACAAACCCATTAAGAATTTTATTTGCATCTTTTAGTTCATTGTTTTGGTTTTATGGCTAACAACTTTGATCTTTTTGCTCATTCGCATTAATGAGAATTAATCAGTTTGTTTGTGTTTTTTGCATTGCAGTGCGCACGATTCTGCACTCTAGACGCCTGGCATTTTTGACAGACTGGAAAAGTGCCCCATGTCATCTTTTTTCCCATTGTCCAATTGGATGATTTGAGGGGCAGGCCTTCTGTGGGTGTCACGACAACAAGTTTACAGTTGATAAACAATGGAGGAGAAACTGGTAGTAGCAGTTGCTGGATACCCAGAGCTAGGGTGTCTTAAAAGTTGATAAATCAAATGTTGGAAAATTAAGGCCCTTAAAAAGTATTAAAAAATCTTAATCGCGATTTTATGAGGTATTAAATTTTCTTGGCATTCAAGCTTTGACAAAAAGTATCCATGAATGTATAATCTATTTTCCTCCTCGCGACTATTACAAACAACGATGTGTAGGTAGGCACACTCGGACTGCCACTCGGGGCTTGTGCACGTACCTGTGCGACATCACACGACGGCGCATGTCCAGGCGCCAAACAGAGGAGCAAAAGACAATAAAAAATCTGAGTTCTGTTGTATGTTTGTGCTCCATAGATTTAATTGCAAACTACAACTGTTTAGTAAGTTAAAGATGCGCTAAGGACAGCTTGAAGTGGCGATGATGTTTTTTGGGAAGGTCTTAAAAATGTATTGAAATTAACCTCAGAATTCCTGCATATACCCTGTATATGGCCTGATGATAGACAGCAGGCTGTCAACCCGCCCATGAGTCATCCTAAATTATGCCTGGAAATGGCCTTCAAGGAGGCGAAGCTCCTGGACCAGCTGGTGGTGATCCACCCTCTTTTTTAGGGTCTCATGTACCCACACAGATCTCTGTTTCCCTGTGCCCAACAAACTATCTGACAGCCTCTTACCCTCACCCAGAGGTTAGTGTAAGGACATGATGGGGTGGTTGCCTGGCATTAATAAAAAGGTGCAGCAAGCTTTTTTTTTTTTTTACTAGTGGCATTCAATTTTTTCTGTGTGGCGCACCGCACATTTTGCGACCTGCAAAACAAACTGTGTGATTGTGGCCTTAGCCTTCTGCTTATTGTAGCTCACAGCTCACAGCTGCGGCTTCAAGTTTACAGTACATTAATGTAGCTTAAGTTAACTAGAGCCTCAAATCACTCCCCGCCACTATGGACAACCTCACCAGAAAAATACCAAGCACCATCTCCACAGATGGACCCCCAGTCAGTGGCTAAAGCAACTAAAATTCAGCCTACACAATCCCAACCTCCAGGGGACTGGACAGCCCCGACTCCCTGCTGCATCAGCAAACTTTCTGTTACTGCTGTTACACAGGTTAGACCAGGTGATGCTGCAGGCCACTAGCCTGCTGTGACACCCAACGCTGGGCGATTTGTGTTGGCCACATTCAAGTCAGCTGTGGGAGGAGGGCTGTATTTTCAAATTCTCCTGTTTTTTTTTCTGTTGCAGATTTTTGACTACCCCAACTTTAAGGCTTTCTGTTTACTTAAATGGCTTCCAAGTAGAGATATGGGTATTGCTGAAGTTTTCCTAAAACCATCTCCCCCTATAGACAGAGCAAAAAACACTGAGTATTAAAACTAAAGAGGATAAAAGAATATTAGGGCCTAACAGAACACCATAATGTAGTCTTATAGGGTTTTTTGGTAATGTTTTTCATCCCATCACAGCAGTTATTTTATTTTACAATCCTTTTCCCAGTAATGCTTACATAATGCTGAGGCTGCCACTCAGGACGCTGATGCTCGTTGATGTTCTTTTGATATGTTGAGCTGCAGCCTCATCCAGTCATCCTAATATTGTAAAAAGTATATGATGACCCTTAAACTATTGTTGCACAATATTCTACCATCAGCATAAATCACTAAACGTGTAAACATGTCTATAATACACTGTAAGCTTCCTGTAAATGTGAGCTCAAGGAGGAGCTGTCCAGTCTGCTGTGGTGCTGAATCCTGCTCATGAGCACCGGCTTATTTTACTTTGCCTCCATGGTTACGTTGTAGGGTTGACTAATCCTAAATGTGCCAGACGATGGGCATAAACACAATTCTGCCCAGATAGCTTGCTATCCCAAAATCTAAAATGAGGAGTAATGCACATTATACTGAGGTAAGAGAATAAGAGAAGTGAGGGAAGCTGCAGGAAAGGAGATTTATCTTGACATGTGCAGGTCCAATAAAGATAAGGAGCAACATCCGAGCAGGGCACACACATAACAAGATTAATACATACTTGCAAGGGGGATTAGCAAACTTCCAACAGCACACTGTAGCCCACTGAAGTCCAGGGAATCCAGGGAATTCTTAACACAACTGCCACTCTATTTACTTTTATATACATCACTGTTTCTCTTTCTTTTTAGCAAAGATGTCCAGAAACTGGATTCAACCTTAAGTCACCCTCCCTACTCTCCTCCATGCTTCCTTTGTTAGCTTCTCCCTCCCTCAGATCACAGGTGTGTCTAATTTATCTCACACTTTCCTCACCTTCCTTTCCTACCAAGGCTGAAAAGGGATATTCTGTGTTTTTTTCTGGTGTTTACTCACAGTAGTCTAACAATAGCAACATCCAATTTTCTTTAAAGGAGCACTTCACCCACAGAATGATCATTTGTATATCAGTTACTCGCAATGTGTTTCATGAATTTGCGAAGAAAACCTTGTTTTTCTTGCATGTCTCGAGAGTAAATAAACAATCTAATAACAAAGAAAATTCTGCCTGAATTGGAGTAAAAAAGGTACACATTTGGGGCGTTGGTGGCTTAGTGGATAGAGCAGGCGCCCCATGTACAAGGCTCTTCCGCAGCGGCCCAGGTTCGACTCCAGCCTGTGGCCCTTTGCTGCATGTCATTCCCTCTCTCTCTCTCTCTCTCTCTCTCCTCCCTTCACACTTAGCTGTCTTGTCAATTAAAGGCAAAAAATATTTTTAAAAAAAGGTACACATTTAACAACAGCAAAACTATATCCAAACATCTCTTTACAAACTCTCACACAACTTGTGCAGTATGATCCAGCTCTCATGTATCCTATTGTATGCTCACTACTTCCCAAAAAATGAATTCACTAAAACATCATTATCTTAAAACACATGCATATGAGTAGCATACATCAGCAAGTGTTTGAACTAAATATTTTAGTTTTGAGTGAAAATGCATGTGTTTGGGAAGTACTGAGCATATGAATGAAGAAATGAGACGTGGAATATACTGCAACAGTTGTGTGAGAGGGCCCCCTTTGCTTCAATTCTTCAAGAATGTTTACCATTTTTGGATTCTTCGTTGACCATTGAGAATTGCGAGAAAAACGCAAGTTTTCTTCACAAACTCAAAGTAACACATGGTGAGTAACTGATATACGAATGATCATTTTGTGGGTTAAGTGTTCACTTTAAGTCCCCTCATCATATCAGCTAGATCCAACTCATCACTGAGGCTCTATGATAACACTGAGTGAAATATTCAAAACCTGAGTGCACCCTGCCATCACATGGAAATCCTTTAGATCAGAGGTGTCAAACTCATTTAAGTTCATGGGCCACATACAGCCCAATTTTATCTCAGATGGGCTGGACCAATAAAACAATTGCACAATAAATAATAACCTCTAAGTACCATCAGCTCCAATATTTTCCCCTTTTTTGTGTGTAAAGAATTACAAGTACATTCTATAGATGTTCGTCTTTTTACAAAACAGACTTACAGTCTGAGACGTCCTTAGTGCAATTTCAACAGTCTCAGTTTTCCACATTCCACTCCTCACTGTCATTACATGTGCATTTATACATACATTTTCTGATACAGACTCGTTTGAACTGAAGCTGCTGACTGACAATATTTTGCACAATGTTCAGTAAGAACTGTATTCTGGTCAGGGTGGAAACGCTTCTGAAGCAAAATTGAATTACAGTAAGCAACACATGATTTACCTTGCTCCTGAAACCTGGCACCTCTTAGTCTTGTCAAACATCTTTTGTAAAGGAACACAAAAGTATTACAGGAAAAGAGCAGCTTTATAGGTTTGATTAAAGTGTGGAGGGAGACTGCAACTGCAATGCCATCTAATAACCACAAGAGGGTGCTGCAAACTTAGAGCTGAGATGTTCTGCTCGTATTTTATGTTCATGATAAACAAGTTTTAGTTTATGAGAGCCACTAGAGTTCTCACTGTCTGGGCCAAAGGAAGATGTATTCTAAGTCAGTTAATTTTAACAGGCTGTAGTTATATATGTGTATTAATACAGAGTTTTTTAAAAATTCAAATTTATTTATTTTGGTTAAGGTCACACATGTTCTTATTATTTCCAAGCTTTTTAATTCAGGCTTTTTAGCACTCTGTTGGTGTTGCTGATGGAGAAGAAGAATCCGTTTCCCTCTGGATTACAGCTTAGTGAGAGACCTGAAATGTAAATAGAAAATGCAGTGCCAGATTGCAGCGAACTCTGACCTCAGATTAGGAATCACATCCAAAACACATAACACACACACACACACACACACACACACACACATTCACACACACACAAATCTAAATCCATGTGAGTCTGCTGTTTGCCAGCTCTACTGCACTTTCAGTCGTTGAACCTTCAGCCGTCCCAAATGCAAGATAATTTGTCTTTTATCAGTTTTTAGTTTTTATATGCATATTTATTTTATTTTTTTTCATCTGTTTAATTTTATTTCAAGTTTCATTTTTGTTGTTTTGGAAAATGTGTGTAAATGCTCTTCTCCCTTTAGTTTCAGCATATAAAATGCATATTATGCACTGTGAGAAGTGAAATATGAAAGTTTAGGGTTTCTACATTCATGTCAACATGCTGCTGCTCTCTCATTGACCTTTCTTGGAACAATACCAACTTCTCCCCAGTTATTGACTCTCGCCAGGTCCCCGCAGCGTAGATCAAATGGAAGATCAGACGAGCTCCAGGGGTCCCAAAGTCTCCTGGCCTCACACAGTGTCACTGCATGTTTATCTGTCCGACTGCTTATTTCTAATCTGACGCTGCTGCTCGTCTCCAAAATTAACGTCAAAGCTGCAGGGAGTCACCCAAAGCTCGGATCTTCACTTAAATCCTCAGAGTACAGATTTACAGATTGAAGTGTTTCGGTCTTGTGAGTTGAGCGGTAATCTGCACGTGTAGAAACCAGAGAAACGCCTGATTAGAGTTAGTTAAAAGTTTTGCTTCCTCTGGTTTCATATTTTTCTGTCCTTTTTTGTTTTTCTTCATTTCTCAACATCTTACACTCTTCTCCTCAGATGCTGTGCTGTCCCAGTTTCCCAGCAGAGATCAATAATTTCATCTTATCTCATCTTTCACACTTACCTCAGTGATGGAGGAGCTGCTTTTTGAGGCTACACTCCAATCTCAGTGCCCCCAAGTCAACCATCCTATGTGGGGAGTAGTTTTTCTTTCAAGATGTGTCATAATCTACATACAAATAATTATATGTAGGGTTAAAATGACAAATGTATCAATAAATGAACAGGAATAAATAAATGTAGTTGTAGAAATAAATTTAAGATATTTATTTATTTATATCCTGTTTATTTATCAACTTTCATGTATTTATTTATTCATTTAACTATTTATTTCCATAGTTTTTTCCATAGTTCAGTATTTATTTGTTCCTTTATTTATTTATACATTTGTTTATTTCTGTATTTATTTCTGCATTTATTTGCAATTTTATTTCTGTATTTCTTTATATGCCTCTGAATTTATTCACACATTTATTTCTGATTTTTTTTTCTGTATTTCTTTATATGCTTCTATATTTATTTCTGTATTTCTTCATATATTCCTGTATTTATTTACACATTTATTTTTGTATTTCTTTATATGCTTCTGTATTTATTTACACATTTATTTCTGCATCTATTTCTGTATTTCTTATACGTTACTGTATTAATTTACACATTTATTTTTGTATTTATTTCTTGATGTACTTATCTGTATTTCTTTTTATATTCCTGCATTTCTTCTATTTCTTTCTTTCTATTTTTCTGTCTTTTTCCTTTATTCCTGTATTCCTTTAGACATTTATTTATTTCTCTATTTATTTATACAATTCTACACACATTTATTTATTTCTGTAGTTCTTTACATATTCCTGTATTTATTTATACATTGATTGAGTTATTCCTGCAGTTATTTATCCATCCATTATCCATTCTCACCATAATATGGTGTAATATCGTGTCATGAGCAGAATACTTTAGTAAGTGGTGAAGGACACTTCAAGGACACTCCAGCGGTGGTTTCTTGTGCAGGATTATTCCCCAGCTGTCCAGAGGATTTGAACCAGCCGCCCTCCAATCCTGATCCCTGCCCTTTAGATCCCCTTCCTCTTGTTGGACCCCTGCTTCACTCGTCTTAGGTCAGATGTGGTTTTTAGAAGCCCCAGGACTCCACTGGTGCTTACAGAAAAACACTTTGTTTAATGTAAAATACTGTCAGTAAAGTATGAGGAACATGAATCCTACCAGTGAAGATTCTTCAATTCACAGTATCCCACTGTGCTGTGGTAAGATCCTGAGAGCTGTTTACTGCTGGTAAGATGATGTTGTGGCTGCAGTAGCAGACTTGTATGGAGTGCAGATGTACTGAAAGTAATGAGTTGGCTTAGACTGGGAGCAGACAGGTCCAGAGAAGAAATAGGCAAAAGTAAAAGATTCCCACTAAAAATAAAACATCAAAAATGATAAGTATGGAATATTAAATCATTCATGACTGTGAGCTTTAAAAACTTTTCATCTTAGTTTTGTAACTGTGTGCCTGAAAACTCTATTTTGAAAACTAAAAATAACTTGAACTAACTATGGACACTAATGTCATGCTAAAATTACTGAATGGCTAATTTAAGATTAATCCCATCAGGAGACATCTGTCCAGGATCTTTCAGTTCCTGATCTTACTGTCACAAAATAATTTAGCCAGCTGTAGTTGTTGAATCCTGTCCTTTCTTTTTATGGACCCTCTGTTTTCTTTACAAAGCACTTTGCACATCAACTTCACTATGTAATGCATCGTCATATCTATAAGAGCATGCACACAAAGACCTGCAACACGTAAACCTACAATAACTGATTTTAGGACACTTGGGAACACTGATATGAATACCCTTATAGTTAATATGGCGAACTTGTTAGCTAATTTGTTTTCATAGAGCATCAGCATTCATTTGGAATTGTGTTTCTGAAGTGCAATATTCAGTCTCCTTTTAACTCTTCTTTGGTCTCTGCCAAGCGGCAACCTCCGAGGCTGAAAAACAAAACCAATGTGCAAGCACAACACATTCTCACTCCAACAACACTTGGTCAGTCATCCTATACATCAAATTATGACTCTCTAGGTTCCCCTCCAGCATCAGTTTTGGGGACAAGATGTCAATTTCAAATTCTCACTCCGACCTTGTCACATATTGAGGTTTTGGTCATGGACTTTCCACGTCCACATACGACGTACAAAGTACCCTGGGTGCATTGCTCGTTGATGTTCTGCGACACCACATCAAGATACACTTCCATTTACAGAGGAAATTTATCATTTACATTGGCTACGGTCTCTTTCAAAATAAACGCACTATGTTGGTACAGCATCGCAAATTGACGTATTTTTCCTTCAACAACAAAACCACAGTTAGGTTTAGGTAATAAAAGGAAGTGGTTAGGTTTAAGATAACAGGATTTGGCTCTAGAACCTTACGGGACACCAACACTGCTCCCTCGGGTGGAAGTCAGTGTTATTTGGACCCATCAACCACCCCTCCTGCCCATCACACATGGATTTCGTTAAACTATAACAGCAACCAGAGCCTTTTTTTTATTGGTTTCTGATGCTGCAAGTCACTGCCCAAGCACCGGATTTTGATGACTTTGTATATGGAATGAGTCTCTTCAAAATAAACTTCCATTTTCACAAGAAATGTGCAGATTCTGCTTGTTAAATACATAGTCTCTTTTCAAAATAAACTTTGAGGGTAGGTAACAAAAAACCTAGCTTTAGGTTTACTTTCTTAGGTTTAGGCAACAATTACACCTGGTCAGATGTAAAAAACATCATGGTTTGGTTTAAATAAGTAGGTTTGTACTTATGTAAAATCACTAGCGTGATAAGCTACACATACTAGCATGTTACATTGTTAATAAAATAACTTGACTGACTTTTGGTTTCACTTGGGACACAAACAGCGGTCTCCTGGGTGAAAGTCCAGAGTTTGTTTGACCCATTCACCTCCATTCCCATCCACCCTATGCAGACCTTCTCACTCGTTCTACTAGCTAGATGCAAGGAGCGTCAAAAAATACCGCTGCCCAGTGTGTCTCATATTGCCGCTAAAGGGTGCCTTTGTGTGGTGGTATCTGATGCTGAGTACCACTAACCAAATGTCAGTACTTGATGAGCTGGAAGTGAGACTGGGTTGCAAAGTGCCAAATATGCAGTTCTTTGAATGGCCATTTGGGGCTGTCTCTAGATGTGAGGGAATCCCCAGCCCCATGTTAAAATGCCAAACTTTACAGCAGAATTACAAAAAGTGTTTTGCTGTCTGTAGCAATTTTCCCTGTTCATGACAACTGTACAAGTAATCAACTTTTATATAACCTACCCATTTGAATTTTGCCTAAAGGTTTGCATGATTAAGGATGAGGCCAGTTTGACAGACAGGCTGTCTGCGAGGTATCACAACAGCCTATAAGTTAGAAAGTTAGATCTACCCCTCGTTCCTCCACAACTCCACCCTCTCATCTAAATATGGTGATTTCTGGTTCCAAACATACAAAATGGGAGTCCAAAAACCAATGGGTGATGACACAGTGGCCACGTCCATTATTTTTGATAAAGTTGATGGTCTCCATCAACATCTGGCTCTTTAGCAGCTAAATGCACCACTATGTTCACCAGCTAATTGCTAATTTTATCAGAGGTATTCTGCTTGCTGGAAACAGGCTGATGGGAGCAGTGAGAGTGAACCAAAATTGTATATTTACAAAAAATTGTAAATATACTGTAAATAAACTGGTTAAAAGATGCTAAAATGCTTTGTAGAGCTGACAGGAACTGCAGAATTTGGTAATAAGTCTGGCTGGGTTTGTGACTATGAACAACCTCTTCCAGATTGCATAAAATAATTTTATAAATATTGATTAATGCAGCTTTAAGCTTGAGGGCATGGAAATGAAGGCACACATTTGCAAATCAGAGTTAGCAGAGAGGAAACTAAATGCACAGACTTAAAACTTCAAGCCGTATTAGACCTGAATATACTGTTAAAAACTCATTTGTTTTGTAAACCCCTTGTTTTGTAAGTACTTTGCCTTCCATGCACTTTTAATGCCTTTCATTGTTTTTCTCTGCAAGTTTTAATCTCAGTTATTTTCTGTGTCTCTGTTTTATTGTTACTTTTTCTTCAGTGTTTTTATTGCAGAGCACTTTGTAACTTGTTTAGAAAGGTGCTTTAGAAGTAAAATTTAGAAACAGGCACAGACTAAAATGTATGCAGAGCAGTTTTGGTTAAGTGGTTTGGACCAAATAATGAAGTCTCTAAGTAAAATATAAAGAAAGTGTCAGTGGAATAAACAGAATTAGGGCATTCCAGGCGCTGCAGAGAAATACTATTTCAAACCTTGTCCCAGTCAGTGCTGCTCTTGGCTCAGTGCGGTCTCATTATCCCCTGATTCCTCACAAGAATTCCTCCAGATCTTCATCATTTGAGCTGCTGCCACAGATTACTTGAACCCTGGTGAGAAGGGATGTCTTGTCCTTCGTTCACCTCTCGTTAGAGGAAAGCCCCTCTGTCCTGTGTGTGACCCTGCACTTCCATACTTAGTACTGATTATTGGCTTTATATGCTGCTGTGCTCCACACACACAAACACACACACGTACATGTGAATATACGAACTGGGGTCCATGGTGAATATGTGCCGTATAAGGACACATGACACAGGCATGACACATTCAATTAAGCATGATACACAAATACGTAATATATGTATGTGTATGTTTCCGTATAAATGCAAACTGAGAATGGACTGAGTTAAAGTGCATGTGCATATGTGTGTACTCGTGTGTGTTGGTGTACTGTGTTTTTATATTATATAACAGTATTTAATGTGCTCTAAGATGTCGCATTATGGATTAGGTTGATAGTGACAAAGCTGCAGATTGCCACTGCCTCTGTGAGTGTGTGTTTGTGTGTACAGAGACAGATTTCTTATGTTTAATACTTTTCAAGATAATTACAGTGTACATGCATGTGGCTTTAATAATCATCAAAACAAAGTGAGTGCCTGTTTCCTCCCTCTGGCTGATAAGCTCAGAAAAGAACTCTGTCTGTCTTTTTATGTAGTGATGTTGCATGTTTTTCTAGATGGCAGAACCTAAAATTACTTGAACTTTCTCTGGACCAAGGCATACAAAATTAGTTGTTAATAATATTTTAAATACACATGAATTTCCTTTGCACCCTGTTAATCAATACCAACTGTGCAAGTACACTAGAAGCAGCGAGCCTCACATTTCAGAATGCACATACTACAGCTGCACAGTTCAGTACATTGATATTGGCAATAGATAAAATTTATGAAAATGTATTATGAAAGCTGTCATTTGTTATCAGCCCATATAGCGTTTCTTTTAACTCTTTGATTTGGCTTTGCAGCCAAAACTTTAGGAGCCTATTCCAGCAGACACTGGGTGAGAGGCAGGGTGCACCCTGGACACATAGAGACAGACAACCATCGCACTCACATTCACTCCTACGGCCAATTTAGAGTCACCAGCCTAGTAGGACTGTAGGAGCAAACTACTCACAAAGGGCTCCCCGACCCTGGTGATCGAACCAAGAACCCTTTTGTTGTGAGGCAACAATGCTAACTACTGCACCATGTTTGCTGTAATGTGTAAATAAGCAACTAAAAAGTTAGCTAATGAACTTATACATTTTAAATGTTAACAGCTTGTTCTGTCGCCACCAAGTGGTCAATATTTCAATTACAGCTTTAAACAGTGCTTACTACTGTATTTTGCAAAAGCTACAGCCTTTTCATTTCTCTCATTTCAGCGTAACTAAAAACAGTGTGTCGGTAAGTTGTGATGCTGTCAGATCCATGATATGCTATGCTTACTGTTTTCTTGGAGAGACTTCTTTGTTCAATAAACGATTAAAAAAAAAAAGGCCTCAGTCTCACATTTTCCACAGAACGGAGCATGATGAATGTGAATTCCGTCAGTCTCATCCCGATCTATCAAGCTGCTTCCTTAATCCACATAATCCTCCTCACAAGTGCTATCCACTCAAACTGTACCACTGGCAGTGCATATAAACACACACTCAATCCTACGAGTTAACACTGTGGTCTTTATAGTGTGAACATGTGATGGACATCTGTCAGTCACTTTCTGCTTCCTCTCGTGTTTGAATTTCAGAGTAGAGGCTGATAGAGAATGATGGTCTGCCCAGTGACGATCTCATTACTTTGCACTGGTTATACGTATAGTGTGTTTCATTATTGATGTGGTTATGATTTATTTATGTGAAAAAGTGCTGCAAGTAGCATATTAAGGACACTACACATTATTCAATGTTAATGTTTATGCGGGCCTTAGAGTAAATAATTGCCCTATGAACAAACTGTGTTTACGTTTGTTGTCAGTCAGTGATACAAATTGAAGACGCAACACTGACGAGGTATTAAGTTGCTATGGCGACTGTGTTAGCAATCAATTCCCTACATACACATCCAGCAGACACAGAGAACTTAAACATTTAGTCGAAGTGTAAGTTTTGGCCCCCTGACAAAAATCCGAAGCTCTTTACCTATCAGATATTCCACTTTAACTAGTCACTAACTGTGTCTGTCTACTGTTTGGTGCTGGTCAGATAACACGCAGTGAGTTTATCAGAGCTTTTTTAAAACATCTGACTTAAGATTGACGACAATGGAGTGGTGTTGTGCTGTTTGTGAACATTTCTCCCAAAAGAACAAATCTTTTTGGGTGAAGGAACTGAACTGAATCACTTCCTAAAAACTATCTGTTTATTTCTCAGCTCAGTTGAGTTCTCAGTCAATTGCAAGTGAACGTGCAGGGACTCACTGAGTGATTCAAGCCTGAGACTCTCTTGGTCCTTGAGTGTTGTATGTTCAGTGATTTGTCCACTGAACATACAACACAGTGAACATGAGCCCTGAGTCGCTGAGTCAAGCCCGCCCTTCTCCCTCTTCCTCATGTCTTGAAGTCTAAATATTTATTTTTTTAATTAAGTGTTACAAAAATAAATGTGCTGTACAAAATAGGGACAAATAGAGCAATGTTTCTGTAAGTTATTAATAACTTACTGAAAGTGCTGCTTTGTCACATTTTGGCCTGCCTGCCTGAAACTATGATATTATCTATTACAGTGGTTCCCAACTGGTCAAACCACAGGCTCCAGATTTCTTCTTCGTCATGAGTTCAAGTTCCACACAATTAAATATAGCGTCATACTTCTGTTTGGCCATGTCATTGAGTTAGTTTGTTGTCTCTGTTAAGCAGACATCTGATTGTCAATCACTCTACAGTAGGAAACCACACTTCAAAATAAAAACTCTGTGCTGGAAGTTCACTGTGCTTCAAAATATTTTTTGATTTAATTTTTTACAAACTTGACGTCACTTGCAGTCCAGTTTAGAATGGACCCGTGGCCCACAAGTTGGGAGCCACTGATCTAGTAGGGTTGCCCAAACCCACATGCCCTGGTTTTGGTTCGATCCCGCGCATCACAAGATCCAACTAAATTCTCAGCTCACTGGCTTATTATTCACAAATGGCCATTCTCACTTCACTAGTTAACGAACTGAACTGAACATTCAGCCATGTTTTAGTTCAGTGCATGGGACTACGCAGTCAGAGCTCCGGTCGAGCACTGCGAGGGAATGGTGTATGCTCAGTGATTTGTTTGCTGAATGTACTACAAAAAGCATAAGCCCTCAGTGAGTTGCTGAGTCGCTCAAGCCTGCCCCTCTACCTCCCTCCGATGTCTTGTAGCCTTGAAGAAGGAAGTGGTACTAATATTTTATTCATAATTAGGTGTCACGGAAATATACATGATTTACATAAATTCTCTGATCTCAGTTTAACAGCTAGCGAGCTGAAATGGATGATCAGCTATGTTTCAGTTCAGTGAGTGGGACTACATGCAGTCGCTCTGAATGATTTGGTAAACAAATCTGTTCAAAGATTTATTTTTAAAGAAGCAGTGTGTAGGATTTAGTGGCATCTAGTGGTGAGGAATGCAGATTGCAACAAGCTGAAACTGCTCCTGGTTAGAATTCCTTCAGTTCGGGTTCTGTGTGTCTCTACGAGGGACCCCTTCCACGTTACAAAAAACATATTAATTGATGCATCTTTAAAAATGAATGTTTAAATGCTGAATTTTGTATGTAGATATCACATAACAACAGTTCTTCCTCATAGTGGGCAGTGGATTCAGTGTTAAACTGAGGCTTTTCCTGCAAAGACTGCTAACTCATCACTATTATATTTTGCTCCAACATTTTAAGTTCACACTTTCCATGCATTAAGACCATTTCCCAACATCAATTAAACCCTGACACCTGAAACCACCCTCAAACCCCTTTTCCTGATTCATACTGATAGGATGGGTGTATTTTTACCATAAAAACCTTGCATAGTGCAGCTATAATTTGATGTCTTAAAATAAAATCTTGGATCAGTCCTTTGAAGCCTTTCCTGTGTCCACTTTGGCAAAGCTGTGGCTGTAAATAATGTAGTTCGCGGCAGCAGAGCCCACCGCGTCCCCATTTACTGGCCGAACATTTGATAGATGGCAGTTTTCTCAGGCTAAAAGCGCTGCATCTTACTTCATCTGTCTTTCTTGTCCAGTCTCTCGCTGTCTTTCCTTCTCTCTCTCTCTCTCTCTGATTGTTTTCCTCATGTCATTGCTCACTCTGCCTACCCCTCTCTCACTCTTCAATTGCTCCCCACCTCCATCTCTTTTCTTTGCTCTCTCCATCTCTTTCTCCTATTTTTGGTCTCAGATGCCTCAATTATTCATGTCTTTGCATGGACTTTCTGACCAGAGAGCTATCAACAAGAGCCATCAGGGTCATCATATTACACCTGAGCATCCACCTGTGACACTTACAGTCCCACATGAGTATGCATGCACACAGCTACAACACAAATGGGAGATGGTGTACACACTCAGAGACAGAGGGGAGGGTAGGCAGGTACTGGAGTCACGTTTTCTCACCACATGGTTGCAAGTAAAAACCACAAGAGCTTCAAAAACACTCATGTTGAATTAATTGAGTACCTGAAAAGCTTGTTGTAGTTTGTAACACTGAACTCTTCTACTGATGCTTCCTGTTTCTTCTACTTTTTTTTTGCACATGATGCCAAATATATAACCTCAATGTGATTTGCCCACACAACCTCCTGATCTGGAGTCAGACACACTACCATTGTGCCACAAGGCCTTGGTGCACACACAGTATCAGTTCATCATCAGATACTGTACGAGGTCAGCACTTTAAATTCTGTACAATAATGGTGACAAACTGTAAGAATTTTTTTTTGTATGAGAGCTAAGTTTTTGATGGAGAAATAATTGCAGATGACCATTGTGATGTGGTTTGGCCTTTTCTGTGCTGTACCTGACTCAGAATTTTGTCAATCGAACCAGATTTTACTGTTCAATACGAACATTTGACTATGCATACCTTTTTTTTTTACTATATACTATCAAGCAACTGTTACATATTTAATGTAAAGTATTTAATGTAAAGTTCTGTACTTCACCAAAATATGTTATGTGGGTTAGGTTTAGAAGAAGATTTATGGTCTGGACTCTTTAGGTTTAGGGAAATAAAGTAACATAGCTTAGGTTTAGGAAAGAAACATGATGACAACGTACCTTAAAATGACTGAAAGTTCACTTGGTTTTGCAGCGTTCTGACCACCAGTCTCCTGGGGAAAGTTCTGTGTTTTGTGACCCATCCCGACCCCAACCTATCTCCTTACAGGGACTATTACTTCCTTCTTTACTTCTGTAAGCGCATTGGTCATGTGATCACAACCTTCCCATTTTCATGGGTTATAAACAAATTACCGGCTCATGATTATGTGGGATATATATGAATTGCATTGCCTTATTTTTTGTAGGTATATGTACAAACAGTGCATGAGAACAGCCTGCAGGGTGACAGCGACATTCAAATAATAGTTAACAAGCCCAGTTAGCCAAACAAGATAATGTGTGCTAACAATGCTAAAAGCAGATAGGAAATGTACAACATTTTTTGCTCACACTAGATATCAAACAAAAGTCAGAGACTGTATTATATTATTGTATTCACCACTTCTATGCAGAAGGCAGAAGATAACATTATCTCAGAGCCTGACCAAGTAAAGCCTCTCTTCTTCTGGGCCGCTGCTTCCATCTAACTGTGATTCATCCTGGGTCCGAGTCTGCAGCTGCCTGTACCTGGTGCAGACATCTTCACCAAGTGGAGGGGATGAATCACCGTAGAGTAGTGGTTTTACCCCGGACAGCCACATTAAAGCAAGGATTGCTGACTTGTCAGCTACTTCTAGGGACTGAAATGTCCGAAAGACTCTCAGTTGACTGGAGGGTCTCCAGCTGATGATTTGACTCTTTGACTTTCAGGGGGCAGCACTAGACCTTAGCCAGTATTTTTATGGCTTGCAGAGCATATGCCAATCTTGTGAGTTCAGCTTGTGCTTCAAGGTTTATGTGTGGAAATAATTCACTGGGACTAAGCTAAGCAATTGAATGCTGGGCTCAGTCAATATATCACAATGAGCAAAGCAAAATTTGTGGGTTAGCTGACATTGTGACAATACAAAAATGTCTGACGTTAGATCTTTTGAATAAAATTTAACAGGGGATAATAAGAAATGCAGACAAGCATATTATGAATGTTCTTCTTTATCGGCTAGTCCAATTCTGTAATGTTACATTACACAGCGCTGTGCAAAAGTGATAGCAATTTATTCCAGCTATAAAGAAAAATGGCACACCAGCATGGAGTAAAACATTAGTGTGAATTATGTCGAAGTTACTGGCACAAAGCCACAAGTGAGTTCTTCAATAATACAGGGGTTTGTGTGCTGTAAATATGCAACAGCCACAGTAACTGAAGCCATCTGTAATGGAGAGTTGACCTAAATGGTATATTTTTTTTACCCTGATATGTCAAACTGTGTCTGAACCTTATAGCACTGTAAACATCACAGTTAGTATCCAATAGTTGCTGCCAGCAAGTTCCCCTAAGTCCTCCTTAAGTTGAATTTATACGTCTGTGTGTCACTTCGAGGAATAGTTCACCCAACAACTATATAAATCATATAGTACTCACTTTCCTAGGCTCTATATGGTCCCAGAAAAAGTTTTCTATTGAATGTCATTAAGGAGAGCAGAGATAAAAGAAAAAATGAAAGTATATCTCTGCAAACTGACCTTATGGGAGGCCGAATGAAAGACAGCAAAAATGTTATAAAATGTCTGGAAAAACTTTAGAAAAAAATTCCTATGAAGTATTACCCAAGTTTTGTTTTTAATCAACACATTCTCACTCCCAACTCATCATAAACAGACTCTCAGTCAGTGGCTTTACATGTTTAACTACGACGCTCCCCTCTAGTGTCACTTTTGGATGCTCAGAGATGGCATGTCAATTTCTGCTTGTTAGATGCATAGTTTTGTTTTCAAAATAAATTCTGTGTTCACAGGAAATGTCCATCTGGTCTCACTCCCAGGGCATCAAAAGACACTGCCAAGTCAGTGGCCCTCTGCATCAGATACAGGCACACAATGCAACCTTTAGCATCCGCATGGGAGGCTTTCAACCAATTCCAATATAAACCCATTATTAGACATTCAGAGTAACAAACGTAGTATAAAGAGCAAGAAAGAGGCTTTTGCCCAAGCAACCAAATATAACAAGCAGGAATGAGATCATGTTGGTAAATGTACAGTTTCTGCTCATGTAGTGCATACAGTCTAATTTTAAAATAAACTTCCAACATAGGTTTACTTCATTTGTAGGTTTATTGTCTTAGGTGTGGGTGACAAAAGTATGCGGTTAGGTTTAAAAAAAAAAAAAAAAAAAAAAAAAAAAGACCATGGTTTGAGTTAAAATAATTACATCAACGTAATGTGATGTCACATTCTTAAAATCACTCAACAGTGATTTTTGTTTTTACACAGGACACAAATAGGAGTCCCTTGGGCACAGTACTTTTACCCAAGGGACTGCTTTTACCCAATAGCTGTCCCTTGGGTAAAAGTGCTGTGCTTGTTTGACCCATTCACTACCCCTCCATCCTGCCCTATAGCCAGTGTTGTAAAGTAGCGGCACTACAAGTAGCGACCTTACTAACCTAACTACAATTCTCAGTAGCATGGTGGTAACATCACTACTTTCTGAGTCAAACAGCTTTTCAGTAGCGAAGTTGATTAATTGACCAAGTAGCGCAGTAGCATCCACAACAATTACAAGCTCTTTTTCCGAGGAAAAACTCCTAAGTACAGCAGACTTTTTTCTGTTGAGATCTGGATAAAAGTAGGGGTAATAAAACTGAGGATAAGAAATGTAACTGACATTAGTGCCACACCGAGGCATGTAGACAAAGGCAGCACTTCAGTATGACATCACATAAGAATCCCTTCGTTTATTCTGCTTGCCATTTTGCTATTGGCTTTTCTTGGCAAGACCCTCCATACTCTGCCTCTGTTTAGCTACATTGCACTTCTTGATGTGTCTCTTATTTGCCTTGCCCATAGATTGTGTAGATTTGCGAAAGAAACAGACAAACCATGGGCCAAGAAACGACCCAGAGAGACAGAGAACAGTATTAAGAGAGGAGAGAGTGATTTTTTCAGAACATGTTTATGTTCTAATGTCCCTCCAAAGAGCCCGGTCTTTCTCTAGAGATGCTGAAATCCGGTGCTTGATCAGTGACTTGCAGGGTCAGAAACCAACAAAAAAGGCGTCCTTTAATGTTAGCATGATATGCGGTCGGTTGCCGTAATAATTTAACAGCACCCAGCAGCATTAGGGAGAAAGACAAAAGGTAAGGTGGTGAAAGTCTGAGTGGGATGGGCGGGATGCGTGGTGCCTGGGTCCAACAAATACCTTTCACCAGAGAGAGCAGTGTTTGTGTCCCGTACGATTCTAAACCCAACCACTTGCTTTTGTTGCCCAAACCTAACCATGTGTGTTTGATGCTGAAGGGGGAAAAAAGTAAATTTACGGTGTTGTACCGACAGTGGGTTTATTAAGAAAGAGACTGTTTGTAAACATTAAATTTCCTTTGAAACGGAAGTGTATCTTTAAAAAAGACAATGCATGTAACAGGCAGAACTTGACACGGTGTCCCAGAACTTGCACCTGAGGTACCTTGCATATTGTATGTGGACACGGAAAGTCCATGACCAAAACGTCAATATGTGACGAGGTCAGAGTGAGAATGTGTTGCCTCAAAAAGAAAAGATTTAATTCAGATCTGTTATTTTTATTGTTTATATTTCTGTCTTTTATTTATAATGGTTTTATTGACTGAAAAATATATTTTGGAATTCTGTTTTTGAATTACTGTAATAGCCAGGTAGCCTAGTGAAAGAGACAGAGAAATGCATTAAGTAGGAAGAGGAGAGAGAAAGGGAGAGAGCGATAGGTTGACTGATGATGTCATGTTATTGTTATTGGTCATACGTTATAGGTCAAAAAGTCTTCAAAAAAAAAGAGAAAAAAGAAAAGCTGGAAATTTTAAATCTGTTGTTTAATGATAAACGTCCAACTGGACATTTTTTGCATGCTTATTTGTTTGACATTTTTTCTTCGCACTTAGGAAACGCTAATTTGACATAAAGTAGCTTTGCAAGTAGCAAGCTACTTTTGCCATTTTCTCCTAGCTTAGCTTGCTACATTTCTTTGGGGATAGATTCAATGTAGTGAAAGTTTTACTTTGATGTAGAGTAGCTCATTACGTAGCTCACTACATCTTCCAACACTGCCTATAGCCTATGGACTCTTTACACTATTGCTGTTGCACAAACACAACAATTTTGCTAATCTATTGCTAAACAAAAACTGTAAAACTTGTAGAAAACACAGGCAGCCCCTGTGGATACAGTTCTTGATGTCTCTATATTCATGGTAGCCATTTTGTCCATGTAGTATTTTTGTAAAGGTGCACATTAGCCAAATCTACGGCAGCTATGTATGTACCCTGTACACTGCTATGCCACAATCTCCAAGCACAATAGGTTGTGCTTTAGTTTTCAGTCCCCTTCTACCAGTTGTACTCTGTGTTCAAACTGTATGCACGTTGGCTAAGCTGGGGTGAAAAGCTAACCTTCTGGCTCGTGATCTACAGTGTGATCCAATAGCAAGTATTGATCAGTCTGAATGGCTTTCCGGTAAAAGTCGAAGTGACACCTTCAACTGTCTGTACAGTTAATACAGTGCAACTACAAAGCAAGAGGTGAACACGGTGAGAGGGGCAGAGAGGGAAAGAGCAGCAACCAACCAGGAATATCAGGACTTAAGGCTGCATGAGTTACAGCTCAGCACAGCTCAGCGAATGAGTTACTGTTATGCAAGAGCTCAGTCAGTCAGCGGGATATCAGGAGGGGAGAGAGAGAGAGAGAGAGAGCAGCGGAGCGAGTGAGCAGCGAGAACACGAGCTGAGGGACAGAGAGGCGAGGGCTGGAGAGGAAACAGCAGCATGTGAGAGCAGATTACAGCTGGATCTACCATACACATACATGCATTAACATACACACTCCCTCACTGTCTGTCTTTCTCTGTCATACCTTCTTGCAGCACGGCAGCATCATGAGTTTGAGTGCAGAGGGGGTTTTCTTCTCTTCGCCAAGGGACTGAGGAGAGAAGAAGAAGAGAAAAGGACAGATAAAAAGAAAAGAGAAGAAGTAAGAGGAGAGGAAAGGAGGGGAGGGGAGAGGAGACACAGAGGAGAAGACAGGAAAAAGAGACAGAAGGAAAGCAAACTTTCTTCTAAAGGATCTTTCACCTCATTCAGAGGCTCCAGTCAAAGCACCCAACCATGAGGCTGTGAGTCCCTGCTCCTTCTTTCCTTGCAGAGCTCCTCTTCTTCATTACCTGACCCCATGTCACCCAAAGTGGGACCCAGCACTCAAACCACAGGCACCCATCTCTGGATGCTTCTATGCGCCCTTCTCAGTGCTGTGGTCCTGGCTAGGGGCTCCTCGCTGAGCCCCGAGGACTTACAGAGCACCGCTGCTACATCGCTGCCAGAGGACTGGAACAGCACGACCATCCAGCTGCAGCCAGACCTGCAGACCGAAGCCCAGGTGCCGACAGAAGCACAGACGGAAGCACAGACAGAAGCTTTGCCAACTCAGAGCACCACCAGCAATTATACAGGTTAGTCTCTCTGACGATCACCCATCGATTTCCTCCTTGTTTTACTGCTACAACTTTCAGCATGAGTTAATGATTTCTAGCTTTGTGTCACGCCAAAGTTGAATCCACACTGAAAGAAATATTTTGCGCAATGAGATCCAAACATTACAGAGTTTGAGCCACACTTTTCCTTTGAAAAATCATCTGGAAAAAGTTCTTGGTAGACGGTGTTTACAGAAACCTCTAACCTATGAAGCCTCAATCTGCCTTTCAATGAAAGTATTCTTTGACTACAGTTGAAATGATTAGCTGATGAATCATCATCGACATGGTAATCGATTTAGACATTTTCAGTTTCATTTTCAGCTTTCTTCCTCTGAATAGTAGTTTTTTCTTAATCTTCCATGAGAATAAACTAAATATTTTTGTGTTTTGGGGTGTATTTGGATTACAAAATGTGATACAAATATGACAGTTTTGGCTCTGGGAAATAATGGCTATTTTCAGTTTTCTGACATTATATAGACCGAGTGGTAAATCAAGATTTGGCAAATTATGCGACGACAGACTGACTTCAAGAGTTCTTGTTATGGCCACGGTCTACTTTTGATTGCCAATACCAAAGATGCTGACTCCAGAGTGTATAGATTTAGAAATTTAGTGGTTGCTACACGATCACAAGTCTTGGCATTAGGCCTCCGATTGGCATTAAAACTCTCAGAAATGGGGATTTAAGGAAGTTGCAGGAGTAAGTACGCAAGTAAGTACCTAAAAGTTCTTCCAACTGTACTGGTTGTGTCAATATCTGTTTCCCCATTGATTTGTGTTTCTCTTTATATTAACTCGAACACGACTTTACCCTAAACCCAAAGTATCTTTTGTGATACTAATGTGAAACTAAGGACCCTTTCGCACCTTCCTCATTTGGTCCAGACTTTTGGACTCTTCAGTTTGAACCAAACCCAAATTAAGAGTGTAAAATCCTCCCTGCACCATGGCCCGGACCAGTTTGTTGTTGGTGTGGATCTTTTTTTTTTAGATGGTTCAGACTTTCGGACCAATTTGAGAAAGTTTTGGCGTGCTATCGCCAAGGGATAAGAGTAGTGTAGCGCCTTGGTACATAGAGTGTGTGCGTGTGTGTGTGGTTTAGAAACAGAGAGAGTGACGATGGCTGCGCATGGAGTAGATAGGTGTTGATGATCTGAACGGAGAAGGAATTAGCAGTGAAGTTGTCAAGTGGTAATAAATGTACAGTGTAGGTTTCAGCTTGTCCATGACCAATGCAAAATACCAAAATGAGACCAAAATGGTCACACATGGAAAGAGAAGGAGACAATTTTATCAAGAGCCAGTTTGAAAAATGTCACAAAACCTCAAAACACGTTATCTTCTGAGACGATGAGAGACAGGTGATACAAGAGGACGAGAAAGCCTGTCTACAAACTAACCAATGTCAACTCACGTAGGTGATGATGACAGAATATAGGTGTGTCACGTATAGTTCTTTAGTGCAAACCTTAGTTCAGACCTTGGTTTGGACTTTCAGGTGTGAAAAGGCCCTAAACCTCACCCTAACTCCCGCTACAGACAGTGTGCTACAGGGACACACAAAAATACGCTTCAAAGACATCCCTCTTTGACCAATATAAAATTTTACTTAAAAACATGTTTTTGAAAGTTGCTGAAGTGCCTTGATTTTTTTCTCTCCTCCAACCCAGAGGAGACTTACTCACTCCAAAAACCTCCATCTGTTTTTTCTTTTTTTAGACACTATGAAAAAATATTCTCAAAACTAGAAGAAAAACTTAGACAAAGTTTGATGTGTTCAAGTAGACTCTCTAGTGCTCTAGTGTGTGTGTTTGCCTGTGAGTACCTTGAAATGTTTGCGCACGCATGTGCACATGTACTTATTCAGTTGTGTTTTGATTATAGTAGATCCACGTGTGTGTACTTGTAAGCAAGTTTGTGTGTGTGTGTGTGTGTGTGTGTGTGTGTGTGTGTGTGTGTGTGCGCATGTGTTGTGTGAGTGAGGTGGCAGGTGATGCCGTTAAAGACAGTTCGTTATGTCCGGGCTGGAGCTGCTGAGCCTGAAGAGAAAGCTGCAGCACCGCTCGCATGACTTCACCTCCACTGGAGCATGAGCTGCCTTTCTCTTCTCCTCCACTTGCTCTGTCCATTTCCTCTCTCTTTCCTTCCCTCCTCTCTTTCTATTTGTCTCTCTCTCTCTCTTCCCTGTTTATTTTCTCCCACCTCTGCCTCATCTGTCTCCCTTTTTCTACTAATTGCTCCATCTCCCTCTGTCACTTTGCCTTTCTCCCACTTCTTGTTTTTCTCTTATTTTTTTCTTTTCTCTGAGTGTCGGCCACTTCTTCTTTTATTTCCTTCCACTGTGTCTCTTTCTCTCTCTCTCTTTCCTTTTCTGATGTTTATTCTTATGTCCCTGGCCCACCCCTTCTCACTCACAGAGCCCATATCCTCACGTGTATGCATAAATAGCCTACAGCAGATGAGAAAATGCAAACGTCACGTGCCTAATACACACGTAACACACACACACATGCACGCACACATATACACACATTGGAAATGGACGCACTCGGCCCAAACGACACCAATCTTCTTAAAGGTTTAGAGAATAAACAACACAGTTGCTCGTTTCATAACGGCAGCTCTGTGTCTGACAGAGCAGGAATAAGCACTTTATACTTTAATAACACACACACACGCACACACACACACGCAGGTGACCAGCTGGACTGCTACATCATACCACATGCATGAATTATGCCAGACCAGAGCCTTTAGTTTCCAAAAATCTAAATCCTGGAGGTGTGATTAATATCAGCGTTCCCAAAACCAGAGTGTGTGTGTGTGTGTGTGTGTGTGTGTATGACAGTATAAACTGCTTATTCCGGCTAGCATTAACAGATAAAAGCAGTGCTTCTCATGTTGTTTACTTTTTCCCACCATATTTTTAAGCCTATTTGACTCTTTCCTTCAGGTCTGAATTATGGCGGAAATACTGCGTTTGTGTTTGGACATTTTAGCCATTTTAGTTTCAGCCTTTTGAGAATAAAACCAGCCTCAGTTGTCATTTACAGGACAAAAATAAATCCAGTTAAATATAGAAGGCTTTTGTACGTGGAAAGCCTTTGGATACAGATAAAGCAGCCAAATGAAGACAGATGTAGATGTGACTTTCCAGGAAGAGTTGACGTTATCACAGTGGCTCCCAAACTTTTTGTTTCCAGATGTAACACCACAGACCTATCTGATGAACTCAAGTATACCTTCATCAACACCACCCATATCCCAAATGTGCTAATTTGAACTGATTTTAATAAGATGTGAAGGAAAAGAGGGAAACTTTGCCAATTCTCAACCAGCCTTGTAGAACAACAATGTGTGTAAAAGAACTGTGGTAAACTCCCCTCCATCTTACCAGTGCCCAGATCTCCTTGTTCATTTCCTGGCTCAAAATTGTTCTCCAATTTTTGCTGGCTCTGGGGATCAAAGTACAGAATGTACTTCTGCATTTTCAAATGCCACCACGGACACAAAGTTTATAGAAGTGGATAGAGTCAGAGAGACCTGCCCCTCTCTCACTCTCAAACTCAGATGACACTACGATCAAGCTGAAGATTCAGTAACTGTTTTTCCTATTTTTCGCCTGAAATGTCTTCCAAAACATATTTTAGTGCACTGTTTGGCTGTAATTTGAACAGCATTTGAAGACAATGTTTACTGCTCCAATGTGGTGCAGTGCATTTGGTTGTAGGTTTTCTACCTCTTGACCAAAAGCGAATGCCACAGCCCATTTTCTCCCTTTTGTCTGTAAGGTTAGCATCATTTTGACACCATTAACTATAATAAAGTGGATCTTGTTACAATCTTTTGTACATACAGAGCTGTCTGTGTTTAGGTTGGTTTGGTTAAGTGTGCATGCATACGTCTGCGCAGAAGTTAGACATTTAAACCACTTTACCATTACTTTTAGCTATTTCAACCATTTATCCACTACCCTTTAGCTTACTATTTCAACTCTTTGTCTTTGTGGATATGTTTACATTTATGTTTATGTTTTATAGTCTTTATGTGTCATTTTGTTAGTATTTTGTTGTGACAATGCTGTGGTAAGATGTGGTTAGGTTTAGGCACAAAAACCACATGGTTAAGGCTGGGAAAAGATGATGTTTTGGCTTAAAATACCTGCTTTGGTCCCTACAAATACTATTAGATATGTCCCAATATGTGAATAAATACCCACTTTTGTTGGTGTCGAACAGTGGTCTACTGCTTGGCAGCAGTCTTGATAGGTGTCAAGCCATCCACTATCTCCTCCTCCTGATGAGAAACTGTACTTGTAATCTAAACTATGTCACTTTAGAAATGTTGATATGATTAGTATGAAACATATAAATGTAACACATCTGTGGTTTGCAGAAAAATATGATGCAAACATTTTATTCTGGTGACTGGGCTGAACTAAATATATATATATAAAAAAATACATGTATATATTCATTACTTTAGCTCTCTATTTCAACCAATTAATCTAATTAATATAATAATCAATGAGTCTGAGCTAATTGTTAAGTTAATGTACATGCTGAGGTACAGCTGACTCAATATGTGGACAAATATTTATTAATCTAACTGTACTTTATAGTTTTCTAAATGAGTTTAGCCTGACCACAATCTCACCACATACACCCCCTGAGCAGAAGTACCCCTGAGGTTGGGTATCACTGTCATAGTGATACTGTCCACCATGTAGCTTGAGCACATGTAAACGTAGACTGCAGATACTGCACTGAATGTTTAAAACCTTAAGAGGCTTACATCTGTTGTTGTCCTTAAATCAGTCCCTGTCTATGTTTCTGTATTTATTCATTGCAGTTTACAAAGCTTGTTTAAAGCTGTATCACAGGGAGGTCAAAGGTCATCTGGGACTAGTCGAGACTCAGTGTCTGCAGAAAAGACACAAAATGAAATTCTCCTCCGTGCATAGACCTGCTTACTGAGTTTACCGTTTTAAAAATCGATAAAACTGGTGAAGCAGGCGTGTGATGGTTTAGCACACAGAGCCTTGGAGCGCTGGATCAAACCAGAGCTTTCAGACTCCATCAATACAAGCCGTGACTCATTATGCAGCTCATCCAGGAATCCTCACTGCCGCCCGTTCCTGGAAGTAAATTGAACAGAGTTGTGCTATTGATTAACTCGTCCTCAGGTGCTCCTCCTTTTCCGTCAGATTGCATTTACAAACTTGTAACCTTTAAGGTTTAAATCTGTGTTTCTTTTCCTCTGTTTTTCCTCACCTTTGTGGAATGTAAAGAATATTTTAACAGCTTCTGAATCTCCAATTCAGTTTGATGCCAAAGCAAATGTATTATTTTGTTTCATCTGTGTTGCTCGTCTTACAAATGGATATGATTACTTGTTCTGATCTCAGATCAATAGAGTACATCTCACTCTTCTTACAGTATCCAACAGCTTTCATGCAGTATTTAATACAGTATATAGCATTTCATACATAACTTACATTATACACAATGTTCACTGCAGTAAAAGTAAGATTTACGGTATACAGTATGCGAACGTCAGCATGCTAACAAGCTCACAATGACCAAGTTAACTTCCCGATGCATAGTAGATAGGTAATGGTTAGTATGCTTGCATTTACTTACTGTATTAGCACAAAAAAGTACAGCTGAGGCTGATGGGAGTGTCATAGGTTTTGCAGGAATTGGTCATTGAAAAAAATATATTTTGATCTCATGGGGCTGAAATATAAAGCCAACACAGAAGTGCTAAAAACTGCAGTTCCTCTAATGGCCACTTGAGGCTGGCTCCAGAAGGGAGTCAGTCCCCATAGACCCCCATGTTAAAATGTTCAACTATAGAGCAGAAATAATCATGTTTACAACCTGGAACAAAAGCGTTTTTTTTTTTTTTTTGTCTGTTTAGCTAATCACTTTCATAACTTTTCAGGGCATGAATTTTTATAACTCACCCATTTACATTTTATTAAGGCTTAAAGTTTTGCATGATTAAGGGTGGGGCCACTTGAGTGACAAGTTGTCAGCGAGGCGTCACCACAGTCTGTGAGTCAGATCCACCCCTCTCTCTTCCACAGCTCCAACCTCTCATCCAAATATGGTTACTTCTGGCTGAAAAAATCCAAATGCCGAACTCACGGCTCTAAAATTAGAGTTTACTAACCAATTATGGCGCTAGTCACCAAAATGATCACAATTCATCCTGAAGGGCAGGCCGATTGCTTGGTCTCCAGTATTGTAGTTTGCAGCGTCCGGCCTGATACCACACTTCTTTGAGTCAAGATTATTGTCAAGAGTATGTATATGTGTCACTTGTTCACAACATTTCATGGCCTCAGTGAAGTCAAAGCCCAGCTATTTCCTGGAACAAAATTATTCCTTTTATTTTAGTCCATCTGATGCAAGAAATGTTTGAGTTTGCTACAGTGTAACATCTGCATCTCTCTTTCTTCATTTGTCATTGAATGTACTGTACTGTAAGCAACAGAGAGTGAGCTGTACCCAGCGTGCTGCTCAGAGGTGTAGGAGTCAATAGGAGTCCCCTTTCAATACACAGTGTATGCATAACTCAGTACAAGTGAGTATGTCCCATAGATCTCAAGAGCTTGCACTCAACATTGCACTTCCTTGGGTCTTCAATAATACACCTGCCAAGTGTGAATTCGATTGAATGAACAGTTGCGGAGAAAATCAAAGGACAGACATACAGATAGATGGTGCTGAATGTGGGCAGAACCTGATGTGACAGACATGGAAGATTGGCTTGCTCACTAATGAAAGTTGTATTGCTAATAAATACCATGAGATATGACTTTATTGGTACATTTTATATTTTCTTATGGTGTGTGCCTGTCTTCTGACTCACTGCCACCCAGGCAGCATCTCTCATGTGGGGCATGGCCAATATCATACACTGCTTTTCCATACATACTTCTGTGCTCTTGCTTGAGGCTGCTACTTCACAAACTTCCAAAGTCGAATGCTCCAAGATGCGAAGATGTGCATTTGCTTTTACTGGAAGCAAATGTTTTACTGCCTCTCTGGTCACACTGAATGGAGGTGAACAAGAGGCAAAAATTTGCTGGCGTTAATTTCCCTCATGTGTGGCTACAGTATACCCTAAAGCAGGGTAAGAATGAAAATGGCATTAGTTAGTTTTGAAAGGGTATTAATGAGCATCATTGTTGGAAAAATGTGTAGTTGTGTGCAGCTTTTTGCAATATTTTAGTTCACTTTAAGTCAAAGTTAGGAACTACCCTGAGACTACCTGCTCGCAGAAAGAGTTGGCAATACGAGTGAAGCTGCAGGGGTGCAGTTGGTGTCCAATTTGATCTCCAGTTTAGGTCCTGCCAGGATGCTGATGAGCAGCGGTTATTTCAGCCTTAGAAAAGCCGTAAGCCTTTACATTAACACAGTAACACAACCTATTAACCTGGACAGAGTGTGTGAGAGTTAATGTTAGTGTTAATCCCTAAGTACAGCCTATATCAGTTACTTAGCAGGTTGTCTGCCTCTTAATCTGGTCCAGCAGGAGTTTATGGTGAATCCTTACTGTCCGTAGTATTTTTTTTTCTCTGTAATTAGATTTAGTCTCTCACTTTTTGTCCAAAAACACTTACTATACTGACTTCATGCATAGTTTTCTTAGACAGTGTCTTAGTGTCTGGGGGGAAATGAGTCCCCCACTACTGTTTTCTTATATTGCTTCCAAAATGAAGCACTAAAGGAGAAAACAAGTGCAATGGTGTGCAACCAAGGAGTCAGCTACCACAACCAAATTACTGTGGTTCCAAGTGGCTAAATATTCTTAAAGAACCCAGCTCCTTGGACAAAAACAAATACCAATGTTCAGTTTTAGATACAGCACCTACCTCTCGATGAGAATAAGCTGCTTATTCGTCCCTCTGAGTCTCTTTGGATAAGATTGTCAGCCAAAAGCCTAAAATGTAAATGTGAAATGTTACAATGCCTTTAATCTGATTAACTGACAGGCAAAGCCAATTACCTTTGTCTATTCCAGTCTATTTCTAGTGCAAGAAATCCTGTTAATGACACGCCAACACCCAGGAATACAGATACTCACTGGTGGCAGAGTCCAGTGTATTTTGAAGCCAATTACTTCTATCCATTTGATGTTTTTGCTTTTTTTTAATCAGGAGTGCATTGGAAGCCGTGCTAGCAATCTGCTTCACTCACATATCTCACATTAGCTCTGTAAACTTTAACATATGCAACATCTAGATTTCTGCAAACAAGCATCACCCACAAGATGAATTTCTGCATGGACACATAGTCTACATGCAAGGGCACACACCCATACACACATGCAGTGCCAGGGGTATTTCTGTCAGCGACACACACTATCGTCACTCCTGAGCTCTACAGGCTTGGCGAGCTTCAGACAAAGAGTTCCTTCTGTCTCCAGCCTGTCAATCCAATATGGTTGCTGGCAGTGACTCAATTTCATTATTGCCTTCCCACGGCTTACAACTAGCACTGCTCCCTGAACAAAGTCACTGAGGGAGAGTCTGAAATTAGCCTCCTCTCTGCCCTGATGGTTGAAGTTGGATGGGAAAACATGAAGGGCTGGCAGAATGAAAGTGAAGAGGCAGTGAAGACAAACACACCTCATCGACACTGTTTTTTGATAAAGACCATCACGTCACACCTCAAGTTATGCTTATCAATGAAAGCATTAGTTCAGCATTTTGGGAAATACACTTATTTTCGTCATTGCTTTGTATTGCTTTCACATCCATAAATTAGAAATGTAGCTGGAGCCAGCAACTGGTTAGCTTAGCTTGGTACAAAGACTGGAAACAGGGGTAAACAATGAGCTCTGCTCCGTCCAAGGGCAACAAAATCTGCCTACCAGCACAATGTAATGTGCCAGGTAACCAGTAGAAACTCCACAAAGTTACTGAAATAGAAGAAATAGTCTGGCACAGCACAAGATCCCCGTAAAAAGGCAGAATTTTGATTTTATACTTCACCTTTGTATGGATTTCACTAACAATTAGTTAGCTTTACAGCTGCTGGCAGATTTTGCTACCTTTGGACAGAACCAGGCTAACGGTTTTCCTGTTTCCAGCCATGGCTTAGTCAAGCTAAGCTGACCAACTGCTGAATTTGGAGCGTATCTATTGCCCCTTTTCCACCAATGTGGAACCAATTCCATTCACAGAACCAGAGCTAATGTGGTGGAAAGGTGGCATATGATCCAAAGGTTTTCTGCACTTGGCTCTCAACATGGAGGTGACGAGTCATAGGCTAGCAGCTAATGGTGACAACTCCATAATCAGCACTAACATCAGCAACAGTGCTGACAGCGCTAACAGTGTAAACTGGGGCAAACTGGAGAATGGGCGCTATGCTTCTGCCGTCCTGATAACAGTAGCTGCCTTTTAAGTACAGTGAAAAGCGGCAGCAATAAGCTAGCTAGTGGGGTACACACACAGGGACTCATATGCACTAACATTCACGTGCAACGAACCCTCTACCACATCAAAGAACACAGAAGCTCGGATTACAACACAACCACAGGTAGTGTGACTTCATTCTCAACTCAGGACACCATTACTCTGTTTGTTATGTTATTCTAACATTACAAATATTGGTTTGCTACTATATCTATAGGTTGGATATTGTATAGAGCTCCATTAAAGGGAAATTTCGGTTTATTTCAACCTGTTTCCTATCGTCCTAAATTTGTTTCAAGTGACTAGTGACATAAAAATAATAGTTAGCATGTTAGCCGTTAGCCTAGATACAGCCAGTAGCGTCAGACCCGTTAAAACGTAAGTGAATGGGCATACTTCAAGTGCAAAGTTAGTCCACTAAACAAGCTTTTTTTCCCACAAAGACCACCTCATATCGTTAGGATAAATGTCAGAGAACATAATAGAAAATAACATGTAAACGTGTTGTCTTACCTTACCGGTGTGGTGCCATGTTTGTTTACCATTTAGCTCTGCTTTCCAAAGCACAGCCGAAATATCGCGAGAACAAGCAGCGATCTCATACCGTGCCTGAAATATTGCGAGCTCTAGATAAAGCCCAGCTGGATACTACTCCAGGTGGAGGTGTCTCGTCCTCGGTCACATCCAGACCTTGAAAATAAGTCTGCAACCAGTCCCATTCCTTGCAACAGAGGCATTCCTCTTCTGTGGGCACTGGGGCACAGCATTCACAGGTACACCACCCATCTCCAGAGCTACGCAGCCTTGCAGCAGCCATTCCTCCTCTCTCGTCCTCTACCTGTTGCACCTCTCTCTCTCTCTCTCTCTCCTCCTCTGTTCTTCAATTTCACAAAGCTCTTCGTCAGTGTATTCTGGCTCAAATAAATAAGGGTTAAGTCTGGCAAAAAGTCAGCCATTATTCTATAAATCTTTCATAAAATAAATGAATGAACTTTTCAGGCTACTGTCGGGTTCTGCCTTCCAGCTGTTGCTGCTTGTTCTCGCAAGATTTCAGGCACGGTATGAGTTCGCTGCTTGTTCTCACAATATTTCGGCCGCGCTTTGGAAAGCAGAGCTAAATGGTAAACAAACATGGCACCACACCGGTAAGGTAAGACAACACGTTTACATGTCGTTTTCTATATCTTCTCTGACATTTATCCTAATGATATGAGGTGGTCTTTGTGGAAAAAAGCTTGTTTAGTGGACTAACTTTGCACTTGAAGGTTGCCCGTTCACTTACGTTTTAACGGGTCTGACTCTACTATGCGCCCCGGCTATATCTAGGCTAACGGCTAACACGCTAACTATCATTTTTATGTCACTAGTCACTTGAAACAAATTTAGGATGATAGGAGACAGGTTGAAATAAACCGAAATTTCCCTTTAACATAATCACAAGATGGACTGGAAGAAAAACTAGCACCAGTGCTCATTCCAGTAAATTGAATTCAACTCACTTTTTAAAATATGAATATCTCAAAAGCTAACAGAAATCCCCATTAGATGTGCTGTCATTTCTGGTTTTCTTTTGTGATGGAAGTATTAATTTATCTTTTAAGTTCATCCATTTCCAGCACCCTACTGTGTGTACTTTTGATTTCATTTCCTACATTTTCAGAATGTCAAGATGAGTTTTACTTGACTTATTCCATTTGAAACAAAGTGACAGTCACTGCTGCTGAACACGCAAGAAAAGAAAGTGGAATTTAAGATCTCTTGTGTCTTTGTCATGTAACTTTGATGAAAGCTTTCATCTTATGGTTTGGGCTTTTTTTCCTGTGCAAAAAAATTCATTTTTTGTTTGCTTAGAGCCCATTGAACCAGGCTCAGCCAAGTCTGTTCTCTACATGAGGGTTTCAAGACCAGTGTTACTTCCCTCTGGCATGTCAGCAATGTCTGTAGTTCAGAATCAGCCCTACTGTCCGTGCTCTGTTTCACTTGAGAGATTATCCACAATCAGATCCAACCAAAGCTGCTGGTTAAAGGAGAACTTCCATTACCTTTCAGCTTTTACCTCTGCTTTCTGCAAGTCGACTGGAAAAAAACCCTGAAAAATGTGACCATACAAAAATCCCTTATCACGTTGTTTCACTCTACTTGCGTTAGGAGCTCATTTGACACAAGCACTAATGCATGGCCGAGGCAAACATGCATGTCTTTATGTGTTTGCATAGGAACACACACACAGTACTCAAGCAGAGCGAGAGCCAGGGGGATTAGGTAATCAGTTGTGATACCACGCATCGGTGAGGTGCCACAGAAATAGATACACTGATGGAGAGGACAGAGAGAGCAGGATGTTCGTTTGAGGTCAGATCACATAAAGCTGGAGCAGCTGGAGCAAAGGGACCAAAAAACACTCAAGAAGGGGAGGAATCAGACAGCAACACGAGGGTGAACGAGATGAAGCTAGTCAGCCAAGGATGCCATCTTTCATTAACTTCAACTCAGACTTTTAGCGTCTGGTGAAGTCTGACTCAGATGAAATTTATTTTTAACCATTATTTATCCAGGGAAAACTGACTAAGCATTGAGGAGAGGAGAGTCTTTCCTCAGTTTGTTTAGCTAACGTCTAATATCCAGCTGCAGGACTTGTTTGTATACTGCTTCCACCCTCCATCTCTGAGTGTACTTTGTCTCCTTTGAAAGACATGAGGGTTTAACAGGTAGGGAGTCTGACAAAAAAGTGCAATTAAGTTGCATTATGGGAAGTATAGGATCAAGTGTGATCCAGTGGCGCTTGATTCATATGAGGGGTAGTAGTCAGGATATCTATGCAGAGGTATGGACCATTCTTTCTTCTGACTTTGAGAGTGAAATACTAAGACCTTGTTCACATGTACATAGGTATATTTGAAAACAGCATCAGAAACCACGTTTTCAGTGTTGATGCAAAGACAGGAAAAACAGATCAGGTGTCGCAAATGCTGCAACATTTCATGCAATGGCGGACATGGCTAAAATAGTGCTGCCTCTAATTTTGCAGGACTTTTTACATGTTTAAATATAAATGTAAAGTTACACTTCCACTATATTGCGGAATAGAGGCATCAGGATACAGTGGTTACTGCTCCAGATAGCCTTCCAGCAATAGGGTTTCAGTTTCAATTCAGGTTTTTGATTGGCCGGCATCTTCTTCTTCTTTGCGTGGCTTTAAGGTTATATCTGCACCTGTTGGCTTGGCATGCTCTTGATAGCACTTGGTCAATATTGGCTTGTCGGTGAGCATCTGTTGCCCTAGTTTATATGGTGTGCCCTGCACCGCTGGCACAAGTCAGGCCTTGTTGGATTTTTTTCTGCTGATTCAGTATGTTGAATTGGTATTGGAGACAGCGGAGCCCATTGGTGAATGACATAACTCTGACTGGCAGTTCAACTTAGTGGATGAGAAGAGAAACTAAAGTGAGGAAAGTAAACAAACAGCTGAAGTCAAGAGGGAGTGAGATCAAAACAAACTTACATTATGTACGATCATTTTTTCTAGCCATGAAGCTTTTTTAGCAGGAAGGGTTCATAAATGCTTGCATTATTTTTCTCAAGCTCACAGTAACTATCATTTGTCCTTTCAACATCGGGTTGAGCTTTTAATGTGCTAACTGGCTAACAGGCATCTTAAATCCGTCCTATAGCTCTTCCTGTTTCCCTTTTTGACCAACAAATACAGATTTCTGCCGCCTGCTGGTATGGAGAGTTATTCTCGTTCATGCAGGCGCAGAACATTCATGCTAGTTGGTGGTTGGCTGTAGTCTGCTGTGTGTTCAGTGACACTTTCTGGCCGAGACACAGGTGACGTGAGGCGACATAGCAGTCGATCTTCGTTGCCACAAGTTCTTTGGTGTTGGTTTGGTGTGCCTGGGCCTTAAATCAGTGGCGCATTAGTTAAAGGGATATTTCCCTGCAACACACTTCACTGAATTGTTTGAGTAATGATGTCATGATCAGTTTACAGGGTAAGGTTTTAAATTTGGCCATTCATGAAGCTGAAAAGTGAGTATGTGTGGGCATGGCATGCATGCCGTATGTCATTGTACAGAACATCTGTCTTCATACATGTGAGCATGCCACTGGTGCATCCATGGGTGCATCTAGAGAGTGTGTGTTTGTTCCGTTCACTCGTTCTGTGCATGTGAATGTGTATGTGTGTGTTTGAATCTTTAATGCAGAGAGCCTAATCTTTATTTAATCACAAACTATTCTGAGTTTGCTTCCCTGACAGAGACAAGCGGGGAGGGTTTTAGCAAAGTGGATGTTTGGTTGGCTGTGTCGCGTTGCCAGGTTTGGGGGGGTTCAGAAGTATATTAGCGCCCTGCTGGCAGCTGAACGTTTTGATTGGCAACCTGCAGTTTCCACGATGACAGAAGAGCTTTCTGAATGGGACCGAACCAACATGAAAGGGCAAACAGAGCGCAGAGTCAACACACATGCACTCACAGAACTAACGTAGCCTCACTCTGGACATCAGCACAGATTTCAGACACATACACACATGAATTCTTTTCAGAGCTGATGTCAGTCACTCAGACACACACACTCACACACACAGAACTTTACTTGCAGCCAAAGTAAAGTGACAGAAAATCAACAACACACCAAAAGCAACAGACATTTTCAATCTTTTCGGCATTAATTCTAGTTTTTATTGATGCTGGGCTCCACTGGGGGTGTTCTGTTTGTTCGCTCCACACTGCTGTCATTGTTCCTCTTCTCTGTTTACTATAGCGTGTCGACTGGCAGGGGAGGTGGGCGTTACTTCAGTGTCTCGGGGTTTGTCGGGATGGCAAAGAGCTTCCTCCTGCGGCGTGGCAACAGCCAGCTAAAAAACACCTCAGCTAGAATCTTAAAACACACACACTGTCACGTAATATGTTCAATATTTTATCTGCTTTTATAGAGGTGAAGGCTTTTTCTGTGGCAGACAAGTGTGTGGGTGTTTGTGAAAGAGGAAGCTTAGGAGGTGCACCTGGTGTAAGTTTCAAGAACACATACTATGCATGTACAGTGCATATATTACCTAATGTGCTAGTGGTGTTTTAACGGGAGTTTGTTTACAAGCTAATAGCTTGCTTGTTAGTTAGCTATACAGATATATAATAATGTAATATAAGCAATACATAATTTATATAGATGGTGAGAGAATTATTCCCTGACTCTGCAATTCCCCTTAGCTCTGCTGTGTTTTCAACATCTTTCTGTTCACTGTTGTGGTACTACAGCATGCAACTTTTACATTTCAATTTCTGCTTTGTTTCAATATCATAATTCATCAATTTGTAGCCACAGCACGGAGCTGTTTTCAGTGGAAAGGTTACAAAAAAGCCACAGTTCAGTATACCTGTCCAGTACCAAACAGTGGGCAGCAAGGTTATCAGCTAGCTGGTGAAGATAGTGGGACATTTATCCACTAAAGAGCCAGATATTGGTTTCAGAGATTGGAGGAGACCCAAAACAGAGGTAAAATGAGAAACAGAGGTAAAATGAGAGTGAGTATTGAATTGACTGGCGACCCAATATGGCCTCATGTTGCTTCATGTCTGCTAGCTATTTTAATAGACAACTGCTTGCTTGCATGTTTGCTATGAAAACTTAAAAAGATAAATGATAATATAAAAGTGTTCACAGCTTGTTCTGCTACAAGCTGCCAAGAACATACAATAATACTGCTTTAAAGGAGCTGTATGCAACATACAGAACATTATTTCAGCAGCAAACAGCAATTTGCCATGTTAAGATATAGTGGAATTACTCGTAATGGCGTTCTGAGCAGAGATTAAAGTCATGCTACTTCTGTATGTTGTCATCAAAGCTTCCCTGTTATTTGTTATGGTAGCTTTTAATGCATGTGATTCCCTGTGTGTATATCCCACTGGCTTGATGATCACTGCTGCTGTGCATCGCGTTCCTACGGTGTTTACCACAGATTAGGCGTCCCAACCCACGGTGGCCGAACTGTGTCTTCAAGAAAGTGTAGCTCTCCCCCTCCCCTCCCACTCTCCCAGGTTAACACTGTTAACTCTGTCAGCACAGTTCACGCTGTTAGCACTATTAACTGATAGCTGCCGGCTCACCTCCATGTTGAGAGTCGTGTGTAGGCAATCAGTGTTCTGACTCTGAGTCAAAGCTATGCTCTGAATGTTGCCTACAGCACTTTTAAATTTGAAGTCCAATCAGAAAACAGAAGCTAAGTTATAAAGCCCCATGAAGCCCCAATAAAAATGACACTGAAAGTTAATTTACCATACCACCACCTAATAATGAATATCCCCATCCCATGTGAACAGCAAATAGATAACTGTGTTGTTCTGTGCCATGTGTGAGTCTTTATAGTAGACCATTATAGACAGCTCCTGTTACTGAAATGAGGTCTGATAAACTCACCAGATAAATCTCAGCTGATAATTAAAACCACCTCATTTTAATTAAACAATATCATATCGCTTTCTTTCACATGCAAATTTCAGTCCTTAGTATTCATTCCCCAGGAGATTTACATCTCTCCAACACAAATGACAGGGTTATATTTTTCTCAAACAGCAACAGTTTTGTTGCACAAAGACAGGAGCCTGACATCAGCAATCAGATAAATGTATACTACTCTATGTCAAATCCTTATTAAAACTCACTCAAACTTTTAATTGTCCACCTTTCTTTTTCACAGTGTTAGTCATGTCAATTGCTTTAAGTGTAACTGTGGTATGCTACAGCTACCAGGAGCAGAGGTACGAGGGATCTCATTGTACATGTTAAATGTTTAGAAAGCTATCAATCAAGGCCTTGACTTATAGAAAAAAAATGTTGGGCTTTGAAAGTTTTGAATGGAATCTTGTGCAGCTATTGGTCACTGGAACAACTGAATCTACCAATGCTTCAGTTTTTTAAACCCATTTGCCAAAAAAAAAGTGTTTGTTCCTGCAAACTACTGATATGTTACAATTTTTGTTTTATATGTAGTGGATATGTTGAAACTTTACGCTTTAGACATAAGACCTGCTTGGTTAGGACCACTTGATTAGGTTGCTACAAACATGGCTTAGAATACCCCTAAACTCTTGTTAAAAAAATACAGCGTCTATCACTACCAACACACCTAAAAATGCCCCAAACTCTCATCAAAAATTCTCACTTAAGTCACTACAAGCACAGCTAGTAATATGCTGAACTCTCATTAAAAAAATCTCCCTTTTGTCACAATAAACTCACCTAGAAATGCCCTGAACCGTTAATAAAAATACTGGCTTTTATCACTACACTACACAGCTAGAAATATCCTGAGCTCTCATAAAAAAAATTTTTTTAAAAAAATCCTCTTTTGTCACTACAAACACAGCTTGAAATGCCCTTAACTGTCAATAAAAAATATTCGCTTTTATCACTACAAACACAGCTAGAAACGCTCTGAACTCGCATAAAAAATACCTGCTTCTGTCACTACAAACATGGCTGGAAATGCCCTGACCTGTAGTTAAAAACATCAACACTTTTGTTGGTCTCAACAGTGGTCTGCTTCTGTCTGGTGCTTGGCAGTTGTCTCACCTATCTGTCAAGTCATTCACTATCCCCTCCTCCTCCTGATGAGAAAGTCACCTCATAAAGATGTAATCTCAACTACGTCATACATGTGAAACATACAAATGTAGCATATCTGTGGTTTGCAGGAACATGCAGAGCAAACATTTTATTCTACACACACACACACACACACACATACACACACAATGCTAGCATCAGTAAAATATATCTTAGGGGAAACAAAATGGCTTTTAGTTTCCCCTTTTATATCAGTCAGCTTGTCCTTGTTTCCCTGCACTGTACCCATTACGCACGTGTCTGCTGTGTGTGCCTTGATGTGTGTGTGTGTGTGTGTGTGTGTGTGTGTGTGTGTGTGTGTGTTAGGGAGGGAGGGGATGCTGTCATCTTCACACAGGATCACGGGATCCTCTCCCTCTCTGTCTCTACTGCTGCAGAAATCCTCCCATCTGTCGTTCCTAATCAGCAGAGAGCAGCTTGCATGTTCACAGGGTCTTATTGTGGGATGACATCTCTCTCTCTTTCCCTCCCCTTTTCGTGCTCTCTTTCTCTCTCTCTCTCTCTCTCTCTCTCTCACACACACACACACACACACGCACACACATAGATTACACTAATACTGACACAGCAAAGCAAACTGCAGCATCACATGCCCTCCTGGCCGTTACTGTTTACAGTTTGTTACGCTGCTCCCCAGTGGCCAAAAAAAGAAATCTATTTCTTTAAATGCATCATTTTTAAAACTACAGTCCAGTGTAGCATCATGTGAGTGAATGGTTTCATTTGTTTTGGTGAATATTTGCTTCTGTTAGTGATTCAAGTGATGATGCATCTTACCAAATCACAACGTATGTGTAGTTTTGGATAACTACTAATCATCTTGTTCTTTTTACTGTTATGTACTTTTTCTATGTAATTTAATGTCTTACATACTGGCCATAACATGGTATGACTCAGTGGAGTGTTAAAAGCCAGAAATCTCAGCAGCTGGCCAAGTAATTGCTGAGTCATCAGCATTAATCAATAACCCTGTCAACCTGCCGCAGATATCATATGACCATTTTGTGCTACGGTGCAGAAATAACCCACACTTACTCTCCATTTGAGTAAGATCTTTCTGAAAAATGAGGGATGTGTTGTGTGACTAGTGACGCTGTGGGTTTACATGAGATTTCCTGCGAGTCTCAAAAATCCCTGCAGCACAATCTAACAATAGCTGCTGTATCACAAGACGACCTCTCAGAGGTATTGTAGCATAAGGAAGATAAAAATAGTACTTTCTGTCTCTCCATCTCTCTGTCTGTCTATCCAGTGAAAGTGCTAATCTCAGGCTCCCTGCATAGATAACAGACACAGAGGCCGAGCTGTGTCTGTGTTTGACAAGAGAGTGCAGAAAAAAGTGACAAGAAAGGAAAAACAAAAAAAGAAAGTGTGGGATAAAGAGAGTAGAAAGAGTCAGACAAGGACAAAGGAGAGGGGCAGTCAGAAAAAGCTATTGAGACAGAGTTACAATCTTCAGTTCAAATCTGAAACAAATAACGTATCCGCATACAACGGTTCATATAATATTTAATTAATTAGCACCCATTTTCACATTACATACTTAACATTAAGCTATGTAGGCTAGGTTTAGGAAAGTGAAGTTAGGTAGGTTAAGTTTAGGAAAGTAAAGTTGGGTAGGTTGGATATAGGGAAGTAAAGTCACGGAGGTTAGGTTTATGAAAGTGAAGTTACGTAGGTTAAGTTCAGGAGAGTGAAGTCATGTATGTTAGGTTTAGGAAAGTGAAGTTAGGTAGGTTAAGTTTAGGAAAGTGAAGTTACATAGGTACAGTTTAGAAAAGTAAAATCACAAAGGTTGGGTTTAGGAAAATAAAGTTAGGATGGCTAGGTTTAGTAAAGTAAAGTTACTTAGGTTAGGTTTAGGAAAGGGAAGTTATGTAGGTAAGGTTTAAGAAAGTAAAATCACAAAGATTGGGTTTAGGAAAGTAAAGTTAGGTAGGTTGGATCTAGGAAAGTAAAGTCACGTAGGTTGGGTTTAGGGAAGTAAAGTTACATAGATTAGATTTAGGGAAATTACATAGGTGAGGTTTAGGAAAAGAAACAAGGTGATGACATACCTAAAATAACTCAAAGTTTACCAGGTTTCAGACACTGCTGTCCTGGGGGAAGGTTCTATGTTTATTTAACACATCTACCACCCCAACCTACATCCTTACTGTACGTTCACACCAGAAGCTTCCAAAGAGGCAAAGTCTGTCGCGGACGCCCAAGAAGCACGACTGTCAAAAATATTTGTGGCAGCTTTGGTTGCTCTAATAGCTCATCATGTGAATCATTGAACGTTCGATCGTGCTTGTCAATTTAAAGGAGCCGCAAAGCGGACTACTGGCCTGAAAGCAGCATAGTTGCTGTTGTCCAGTCAAAAAGCTCACAGTTGGCCAACAGAAAGTTATGTTTGGTCAATGAAAACAGAAAACGTATGTCATCCCATTCAAACCAAGCAAAGAAGACTTGCATGCTATGTCGCAACATTAGCCTGCAATTCTCTCCTCTATTACTAACATTACACACTTTAAAACTCACCAGACCAACCAACTACTTCCGCGACACGGTCCCACGCCTCATTCTTCTTATTTTGGTCTCTGTAACTGAACAGTGAAACATTATACAGGACTGAGTGGGCACGAACGCAAGTTATCAACTTTATCCATTGTCGGAACAAGTGTGTTTTAGGAACCAAAGTTACATGGCTTGTTCTCTGGGACCCGCTTCATCGAAGCACGTCAGCATTCTGATTGGTTGCCGCCAAACTGTGTCAGAGCTCATTACCATAAAGTTGAACAAGTTTTAACTCCCCTCCGGAGCTGCTACGGTCGCTTTGGTTGCCCAAGACGCGCGGCTGACGACCAGGTCGCCCAAGTCACCGGGCTCTCATTGAAAATTAATGACTTCTGCCGCCTTGGAAGCTCTATGCACTGTTGGTGTGAACATACAGTTATGAGAACTCTTGCTCTTTCTACTACTCCTGTCAGCACATTGGTCATGTGATCACAGCCCTTCTGATTACATAGGTTATATTATACAAATTACTGGCTCATGATTATGTGGGTTATATACAAATTCTGGTGCAAAACTTTTCATAGGTATATGTACAAACAGTGTAGTGAGAACAGCCTGGTAAAAAACTTTTGCTACAAACATTGTAAGTGTCTCATTATCAAAGAAAGGCCATAATATACCAATGGTCTACAATCATACATGGTCCAGGATATGACTAATATACAATGAAGCAAGAGGATGTGCAGTTTTTTACCTACGGAAAGAGATTTTTGCTATTTCTGAAGTGATAGAATTCAAATAACTCCACTAATGTTGAGCCCACTTAAAAAACTCAGCGGATTGCAAGTAAGCACCTACTCTCTGTAGTTAGAAGAATACTCATGTCTGTATGCTAAATATGAAGCTATATCTGAAACATTTTACAAGGACGGATTAGCTCTTATGAGTCAAAACCACTGTTCTTTCTTACCTTCAGCTCTAAATCACAAAGTGCTTTGTTGATTTATGAAGTGACCGTCTGTTTCATCCCCTCTCCTCTCAGGTCTATCCTGTATCCCTGTCCTGCCACCACGCCGGGGTTCCTTCTATGTGGAGAGCGGCACAGGCGTGTCGATTGGTAGCGTGTTGGCCTTCTGGTGCAGAGAAGGATACCAGCTGGTCGGCAGTGACAAAATCTACTGCAATGTCAGGAATGGCAAACCGCAGTGGAGCAACTACCTGCCCGTCTGTGAAGGTGAGCGATTCATTTGGCTACAAATGCACGCTTGACAGTCATTTTCTTGGGATCTGCTGATTCAATAAATCTTTTAAAATGTAATTCATTCCCACAGCGATCCCCAGACCTGAGGACCGTGGTCTGAGAGTGGCTGTGTTGGCTTCAGTGGTGAGTGGCATTGTCATCCTGGCCATGTCCCTGTCCTTCCTTATCTGCTGCCTGCAGGAACGATCCAGTCGGGACCGAGCCAAGAAAGAGGGACGAAGCAGGTAGGACTGACAAAAGAAGTAAATATTTTTCTCAAATACCAACAGATATCGGTCTGACGAGCCTCTGGAGGCAACAGTCAATATTTTGGGGATTTCAATGTAGCCAAGATATCAGAATATCAGGGTCAAAACTACTTCTTTGGTGTGCCGGCCATTGTTTACAGAGCAATTAGCAATTTGAGACGCAAGAATGCAATTGGAGTTGAGAGATGTCGCAACGAGCGAACTGTCTCACAAGTAACCAGCTTATAAAGCTACATAATTGTCAGACAATAGCCAATGATTCCAAAATTGCATTTCTGCCTCTTTTGCTCTCCACATAAACTGTTTATCTAAGTGCAACCAAAGCCCTCAAACATGATTGGTCAGAACTACTTGGACTACAAACGGACTACAAACAGAAACCAGAATGCTTAACAAAATCTTGTCCCATTGCTTACGGATTCTGCATTCATATTAAATAGAGCTTATCCTCGATATAACCCCACCTGTTACATTTAGTTCTCAAACTTTCTCTCTGCTATATGAAGCCTACTGAGCTGACTAAGTTCTCTCCTCCTCAGGCGCAGAGAGAAGCGCTCGGCCCGCCGCAGCGAGTGTTGGCTAGAGAGAGAAGAGGGAGAATGGGAAGCCTTCCCTCCTCCCAAGATCTTCCATCTCTCCCAGAGGATGAACCCCCGTCTGGCTCCTGACAGCCCCCTCTACCTGACTGGGGGGCTTGGTGGATATGAAAACAGAGGATACCAGAGGTAAGCTGGCAGAGAACCAAATACATCATGAAGGTGTATGTTTTAACAAATGCATATAAGCAATGTCAGTCTACTGTTATCCTAAACAAATTTGATATTTATTCCTACAAATCATAATGTGAAGATGTTTCTGTTCACCAAGTTTCATAGTAATATGTTTGAGCTAAGAAGAAACAAAAGGACAGAAGGTTTAAGTCTATAGACTGTACTCAGGGCAAATGTTTGACACAAGCAAACCCATCATCTTACACATGTCTGCTTCCCAAGATCGAAATACACGGGTATATAACATGACAACATGCAAATACAAAATCGATAGAGAAATTTGTCTATGTCATAGAGCTCCATTGCTGTCCAAAAACTATTAAAAACACACTGTTGCACTGGCTGACATAGTCCTTCATTACCATGAACACATACTATAATTTTGAGTGAGTCCCACACACAGAAAGTCGTCCCTAACATATGCACCATTTTCCATGAAACTTTGAATTTTTGACCTGTTTTAAAAGATTTGCCTTCAGTGGTAACCGGTGGGCTTGGAGCTAAGTGCCATACAGCATATAGCAAAGTGCGCTAGTTATTAGGCTAATTTATGCAACAGGAAATGTCATAAGCACATGCTAATAACGTTAGCATGTTGTATATGTGAGGTAAATGTGTCTAGTATAAGACAATTGTTTTGTCTGTGAACTTTGTGAATAATAATGGAGCCGAACTTTGTAACGTTACATTTGCTAAATGCTGCTGATGTTCGCAGCTTAATAGAGGAAAAGTCTGCTAGTTACAAGGCCAATTAGGCTTTCACTAATAATGTTAGCATGAGTTATAATGGAACCAGACTTTTCACCTTTGTTTAATATTGTCGCTATTACGCCATGTTTTATGTGTTTTAGTTGAATCAATCAAACACAGTGGCATAGAAACCCACCGCCACCTAGCGTTTTGGAGGTATAATTGCAGAATGTCACAGACATGCCACCGCACAAGTATAAATACTGTCATTGGTAAAGGCCAGTTGCTGAAACATTCAGCTGATGTGACTCTCTTCCTTTCTTCTTCTGTCTTTCATTCAGGAGTCAGGAGAGTTTGCTGAAGGCCTCCCTGCCCGGACTCTACCGCTCTGAGTCTCAGCTTTACCCACACGTCGTCCTGCAGAGGGTCCCGACTCCAACAGCGCCTTCTGCCCCTTCTGCTCCATCTGCCCCCCTCTACCTCCACCTCCCCGCCTCCTCCTCCTCTGCTTCCTCACCCGTCCATGCAACCACCCACGGTCAGCCTCCCATGATGCCGCAGTATCCTACCCCGACGTACCCGCCCAACCCCAACACAGCTGTGCCCCCCTACCCAACACCGGCGCCTATCTACCCCAACCCCAATCCAACACCACAGAGGCCATGGCAGTAGCTACACCTTCCCCTACACATAGTTAGTGGGCGCTGTGCCGTCCCTGTTGAAGACGTCGGAGGGACAGATTCACAGACACATTTTGGGGACACGTGAAATCTTTTTACTCTCCCTCATTCCTGTTTTCTCCCACTGAAGGCTGCAGGTGCAATGATCAACACGGACACAAAGAAAACGTGTACAACTGGAGCTGCAGCCAGTTTAGAAGCCCCCTCTGTTACTGCATGCTTGCTGAACTTCTCCTGCATTTTGGACTTAACAGGAACTGGGCACTCTAGATTTTTCTTTGTCCTTAATTCTTACTGAACTGCTGCTGCTGCTGCGCTCTCCACAAGAGGAGATCTATGGAGAAAGTTGTGCTTTTTTAGCCATCAGATATTACAAGAAAGCTTCGAGTAGCCAGTTGACAAGGGAACACAGGGAGTTTAACTCTAAGGTATACTAATTTGGCTTAACCATTGATGTTAATGAAGGTTTTGAAGGATTATAAAGGACTTTGACTGTGGCCACCACCATTTAGGCAGCTGAAATCTCCCAGCAGTGTAAGCGTTTTTTAATAGTTTATTGGTAAGAAAAAGATTCCTATCAGCCTTCCTAAAGTCTATATAATCTAACCTTGACAGATATGTATAGTATACATATATACAGTTTATTTTTGCTTTGAAACTAAAGACTTAACATACATTTCTTATATCTCATGTGTGATGTGACAAAAGACTTAGTCTCTTTACAGCTCTTATTAATATGCCCTGATATTTTCCCACACTGTGAGGAGAAAACAGACTGATGATGGGGCTTTATGGGTAGCAAACACACTGTGATTAAAAAGCATCTGTTGCTGTAGCCACTGAATGCAGCCAGTGATATGGTGTTTGTATGGATTTCATGATACAGTCATTGTTTTAAATTGATCATTTCTTTCTCGCCAGAATTGTTGACGAAATGTAAAAAAAAAAAAAAAAAAAAATCGTGTTTATTTTTCTCTGTCTGTACTGCCATAACTCATTCTATCACCAAAAGCTAAAGCATTTTGGCAAAGTCATTCATGACCCCTGATGGATTTAGGAACATGTAGGGTATACATGTCTAAAATACTGACTGGAAATCTGAGCGGGGTCTAATGATAATTGCAAATAATTATCACAGCTTCAATTAATTATAGGCTAGTTTGAGCCATAGGTTCAGATAGTAACTTGAAAACTGATTTTTAACTTCAAGACAACCTCTTGTGCGATGTAACTAAGGTTCTCTGTGTGTAGCAAACATAAGGAGGTCAGACACACTGTGAGACTATTTTGTCCCTGATGCACTGGAAACTGCACAGAAAATGCACTGATAAGTCTGAGCAGCGAGATGGAGAAGCTTCCGGACCATGTCGACCTATAAACTCTGATTCACTTGAATTCTCTAAACTTCAGCTGCAGTTGTGCAGCTTTACAGCAAATGTTGAGATTGCTCCTAATTTCATTTTTTAATGAATAATCAACCTTTATTTTTCCCTTGGTCTACTGTATGTTCATGCATTTTAATCCTTAACTTTATCCAAGAGCCCTTTACTGTTGCTACTCTAGCTGTGGGGCTGTCTTTATTTTTAATAGAAGGACTTGAGTAGACACACTTACAAATCTGCACTTTACATTTTTTTGAAGGGGGGTTGAAACAGCTTGGACTGGACAGTCCTCAGTATTTCTTTTACTGTAAACTATTTGTTGTATAATAATAAGACTGCCATAAAAGCTGAATAAAGAGACTTTTGTTTAGTTGAACGGATCAGCATGCGTTTTCAGTGTGTGCTTTTCTGACTGATTCAGAGAGGAAGAGGAGGGAACTAGATAAAGAAAGGAAGGAAATAGACAAAGGAAGAGGGAGAAAGAGGGACAGTCAGGAAATTCAGAGGAAGATGGACCTAATTCATCACAGCGTCCTGACAGCTGAAAATGATTAGATGACCTCATTTGCCTGCAGAGCGGCACTGACACATGAGGAAGATGGAGTGGTTTGTCTGTTCACACTGGACTTGAGTGACAGGAAAGGAGATCTCAGATGGCGATGACAGCCATCTCTCATACTTAAACCTAAATAAAAGATGTTTGATGCTATTACGTGGGTTGAAAGGTTGATGTAGCAGCAAACATCTTTTATTTAGGTTTAAGTATGAGAGATGGCTGTCATACTTAAACCTAAATAAAAGATGTTTGATGCTACATAAACCTAAATAAAAGATGTTTGATGCTATTACGTGGGTTGAAAGGTTGATGTAGCAGCAAATAGAGAATTAGGTACTGTAACAGATGCTGGCTTTAGTTCACTGGCTGGGTCTCTGTAAAATTACTTGTTACTAGTTAATAGGGATTACAGCTGTAAATGAGCTTATAGCTATCTTGAATGCAGCTAAGAAGTTGTGCATTGTTCCTGTCAAATAAACAACTCAAAACAACTGAAAAGGAGAAGAAAATGTGTGGGGACCAGCAGTTTGGTAATGGAGGTGAAATATGCAACCTGGCCTCAGTATTGCAATTTAGTGAGAGGAAGATCATTTTAAAGTTTGGCAACATTTAATTCATGGGAGGTTACTTTTTTCTATCAAAAGAAAAAAAGTCAAATTTAATAATATTCACATAAAACAGCCCAGCCATCAGAAAAAAATGTTGGCATTGACGGTATCTGCAAACTACTGATATTTATATTTCATACATTGTATCATATAATCCCTGTATGACGAAAGTGAGAGCTGCGTCTGCATACTCAGCGTAAAGTCAAACACGTTCTCGGTGGGTGTTGGCCTCCATAAGGGTTGTCCCTTATCAGTGATTCTGTTTGTGATATTCATGGACAGGATTTTGAGGTGCAGCAGGGGGAGAGGAAAGGGTCTGGTTTGGGGACCTCAGAGTTGCATCTCTGCTTTTTGCAGATGATGTGGTTCTGTTGGCTTCATCAAACCGTGACTTCCAGCATGCCCTGGGGAGGTTGCAACGGAGTGTGAAGCAGTTGGCATGTGAGTAAGATGGATCAGAGTTTAGGTGCTGTGTCTGCAGTGATGTGGGCGCTGCATCGGACTGTCGTGGTGAAGAGGGAGCTGAGCCAAATGGTGAAGCTTTTGATTTACTGGTCCATCTACATCCCAACTCTCACCTACGGTCAAGAGCTCTGGATAGTGACCGAACAAAAGAGATTGTGAATACAAGCGGCCAAAATGAGTTTCCTCTGTGGGGTGGCTGGGCTCAGCTCTAGAGATAGGGTAAGGAGCTCGGACATCCGGATGGAGCTTGGAGTAGAGCCGCTGCTCCTTCACGTTGAAAGGGGCCAGTTGAGGTGGTTCAGGCATCTGATCAGGATGCTTCCTGCACGCCTCCTGTTAGAGGTGTGCTGGGCACACAGATGGATGGATGGATGGATGGATGGATCTCCAGCCTATTGTCCTTTTAGACCAGCAACTATTGGACTCATTCTTCAAATAGTATTCTTTTAAATGTCCCCAGGGTGCATTCAGGGCTTGGTAAAACTGCTTTCTCTTCTTATGCACCCTGGGTATGGAATAAGCTCCAAAATGTTGTTACCTTAGAGGTGCTCCCCTCCTTTAACACTTTTAAGTCTTTCAAAAACTGCCTTGAAGGAAACATGTTGCTGCTTTATATACTCCTTGACCTAGGTGGGATGTGTATGGATGTCACTGGTATGGCTCCCTTCTCCTTTACTACTCTCCCCTTTATTGCTTTATGTATTGTACAGTATGTGTTTAACTGTGTTCCTTTCATTTTTCCCCTGTTAAAGAGTTTTTGTTTTTTTTCTTGTCCACTGTGAGGGTCCAAGGACAAAGGGTGTCATATGTTGCAAAGCCCTCTGAGGCAAATTGTGATCTGTGATATTTAGCTATATATTGAAAAAACAAATTGACTCGAACAGTTGAACAGATTACATTTTTAAAAGAGTAATAGTTGTTACAATCTTTGACTAAATAAGAGTGATGGACAACACTTTCAAACAGTAGCACGTATAGCTAACCTTTTGGGAGTTATCAAAGATTTAACTTTGATAATGAGAACTGTCCCCATATAGAAAGAAAGACAGGAGTGAGCTGCAGATCTTTTGGGTCCTCTCACCTACACAGGAGACCATGAGCATGCTCTGTGTGCAGGGGAAAACTGGCAGTAAAATAAGGCAGGCAGACTGCAGCAATGCAAATCACCTATACTGCAAAGAAAAATACATTTTTGCATTTATTGGTGGAAAATCAACACTAAACACCTGCTCATTTGTTTCGTCTACCCTATAGATAGCTGTGCGTGTGTGCGTGTGTGTTTACATCATATGTTTTGAGGGCTGAACTGGCTTTCAGTTGCAAGTAACAAGAACTGTGAGAGACAAGAGGGGAAAGACTTACACAGAGGTAAGTTGGAGTCTTCTGTTTAGCTTTGGCTATGTTTAATTTAGTTATGCATAAAATACATCTAAAATGAGTTTGCAATGGCAACTTAAATACATTTCAATACCTTATATTTATATACCAGTTTTTGTGTATACTTTAATAATACCATCTTAAAGGGCCAGTTCACCCAAATTACAACTAAACATATTTTCTCATTTACCTGTGGTGGCAGCCATGCAAATGGTTTTGGCTGTATTTCTCCAGGTTCTGAGATGTCACCCTCTGAGATTTATGCCTCCAACCTAAAACAAAGGAGTTAAACAGAGTTTTATTTGTAGTTTTCACAGCTTTGAAAAATGACATTTAAAGAATTGAACAGCAACCGCTATTTCCAGAAACAGTTACCTCGTTACTCTAATTACTGCACTTATTCCACCTTTGTGGTGCAAATGAGGCAATGGAAGCAAAGAACAAAACAGACATCTGGTGAAAGTCTGAAAATACCCTGAAAACTCAGCGGGATGTTCCACAGTATGACTCTCTGTGTGCTCAAAGACACTTCTACTTCCAAAAATAATCCTCTCATTGTGTTCAAGAGCCTAATGCATGGCAGAAACAAGAGTCTGAGAGAGTTTTAAGGACGTTCAATTTTAGTTCAATTCTACCAATTCAAATACAGTTACAGGGGTCATAAGTAATGTATCTCCTCTTACATTATAAATGTCAAGCACAGGATGAAGTCAAATGTTGATGTTCGTTCTCTTTGACTTGGGAAATTTTGTCTAGGTGTGACACTCCTTCAAAGATTGCCAGCAGAGCACCTCCTGAGATACTGAGCAACATGATCACGGCAAAGGATAAGTTTATTACAGATATCTTCAGTAGGTGTCACAAAGAGGGTTGGGACAACATGTGGTTTGTCTCTGACATCCTTACCCTGGTCACAGGGGTGGTGGCTAACATTGCCCTGCTTTGGCTATTTCTAAGGGACAGGAAATCAATGTCTGCCTCAAAGGTAGGTACATCACCGGGTTTGAAGTATTTTATTTATGTTATGCAACAGGTAGTTTCAGATATGGGTTATCCAGCCCAGTCAGAGTAAAAGGTGATTGCATCAGGTTGCCATTGAAGAACAACTAAAAACATAACATATATGACACCACTCCCAAAATTTCACCTACCTAAACCTATTCCTTTGTCTTTCAGGTTCTAGGTCTGAATCTTGCTGTGATGGATCTTATCTTCCTGTCTATAATGCCCCTCTGCTTGATTCAAGACATTGCGAGTTATACCCGAGTCAACAGTAATCATTCAGGTGAACACCACCAGAGATTAGTCATGAAGCTGACCATTACATTTTTACATTGCCATGATTTTTCTTAGGTGAACTTGGTTGTGTGATTATGCACCTTTGACCAATTGCTGACTGTCATGTCAGTGCTGACGTTTGAGTGAATGGAGAACCAGAGAGTCTAAAATAAAAGAAGTATCATATTAACAGTGTTGGGTTGTATTAATAAAGCCCTGCCCAACCAGAATGGAAACCACACTTGAAAAGACACAGTTTAAAATCCACTTTTTTCCCTTACCCTTAGATTGGACCCAAGTGCACAAAGTTGAGAATGTAGCAGCGTGATTTCAGTGATTGATTGAAAATAGCTTACAGGCAGAGAGTTAAAATGGCAGTAGGTCCAGCAGGCAGGTAACAGCAGTGAAACAAGAACTGACAGAGGAACAAAGACACAGGACTGGTATTTGTAGAGCTGTAACTAATTAGAGGGAACAGGAAGAAGGTGGGTGATTGGGTGAAGCAGGGTACAAGGTGGGTGGGGAAGGACAAACTGAGCAGATTAGGAAAGTGGGAACAGGTGTGTAGATCAGTGTGGCAGGCAAGTGATGGGGAATTGAGGGAAAGGCAGAGAGCTTCTCGAGGACAGATGGAAAATGGCAAGGGTCCTTGAGAATAGGACAAAATATGGCTGAAGAGAGGGGCAGAGGGCCAGAATAAGAATTAATATGCACAGGTGAGGCAGACTTTGTGACACATTAGCAAGCCAGCTGGCTTGGTGGACTATCATGGCTGACAAGCATTAGCTTGTTCACAGCTAGCTAAAATGTTAAATGTGGTTTGCTGCTAAGCTACAGTAATTTGCCAAACAGCCAAACAAGTAGTCACTATAACACAGAGCTTTTAACCACTCGAGTTTTGTGAAAATGGTAAGATTTTCACGGTCAGATTTGATAAGAAACCTGGCACATTTTGAGCATGTATGTATGTGGGTTAATTTTTCTTCCCCAACCAGTAAAATGTAAAGCCACAATTACCTACTTTTTTTCAGCAAACTTACTGGTCCTCCTGTTGGAGCAACGTCCTTGTGTTCTTTGGACTGAGACTGGAAAATACAAGATTGAGTGCTGGGTGTTACTCTTGTGTCAGTTTGTGTGAACTTTTAAGAGTGGAGGCAGGTTGTGGCTGACACCGCATCATAGCCTACTTACCAGAAATCCCAAGTTCAGTGCCGATCTTCTTCCAGGCATTGTTTTTTAAAGCCTCAGCGCTCATTCGCGCTCACTCACTCACCCCTCCCATCGGGTAAGTGACGGTGGCCTTGTAGGACAAAAAGCCTTGAGCAGACAGCAAAGTTTTTCGAGTTTTTCAGGAGTATCTAGCGACGAGGTGAATATTTATTTAGGAATCTAAACCATGTTACGATATGGTATAGCTTACCAGTGAGATATAGATTATCTGTGAGATATATGTTAGGAGTGTTTTATTTCTAATTGTTTTGGTAACACGAGCATTAGCACAGTAATGCTAAAATAACAGGCGAAAAGGTGTGTCTCGGCTACCCAGAGGGAAGAGGAGGAGGAGAGGGCGGCAGCCTTCGCAGCAGCGCGAGAGGAATCAACAGATTAGGCTGTAGGCTAGGCTAACCATTTAGCTGTAGCTCTGGGATAACGTTAGCCAAGGCTAGGATAAGGTTAGCACGTAAACGTAGCTGTCACTCGAACTTAGACGAGAGGGAAAAGTAGTTGCAAACATGAAGCCAAAATGATTTTAAAATATCAGATTGAATTACCTGTCTAGCAGAAAGCAGGCAACCACATCCCTTGTGAAATCCTTCTCCTTCAGGAGTTCTTTCCACCTGGAATAAGCAACGCCGATATTCACTTGCGTTTTGTCCTGTCCTCGCTGATCTTTTTCTTTTATTTGGTGGCGTGGTTTCCCTCTTACGGGGCAAAACAAATGTGTGCTCCTCCATTTAAAGTGCGACAGAATCATAAAAGTACAAAGCAGGTTCACCCAGAAGAGCCCTGGATTGATCTTCACCTTAACCGTCTCCAGTGACGGCCAAGTTCTAGGTAAATGCAAAAGGCGAAGCGCGTATATCCCTTTCGGCCACTGTATTCAAATATGGCGACGCAAGAGGGCAGCCTCCAGCAGACCGCACCCTGCCTGTGTATATAGAGAAATCATTCTAAGCCTATGAGAAGGCTTCCATTTGTATGTGAATTGCATTACACTTTAGTAAATATATATTTATGAAAGCAATAGTAAATATTTGCTAATAAACAACCACATAATTACACATTGTAATTTTAAGTGTGGATTAAAATACTGTGTTAGGTATTAGCCCTGAGCCGAAATAATCAAGTTATCCCGATACAACAGTTTGTATAATGTCTTACAAATTAGCACCCCACTAATTACTTTACGTACTCAACTTAAAGTTACGCAGGTTAGGTTTGGAAAAAAAGAAACATGGTGACAACATACCTTAAAATAACTTAAAGTTTACTTGGTTTCTCATGGTTTCCAAAACTGGTCTCTTGGGGAAAAGCCCTGTGTTTCGTGACTCATCCACAACCCCAGCTGCCTCCTTATGTAGATTGCTTCCTTCTTTACTCGCATCAGGGCTTTGGTCACATAATTACAGTGTCCCTATTTCATGGGTTATGCACAATTTACTGGGTTACTATGTTTTATATACGAACTGTGGTGCATTTCTGTTTGTAGGTGTATGTACAAAACGTACCTTAGAACAGCATGAAATTATCAATTTATAAACTGGACAAAAGGAAAGGTAATGTGATGTTCTTCATCACATGACATGTGGTGCATGTTGCTGTGTTCCAATAGCTGAACTAGTCTACATTGAAAACAATGGATATGAGGGCACAAAGCATTTAAACAGCCCCTAAACTGGATCCCTGATTTGTTTTTCAATGCGACAAACTCGTTTCCTTTTCTTTTATTATCACCCTGTTGAAATTTAACTTTTGTGTGAAAATGGAGTTAAAAATGTTATTGCTAATCTAATAGGTGGAAACATACTAACACCGCATATAGGCCTATTTGGGAACCAATATGATGACAGAAATAAACTGAAGCTCCTTCTATGTTAATACTGTCCAAATGGTTTGAGAAAGCCTTTAACCTTGACCGCAGAAGCAAAGTGCTAACCTTGTAATTGTCTATTCACCAGACCAGCAAAATTCCAACATAACTTATCCATTTGAAGAGGCAATAGAAATCTTCAGTATGTTCAACCTGGTTGGCTGTCCCCTACTGTTGACCTGTATGTGCATTGAGCGCTACCTGGCAGTGCTCAGACCCGTGCTGTACCTCAGAGTGAGGAAGTGGGAGTACCGAATGGCTGTTTCTGCTGTGGTGTGGGCTTTAACCTTGTCCTTCTGTGTGGCTGAAGGTAAGTGTTAGGTGAGAGTTCAACATAGAAACTGTACTAACTTCCAAGCAACAGCTGCTAGTATGGCATCATGTTTGGGGGAAAAATCGGTTTGAAAAAACAACTGATAAAATTTCAGAATGCAACTTTCATCCAAAGTAGAATTTAATGTTTCAAATTGTCATTTTCATTTCCCTTCCCTGTTTTTTGCAGGTTTAGTGGGCAATGTCATTATGTTGCCTATTGCCATCATCATCTCCTGCCTCTTCATCCTCATGCTCGCCTGCCTTGGGGGTGTGGTCTGGTCACTGCTGCAGCAAAGTCCTACCCACACTGCATATGGTAACCAAGCCCGCTCTGAGTCACCCCTAAAGAGACAGGCAGTGGGTAATGTGCTGGTTGTGGTGGTGCCCGCAGTGATAGCTTACCTCCCAGTTCTGGTAATTGTTCCCATGGTCATATACATATACTTAAGTGCGTCTTTGACTGAAACCATGTGTATGGCTTTTGAACTGTCTATGTCATCCCCCCGTAATGGTGTGTTAATAGGTCCTCTGTTCTATCTGTCTAAGGCAAGACAAATGTGCTGCCGCCGTGGAACAGCAAAGACATTGAATGAATAGGGTCATGGTGCTAATATAGATATAATAGATATCTATATTATATCTATATAATATAGAGTTGTTAATTAATTATTTGTGTAATGAAATGCTTACTGAAAGAAGCTACGGTCAGGCTGAACTTAACTTTTTAAGCACTCTATTGGGAAGGGCAGCAATTAAATATTGTATAAAACCTTCAGTTGCTCCTTGTTTCCGCAAAAATATGAGCTACTCACATGATATGAGATTATCAAATTACTGTAACGACAATAAAGAATCTAGACCATTTATGAAAAAATGCTTTACTTTCAAAGACTTCAACCTCTATCCTCTTACAGCAGATACATCAACAACAATTTGCACATAGAAATATTAGACATTTTGTCTTATGATAGCAGGGCATGTTAAACAGGCTTTAGTGTCCATTTCAAATGGCACTGATGGCAACTGCAAATATTGTCCAACAGTTTTGCTTATAAAGCCAAAGACAGCACATAACGGTCAATTTACAATTGAACCCTGTCAGAAACAACATGTGTTCAAGGCGTCACAATCACATTATGCTTTCAAGATTAGAGGAATCAGTGATATAACAGGTGCAGCACGAAGGCCAGTTACTGTGTTTAAAGTAAAATCCACCCCCACATACTCTGTTAATATCAGTCTACAGTACATTTCAGGGGTTATTGTTTCATCAAATCTCATTTACTGTTTCGGTGAACTTACATCCCTCATTTGAAGTTAGGCCATAAGAAAATAAATAATGTGATCATTCATGATTGTGGCCACACCCCTTACTGAGACCTCAACCAGTTTTTTTAGCTCTTTGATTTCAAAATGACACCCAAAAAAAGCCACCAAACAACTAAATTGATCCAGAATGTGGAGTTTTCTTTTACCAGAGGCTGTTTTGGTAATGGGACATTCAGAAATAGATCATCTGCAACAATACTGTCTCCGTGGAATCACAAATTCTATGGCTAATTTTTGTGCAGTGTTGGGCTGTTCATATACTATTTCGGGGCAACAGGAAGGGCAAAGCAGGATGGGCATATTAGACATGACACAACAGTAATAAACTCTGGTCTAATAATGTGTTGGCTTGTCCCTTGTTAACACTGGAAAGCATTTCCCCAAACACGTAAGACAGCCTATACATACCAGGGCTCAGTCCTTTAGTTCACATTCAATATGAAAACCTTAGGGAGAAATACTCCCAGACCCCTCATTTCAAAAATGTGTTTTCCTCTATGGAAATCAATATTTTGGACTTAACAGGAGTGGTTTTCACCTACATTCCTTAGCTAAAGCAGGAATTGTCTTTGTACATAATAAATTGATTTGTGACAGCACAACTGGTATCTAATTATTATGCAAATTATGTAAGTGCAACATGGGAATGGGAAACCTTCAATACATCCAAAAAAATTACCTTTCGGCAAAGGTTGCAACAAGCAGTTAACCTTTTGAAACTAAAGATGTATCATTTAGTTTCGGCTTCCTTCTCTTTACCTCATAGACAGCACTGGGTTGTATTTGTGTGAGTTTTGATTTAAGAAAGTTGAATGTAGAGCCTGTTGCCAACTATTTATCCTGGGACTAAAACTGTAAACATGAGTCAATATTCAAGTATTCATTTAATCAAAAACAGTCCCAAAGTAAAGCTTTGGCCATGAAACACAACTCTGTGGTAGTTTTTGATAGTGTTAGCAGTCATTGCGAATAGCTGTTATTAGCTAGTTGGTAAAATCCGACATTACATGTTGGCGGCCTCATGTAATTTAGGTGCAAGAACTTTTTGTCACAGTATTTTCTGATGGTTCAAAGTCCAATAGTTCTTTAATGCTACAGTTGGTAACTTGAACAAAACTCTGTTGTATGTGCTGAAACCATGACTACATCAACACAGTACTTACTGAGACAGATGCTGTGTGAGAAATCGGATACGTCCAAGGTAGGCTACACTCACATGCAGTACACTGTGTACACTATGCACGCAAAATTTGCCAAGATAGTAGTGTCTCAAATCAAACATAGCCATTGCACACTTAATAGAAATGACAATCGCAAGATATGGCAACCTTTTGAGCATTTTCACCAAAATTTGTCAAACATTTGTCATTTGCCAAAATACATGTTGAGCTGCCATTGCTCACTTGACTTTTTTTGTATTTATTTATTATTTAAAAAATAAATGTGCTTTCATGGCACATTTCTATATGTATGAACATCCATGGCTGATACTGGCTGGCTCTATCACCAGCTGATCTACCAAGTTAATGATAGCTGCCACATTTTGCAAAATATTTACAACTTGTCACGCTTCTGACCATAAATGTAATACTGAAATCTTCGACAGTGAAGACGACAACTTAACATGCATAAACACCAAACGTAAATTACGCCCATAGATCTTATAGCTTACTCCACAACACAAGTAATGTCAGTGCCTGATGATAAAATGTGCCTGCGTTAGCTAGCTGTGTCGTAGGCTACCAAATTATTGCAGGATTAACACAATAAACAAACTGATGGCTTATATTCAAAAAACAGTAAAGTGTTAGTGAAAAATACACATGTATGTTTGTGCAATGCTTCAGTGTTCACCGCGGTAGTTGGTCAACATTTCATAAGTTTGAAATGTGTTTATGGTGAGCAACATGATGACCACTGAGGGTGAAAAGTGTCTAATGTACCACACTAAACTTTTTGACTGATTTCAATGCACTATATGGGTGCTCACAGTGTATTGCATTTTGCCATACTTCTCAGTGTGAGTGCAGTTATGATCTAAAAATAGCAAGTGCAAAGGCATTTAATCTGAGACACAGAAAAGTAGTATGTGAAAACAATTATGCCCGTCCTCCTCCTCTTATTGCCTCTAATGGCATTTGCTAGAGCCTACTGCAGCTCATGGAAAAACCAGTCAGAGCCGAGGACTCTCTAACCTGTTGTCCATCATCAGTGGTCAAAGTGTCAAATGGGGCGGCATTGATCAAATATGAATCAAGATTCTGCTACTGCATTGCCCATTTCTTGCCTAAAATGTTTTCAGGAATGTGTTTCAGGAATATGTTAGTGTTTAGCTGTAAAATGAGAAAGTTTGTAACCATGTTTTAAACAATCAAATAAAGCCCCAGGCACCACCCACATGCCAGAGCAAATTTTCTCATTTTACAGCTAAACAGTACACTAAAATGTTTCTGAAAACATTTTTCACAGATTATCTGTCTCATGTACTTTCGTGTGGATATGGTGACACTTTCAGCAAATATGACAGAAAAATTGCTTCAAAAAAGTTTCCAACTACAGCTTTGATAATGTGCACACACCCAGCATATCTTGTTAGACTCAGCTGAGTTTATGTGTTCTGATCATGTGATGATTCTACCCCTGTTGTAGTGTATGAGAGTTGCTTGGCCACTTCAGTAAAAGTTGACAGCTGCTGTGTGTTGACATAATCAGACTTACTATCTGAATCATTTCAGAACACGATTGACACAATTAGAATCATCTGGACTTCTTTTAAGAGACTAGCTTTCTGTGGCTGTGGGAGCCACAATCCTCTGCAAGAGTGTGGTGTGATGCCTGAGGCATCTCCATATTTGCATATTCAATGAGTCTGCAATTCTTAATAAAGGGGAGAAGTGGTAAATGTTCTTTTTAGCTTTTTTCTGAACTTACCGGACACAGTATCGGATGAACATTATTATTTTTTACATGACTTAAAATGTATCTGAAGGGGTGCTTTAAAAAACAGTAAAAAATGGAACAATCAGAGCATGTTATGAAAAACATGCAAGTCATCACTGGGTACCGAAGGTTTTGCAAATGTCAGTGGAGTTTCTCTAGCAGCACTGCACATGGCAGGAGTCTGATTCTCCTCCAGACCTCAGTCACTCATGGGGGCAAGAAGAGCGAACAGAAAAGTCACTCTGCTGTCTGGGTTTACGCCCCTTTGAGGTTGCTGAAGTGTCACCGAAGAAGACACTGAATTACCACAGGCTCTCACATTCCTTCAGGCAAGAGCCAGGGGGGACCAAGAAGGTAATCACAGTAACAATTATTCCTACAAACTCCTTCTTGAGGCTTCCTCAAGTATGACATGTTGCAGCCTTTGGAACGAGTCCAGTGGGTTCAATTGTGCAAGGCCAGCTCGGTCAGCCACAGAATGAAGAACTGAACGGCCGAGATCTTGGCAAGAAAACGGCACAAAAAGCACGTGAGAGCTTGAAGTCTATGAGCCCTCTAGAAAGGCCAGTGTAAGTCGTCAAAGTCCCCGGATTGACCCATGTTTACATCCGTCTCCAGCATGCTCATGATGACCGCCATGGCTGCCTCGTCGCTGCTGAAGCTGCTGAGGCCTGGCACCACCATGCTGTCCAATTCCAGCTGAGATGGCTCGCCTGAGTGAAACAAAGCAAAGAAAACAAGACTTGTTTCAACAGTGGGGGGGACACATGAAAATGAAAATTTTGAGCATCAAACACTAAATTTCATGCATTCTGAAAATGTTTATGCATCAATTTGTGACTTTTCTGCATACACTTATAATGCATTAAACCTGCTACTTTCATGTTCTCTTGGGGGAGACAAACGTCTATATTCTAGATGCCGATGGGCACATGTCCCCTGGGTTGCCACCGGAAATCTACACCTATGGATTTATGATTATCCTGCTGATGGTACCTGAACTTTCAGAAGTTGCACTGCTGGGGCCGGCTGCTGTCCTCGAGTCAGACTGGGACTGTGATGAACTGCCTGCTGCCTCCTCTCTGCTGGACGCCTGGAACAAGTCATGTGACGTTAAAACACTACGCAAGGCCTCATGGTTGACCTTTCTCCACTGAAGTGTGTAATTAAACTCAGGAAAACAAGTTGTAGAAGTAGCTGCTTTAACATATGCATATTTCTGCAAATATACAATTTTTAATACATCTTAGATTTGAATACGACTTACAAAGACAGTGTAAGGATGTGAGCATGCTGTTGTGAAAATACAACTCATATCAATACTTTAAAAAAACAAAGTGACAGTACTTCATGTTATTGTTGCATGAGGTTGCGAACTCAATCAAATGTCTGGTCACGACCCTAGCAAGCTGCTTCCAATGATGTGCCTGCATCACCACAACTCCCTATGTCAACATTAATTTGCTTGAAAATGTACAATATATGAGAAATAGCCTTTAATTTGCATGTAAATACCATATAACACTGACATTAGCATAAAATTACATATGTCAAAGCACATTTCTCCCTTTAAACTCCAGAGCCAAGCGTTTGAATTAAACATCCATTTGCCACTATAACTGACAGTGAAACAAGAACAAAACACAAGTATAATGAGGTAAGAGTTTGAAGTCCCAAAACATGGAAAAACGAAAGTTAAGTTTACACTGAAAACTGAATGTTTTGGTACAAGTTTAAAGCTGAATGTGCTGTGATGATGAGGAGGTCACTCACACTTGTGCTGGTTTGTGGGGAAACCAGTGGAAATTTCTCCTGGGCTGGGCCAAACGGACTGGAAGCTCCGCTTGATGGAGAGGAGTTCATCCTGCTTCAAAACAGAAAAATACGATTTTAAATATGAATCTATTATAAATATTTTTCTATACATACCTTATTTATACCCCATTCCTACACGATGTCCCCTACCCCGACATGTCATTGCATTTACTCATGTCCCATAATGCACCTGTAAGAGTCGATGAGCTCATTTGCGATTTGGGTCCCTATGCTGCCTGCGTAGATCATTGTGCCCACACCACTGGAAAGGCCAGGAATTATGGGTAATTGCTTTGTGTCTTCTGTGGAAGAAGTGTGCGTTAAGATCAACCTTTACATTAAAAAAAATACACAAAGATATAAATGCCTATATTAATACACAGTATGTGTTTCTTACCCTGAAGTGCTTTTGAGCTGCCTGCCTCCTCATCTTTTGTAGAACTAGTCCCCCTGCTGGTACAAAGGAGTATTTATGCTGCCATATCCATGAACAAACTGTATTTTAAAGCTGTGTTATGGCAACATGATCACAAGCATAATCAATACAAAAACAAAGGCTTTGGACAGTTTGTGTCGAGTAGATTGTATCAGGATTGCCCCAAAGAACAAGTTGTTTTTGCAGCTGTAAAGTGGATGAGTTCGTAACACCTTCTGATAGTGACATTGTATCTGAGACATGTAACACCTGTCCACATCTTGATAAGTAAATCAATACTTACGAGAGAACCCTGTTTAAAGACACGATAAACTCAACTTCTTTGGTCCATGGATTTGTGAAACTAAACCACTGACTTTGGAGTGAAACATAGCAGCCATGTTTTGTTTTGAACCTGTAGCACTGTGTCTCAATCTTCTCTTTGCTTCGAAGAACTGCCAAGAGAATGGACACGAGTATTATCACAAAGCACAAAATAATGTTGCAACAAGCCCCCCGTCTGATGTAAAGATGAGGTGTTGCATATTATTTGAAAAGGTCTACCAACTCTCATCCCCAGGGCATCAAATACTGCAGCTTGGTTGGTGGCCCTCAGCATCTGACAACGATGCACAACACATCCTTTTAGCATCTGTATATGAGATGCTTCGGCTTTCTATTAACTCCAATAAAAACTAATCCACAGCAATAAAAAGTGAGAAAGTCCATGTAGGATGGCGAAGGAGGGATGGGTGTTGAATGAGTCAAACAAGCTCAGGGGCCTCATTTATAAAGCTTGCTTACGCATAAAACGGGCAAAGGTTGTGATTTATAAAAATAAACTTGGTGGGAGAATGTGCGCACCTGTAAGCAAACTCTGAGTCATGCGTGCGCACATTTTGGAGACACTGGGAAGTGGCGACGCAGACGGCGAGGTGGAGAAGTGGAGTCAGATTTTTATTGATGTCTCACACAAATTTAATGTCACGCTACATCCACCTTAGATCCACGTTATCATTGAAATTAAATCCAGCAGCCTTATTTTGCGCTTGGAGTGAGTGATAATTGTTTCATAAAAACGTTTTAAAATCCAACTCAAATCCTGAATTGAAATTCTTTCTAAAAACGTATTTAATCTGCACTGCCTCTAACGTCTCATTGTCCACGCTGTGAGCGCAGGAGGGGGAGAGGATGGCGCGACTGCATGGAATATATTCATTTATTTAGCGAAATATTTCCAGTGCATTTATCATGTCTCGAAATACAACCATCAAGCACAACCGTTACACTCATTTCATCAGCCCTACTTAGATATGTGCTGTTCATGACAAAACCGGCATGAAGAAACGTGTTTGCCTATTACACTTTCATCTTTGAATTGTATTTCAAATTACACGTTGTATTTTGGGATAGGGATACCACTGGTTCATGCTGTAATTCAGGCCGGGAGTCTGATCAGACTAATTGCCATAAACATATAAATACTGCGGTGACCCTCGTGCGTAATTGCGCAAGATGGCGCTGGCACATACTCCTTTTTGCCTCCACCTTTAATAAATGTGATTCTTTATGTCGCACATCACTGTCAAACATCCTCAGATTTAAAAGCAACACATTAACTACATGTTGGTAAAGGAGTAGAAATATTTGGTGTACCTTTAGATCAGACCACTTTTTTTTTTCTCTGTCACTGTCCATGCAGTCCCACAGACACAACTGACAGCATCAGCAGCGTTGATGTGTTGCCACTTTTTTTTCGCTTTCTTTTATTAGTGATCCCGCTGCTGTGGCCACCAAATAAAATCTTTCTTCAGTCCTCCGCCTCCCGTTAAAGGGTCTCTAGCTCAGTCTCGGAGAAATTCCGTTTTTTGGTTCGTTTTTCACACCTGTCGCCGTGACTCACGAGAGAACACTCGCATGCCGGCTTATTTATATGCAGATCGCATTCATGAGGCGATTTGCATGACCATTTATGGTTGAACTAGGATGTGTAGAGGGCAGAATATATATCTGGGTGCGAACAATTCCAGGAGGTCTGTGATTTATAAAGAGAACATTGCATGCAAGTGTGCATGCGCACGGTTTTAGAAATCAGATTATTTTTTGGCACACACCATTTTCAGCTTTTGGGCGCCCATCAACTTTTAGTATGAATCCTAAGCACTCTTTTATAAATGAGGCCCCAGGACTTTTACCCAGGAGACCACTGTGTGTGTCCTGTATAAAAAACAAAAGTTTTTTGTTACCAGGTAATGTAGTTAACAAACGTGACATAGGTAGGTATGACACTGGTCACGTGACATACACTGCTCAAAAATTATAAGGGAACACTTAATTGGCACAGTATAACACCAAGTCAGTTTAACTTCAGGAATATCAATCGGTTCATTTAAGAAGCACAAGTGATTGTGAATCAGTTTCACCTGCTTTGGTGCAAATGAAAGAGACAACAGGTGCAATGGAGAGGCAAAAGCGAGACAACCCCCAAAAAGGGAGTGTTTTATATGTGGTGGCATCAACCCAGCAGCAGGACCAGTATCTGCTCCTTTGTGTGAGGAGGAACAAGGGGAGCACTGCCAGAGCCGTACAAAATGACCTCCAGCAGGCTACTGGTGTGCATGTTTCTGACCAAACTGTCAGAAATCCATGAGGGTTGCATGAGGGCCCGATGTCCTCTAGTAGCACCTGTGCTCACAGCCCAGCAACGTGCGGCTTGATTGGCATTCACCAGAGAACATCAGAATGAGCAGGTCCACCACTGGTGCCCTGTTCTCTTCACAGATGAGAGCAGGTTCACACTGTGCACATGTGACAGACTTGAAAGAGTCTGGAGATGCCGTGGTGAACATTATGCTGCCGGTAACATCATCCAGCATGACTGGTTTGGCGGTATGTCAGTGATGGTCTGGGGAGGCATATCCTTGGAGGGTCGCATAGACCATGTCATAGCCAACGGTACCCTGACTGCTGTTAAGTACCGGGATGAAATCCTTATAGCAATTGTCAGACCCTACGCTGGTGCAGTGGGCCCTGGGCTCCTCCTGGTGCAGGACAATGCCTGGCCTCATGTGGCCAGAGTGTGGAGGCAGTTCCTGGATAACCAAGTCATTGATGCCATTGACTGGCCCTCTCGTTCCCCTGACCTATATCCAATTGAGCACCTATGGGACACTATGTATCAGTGCATCTGACGCTGCCAAGTACCGCCACAGACTGTCCAGGAGCTCACTGATTCCCTGATCCAGGTCTGGGAGGACATCCCCCAGGACAACATCTGCCGACTCATCAGGAGCATGCCCAGATGTTGTCTCAAGTGCATACAGACACGCGGGGGCCATACACACTACTGAGTCACATTATGAGTTGTGATTGTGTGATTTAAGTATTCCCTTAATTTGTTTGGAGCAGTGTAGTAAGTTAGGTAAGTTTGCATACTTTTTCTTTTTACGTTCGGTACATACTGCAGCTGCCCTTACAAAGTACCTCCTGTTGCATGAAGTATGCACATAATTGGGACATACAACCTCGTCATAACATTGTAAGTAAAAAAATGCGATTTGACATTGGCCAAGCTCACCAGGATAGATCTGCTGTTGTTTATTATAGTTATTGCAGCTTCTGTCAGTTGTCAGTAAGCTGTTACGTGCTCAGTCGATGTGATGTAATTTCTGCTGCAAAATGAATTGTGGGTCAGACAAGCCAAAAAAGCATGCTGGCTTGCATACTGCACAAAGCAACCATATGCAGCAGGACATTCTGGTATTTTTGGCAGGCTGCATTTGACGTAGTATATACTGGGACATACTAAATCTTTTTCTGGCACACTATGTTAGTGTGGGTACTGGAACACGTTGCATGATCTTTTTTCTAAACCTAACCAAGTAGATCTGTGGCCACAAGCTGAAATCTAGTTTTTCTGTGAACACAGAAGTTTATTTTGAAAGGACCCTGTAGCATGTAACAAACAGATATGATGGGGTACCTTGAGCATCATAGTTTGATACATAAGCCCACTTACCAAGCTGCTGTATGTGACGAGTTGGGAGTGAGACTATCTTGCAAAGGTCTTGAAATTTTCTAAAAATGAGTGCTGCACTTTTCAAACCCAAATATCTTGTTTTGGAAAGAGTTATCTGAATTAAGTTCTTAATTCAATCAGGTATAGGATTTAAGTTTTCAGTTGTGGTTGCTTTGCTCCATCACCTTGCCTGTGTTTCTCTGCAAGGTGCTGCAGGTCGTCCTGGTGGAAGTACTCATAACACGATGTGCCAAGAACTTCCTGCGGCAAGTAACCGATAACTGTTGTGGCTCTAGGAAAGAGAGAGGATACAGTGGCTGTTTACTTCCTTTGGCTTTCTCAGTCTCTTTCGCCATCTCTCAGGATTGTGTTCGTTCAAAAACAGTGACCCATGAAAATAGAATGAAAGTAAATACTGTATACATAAGCCTCATCAACATTCAGCAGTCACACATTTGGGAAATCTGATTAAATGATTCACTATACTTGTGGTGAAATTACTTCCAAAAAATGAGAAGAGCTTTTCAGGTGATGCCATCAGGATGCATAGCTCCTTCTGAGAAACAATGGCAAAGACAAAAAGGATTATCTCCACTGACAGTTGAACTGACAAAGTTCTGTTAATGCGCTCAGAGGCCTCCTCGCCACAACTCTGCCATTACTTTCTCAGTAGAACCTTGTGCTTAGACCAAATCCATGACTCAACAGAAAGATAGATGGTTACTTGTGTAGGTGGAGGAAGTTAAAATCGGAAAACTCACTGTTGTTCTACAAAAGTGAACTTGCCATCAATGGCACAGCGGGTAATAAACTCAGAGGGCTTAACGCTGATTTCTTTGGACGGCTGATGGGACACCTGAGTGAGGAGGCGGCACACCGTCACCAGGCAGGTCAGGCTTGAAGTTTCCTTGTCAGTGTCACCCTCTGATTCCAGCTGGCTGCTGGGCCAGCTCCGCATGTATCCAGTGCAGTGGAGGGTACAGTATCTGTAAGTGTCTGTGGGCACAAAAACAAGTCATTTGTAAATTGTATTATATTGGATTTTATACTTTTCAACTGCTTCTATCCAAACATTTAAGAAATAGGCTATACATCAGGATCACTATATAATGGAAACTGAGAATGACTGTGCTTCCAATCATTTTTTGCTGCCGTCATCTCAAGATCACGAGGTAATTACCTTATTATATCAAGAAAACAACTTTTGTCATCATGTGATAAAAAGATAATCAACCCATTATCACAAGAAAACAAAAGGATGTTATATTTTTCTATCTAAAGACTATGAGATAATTACAAAAAGGTCATATCCTGTTACTAGACGCATGCCAGACACACCTTTAGTAATTTCATGGCCAACCTACTATGATGTACCTGTGGCGCACTTGGGCACAGGTTGGGATCAGACAGAATGCATCATGAGTGGATGCATTAGAGGCTGTGACAATCACGGCTTCACACATTCACTACTTTCACACCCTTTTTTTCATAGGGCTCCCTTCATGATGATACACTAACAGTTTGGGAATCCTGTGGAGTCTTCCTCAGAGGACGCTTATTGTTGTCTGGGACTTGAGATGAAAATAATTTTTAAACTTGAGTTTGTAACCTGAACAATCTCATCAAGATCAAGATAACCAAGATTGTTTCTTGAGATGACAAATAAAAAAATAGCATTTTGTTTTCTCATTTTAACAGATTGGGGGCTATTTCCAGCAGCAGAGTAATACATATTTCGTTCTTAATCCAGATCAGTGAGTGGTTCTCAACATTTTTGATTTGATGTACTCACATAACTATATTACCTTTATTGAATTTGCAAAAGAACAAACACATTATATTGTGTACTTTTTTATTTAATAAAGTCATGTTACATTTGTATTACTCCTACTAACTGATCAGCCACACCAATAACACCAATAGTAGATGAAGTGAGTTACTTTGATGATCTTGATACAATGCAGTATTCTGCTGGGAAACCATGGGTCCCGGCATTCATGTGGATGCCAACTGACACGCACCACCAACCCAAACGCCACTGCAGATCAAGCACACCCTCTCAAGGCAACAGCACTCTGTGATGGCAGTGCCCCCCCAGCAGGAAAATTCAAAATGCCACACCACAAAAACTGCTCAAGGTGTTGACTTGGCCTCCAAATTCCCCAGATCCAAATGCAATCGAGCATTTGTGGGGACATGCTCATACCACAGAGCCAAGTCACGTTCGTGGAACCTTCTTGGATTGGACTTCAATTGGACCTTTCAAGGCATGGGCACAGAACCTCTGGGGGTATTCTGGGATGTCTGGCACCAGGGCATTGGCAACAGATCATTTGATTACTATGGGTTGTGAGGTGGGGTACAGGCAAGTCCAACAGGTGCTTGATCGGACTGGGATCTAGGAAATTTGGAGGCCAGGTAGACACTTTGAGTTCTTTGTCACATTTCTCAGGCCATTCCTGGGTTGTCTTTGAAGTCTGGCATGGCACATTGCCCTGCTGGGGGGGCACTGCCATCAGGGAGTGCTGTTGCAATGAGGGGGTGTACTTGGTCTTCGATGGTGTTTGGGTGTGTGGAGCATGTCAAGTGGCATCCACATGAATGCTAGGACCCAAGGTTTCTCAGCAGAACAATGCATTGTAATTATTTAACATCATCATCAGTGGTTTTAATGTTGTGGCTTATTGGTGAATAGGGTATATGGCAGAACAAAGTCACTATAAGAGAAAATGATGGGACCAAAAACTTAAAAAGGCATTGCCTCCCTTCTTTATATACTACAGTGAAGTTGTTGAGATTGGCCACTGAGTGGCGCCACAGCTCCTGTTTGTGTCACCACAATTAGGTTTACAGTCAGTGGGATTTGGGCCATGTTGTTACTATGTGGTTATACAATGCTGTATCACTGACCTACTTCCTGTGCAGGACCACTTGTTTTTTAAATTGTAGCATCTGTTTGGGAAAGTCTCATTCAAACTCTGAATTCTTTTCACCAATAAATCACTCAGAAAAACTGAACCACATTGTGAAAAGTCCAGAAGTGACAAATTGTATGTGTTCTAACAACAGAAATTCATTTGTACTCAGAATTAAACTGAAACTGAAAATATTATGTGTGAAGTGGGGAACCTGATGGAGAAAAACAAGTGGCAGTATTATATTACCTTAAATAAACAGAACAGGAACAGAACAAGAGAGTAGTTTTTGTTCCTTCTGTCTGTGGAAAATGAGGTCACGCCTTGCCATACAAACAAAGTTTTAGGCTCACCTACTTGCACTCAACTTTAATAAATTTTTGCCAACAGGTGGAGGGAGGGGTTAGATGAGATAACAACCAAGCTACGCCCACCCCTTTTCACCAGATCTAGATCAGATCCTAAGGGCAGGGCATATTTTCCACTGTATTTTGTTTGTTTTCCACTGGCTGCCCGAACACTGACCTCATTGCCTAGAAACACATTTAAATATATTATTAATCTTTTAGTAAACATTCTCAATCCTCCTCCTCATCTGTTTGGGCCAAAGTGCCTCGCTGGCCCAGGACTGAACATGACTGTATATACAAAGCTGAAAAGTTTCAATCTTTTCAAGAAATAACTCAGTCAGGCAGCTCTTCTCAGTTGGATCACCTCAAGTGCTCTCGAGAGAGCAAGGCAACAGCAATAAAATGATCCAAAATAGCACTGATCCACAGGAGCTTTGGATTAAAGAGGGTCAGTGTGTTTCTCTTTGTATATTTGTAATCTGTCATGTTAGTATGATATTATGGCCAACATGGCTTTAAAGATAACACTTCTGAGATTACAATTGATCTCACCTAGCCTGAAGTGGCAAATGAGTGGGGTGTGCTGCAGAGAGCCCATTCAGTAGTGTCAGCTATCCAGGGCTCAACCAATATGAGATTCTGAAAGCAAATGCAAATCCATCTGGGGCTCAAAGCTCATAGCTGCAATATTATTTTGGTATTTGACCACTTTCAAGCCAAACGCTTCCAAAAAATACAATGAATCAGTATTTCCTGCGCAACAGGGTTTTTTTTTTAGAAAAAAGAAAACAACTCATAATCATAAAACTGTGTTTGAATCCATATTTACAAACAGTCGTTGAGTTGCCTTCAGCAGCACACCCCATCCATCTGGTATTTCAAGAAGAGTAAAACTGAGAATCATTTGGAAGTACTTACTTTAAAATAGGACACTGCTCTGTGCAGGAGCAGAGCCAGATTAGTGCAACTAGTGGTCATGTGCACTGAGGGAAAGTCAAAGCTTTGGTCTCTATCTGTGCATATTTGTCCAAAATGAAGTTAATTCATCATTTCACAATAAAGTGTCTCAATGGGATTATTTAAAGTCCTACCATTAGTTCAGACAGAGCAAACTGCACTGCATTTGTATTTGCTTATTAGTATAAATGGTTTCATTCATACTTCACAATCGCTCAACAATTATGTGGCTTTCAGCTGATTTGTCACAACCAATCTTGTACATTCAAACGTTAAAGGAGCTATATGTAAAAAATCTAAAGCAAATAGTCGTAAAATCCTCCTAATATGTCACAGAGACTAAGGAATAATGTTCATATAACATACTGATCTCACCGACAACAATAGTACGACCAGAATATTCGCATTTAAAAAACATTTTTACAGCCCGCAAATCATGTTTATGTTTTGAATTTGTGTTTTGGCCTGTTGCGCCACCCACCGCCGTCTACCAGTCACACAGTCAGTAGAGTCTCAGCATCAGTTACAGTTATGACTGAGCTACAGCAGCACGGCAAGCAGCATTAGCAGTGTCCCGGTACATAGCATTAGCAGCCGGCTCCTCCTCTGCTGTATCCCGGCAGCAGCGTTAGCAGCAGAGAAGCCGGACTTGCTCGAATGGTCCGCTGGAAAACCGAAGATCAAGGACGTGGTGACATGGCCCTGCTACGGCAGCCGCCCGTGGGCAAACAAATCAGTCTCCAGCATGCCGCTGTCCAGCAACCTCGAATCTGTAGGGGAGGGAGGGCGGACACAACTCGCGGCAGTATTTTGAATTTGAGGGCAGTAACCGTTTCGGCCACATTCTTACATACAGCGCCTTTAAGCAAGGACATTATAACCTAATATTCCTTCTTATGGAGTTCTCCAGGGATGATGTATTTCTCTAGGCTGATGATGACGTTTATGATACTTACAGGTTTTGTTCAGCAAGATAATCTTCACAAATAACACCATTTTCATAATAGATGCAATTACCAGAGGTTAAAAGCTAAGCTAAGCTAATGTTAGGCTAAAAAGAAACTACACCACTGTTGCATGACTAAACAACACCACCATAAAAAAACTAAAGCCACGTTTACTGTAGCTCGGCATGATGACATTCTGTAGTCTCATTTAGCCACTTGATAGCAACCACCTTTTTAAAAATACAAAGAAACTTCAAACTTCATCAGTGTGGTATTTACTGACACATTTTATATTGAAGAACAAAACGCAAAAGTCTCTTAAACAGACTTTGGGCTCTAGTTTCCCGGCGCAGCGCAGGGTGGCGAACCCCACACAGAGCTAGTTTCGAGCAGCCCAACCCGAGGCGCGCTCAGTTTGGTAGTTTGGCAGACCGAGGTGTGCTGAGATGGGTGTGGCGGCGCAGCAGGGGGAGGTGTCGACAGATCCAGCTTGGCGCAGTGACAGTTTCGTGCCAAAAGGCTTCGCCGAAGGTGCGCTAAAAGCTCGCCATCTGAAACCAGGTCTACTGTCAGCATAGGCGGAGCGCAGCTGGTGTAAGCCGAAGTTTGGCTGACCAGCGGACAGTGCGCACACGTCACCAAAACCTCACAGGCAGGTTTCCAGAATATCAGGCACATTAACAATGCAATAAATACCCAAAAAAACACTAGTCAATGCAACTATCTGCAATCAGCACTTAAATGTATCTCTATATCGACTGTCCCGTCACATCTGATGTCAGATCAAAGGGGATTGGCACCGTTTGGCACGTTTGGCACACGTAATGGAAACCCAACCTGATTTGATTAACAAAACTAATGAGTTCACATCCCTCTCAGCCAACCACAAACAGCCACAGCATCAGATAGGGAGTATATATTCAGCATCTGTCATCTTAGAAAAGTCAAAAGAAAAGAAACAGAGTGAGACTGCGAGAGAGAAAGAAAGAGCGCGTGCACGCGCACGAGAGAAACGCAACATTGATTTACAATTGTGGTGACCTCCTCCCAGGCTACCTTTGCATCATCAGCCTGTGGAGGTCTGCTCGCAGTTCCGTATATTCGGACACTGCGAGCTTGGACCTCCCAGACCAAAACATCAGTTTCCTCCTGGGAGAAGTTTGGCCGTCTGACGCTGCTGCTCTCTTCTGCCATGGCGAATTGAGTAAACTCTAATTACGCCTTCGCGCGGTGCATTTAAGGACGAGGAGAGGGGCTCATTTGATTGGTGTGATGTGTGTAAAACCCACTCCACGCCTTCTCTCCTCCCTCTTTCCGACTTGTGCAGGTAGGAGGGACGGAGGTGGGAAAGAGGAGTAGCTGCCAAACTTGCAAAATCCGCCTGGCCACACCCAGTTGGCGAAGCGCAGGTCCGCTGCGCCCCCGCCTCACCTGGTCTGCGACACTAGAGCCCTTTATTTCAGGCATCTAACCAAAAACCTGTTCAAAAAACCCATTGGCTTTGAGACAAAGGTAAAATGGTGGTAAAAATGTGGTAAAATGCTAACTCATGCTAATGCTAACTCATGCTAATGAGTTAGCACAATGCTAACTTCCAGGTTTTAGGACTCATTCCTGGGGGACTCTCTTGCTGATACACTCATGGCAATGCTGTTAGCTGCCGTCAGCTCCTTCCACAAACCCAACATGTGTTATATATTTATTTGATTGAACTAAGATTTATGTCCATACATGAGTTTATTGTAAATCAGAAGTTAGGTGTCTCCAACCAAAAAACGATTGGTAGAAGACACATATCAAATCTGGCAACTTGGACAGTGACCCTAAACTTACAACTATGATGCTTAAGGTACTCCACTAGCGTTGGTTTTGAACATTCAGGGACAAAGTGTCAATTTTCTGCTTGTTGCATACATTGTGTCTTTTCAAAATAAACTTCTGTGTTTACAGGAAGTGTAGGTTTTGTAACCAAAACTACCTAAGGATTAGGCAACAAAACTATTTGGTTAGGTGAAGACGCATAGGTGTGATGCATGTCATGTGACCTGTATGACAACACACATGCCAACTCAGTGTTGACTTTTGGTTGCACACGGGAGACAAATGCCAACCTCCTAGGTAAGAGTCCCCTACATGGACTTTCTCGATTTTCACATGACGTTATGCCACAGGTCGGGTTACACTGGAGCTAGCTGAGAGCCCAGTACGTCTCATGCGGACACTAGAAGGTGCTTTGTGCCACAAAATCTGATGCTAACAGCCACAAAGCTCACCTTTCTTTTTGGAAGTACTGGGCAGTGAGTGTTTGTCCCCTTGCTTCCCTGATACCCGACTGTGCTTCATCCGACAGAAGAAGGATCTCCGAGCTCCAGTGGAAAAGTGGGGAGGCCTGACGGGGGAATCCACCTGGACCTGAACACCAGCTGCACACAACAGACAGCATTTGCAGCTATAACACGAAGTGATTCTTGTCTTACTAGCTACAATGTTAATACGTTGTCTTCAACTCTTCCACACTAAGTTACAGTGTCAATTTTAGTTGTTCCTCAGACCTGATAGCCTGGCATCACCAGACCAATTGCAAATGCATCTGCCAAAGCAAGAAAAACCTGTGCTGGCAGAGTCATCTGGTTCCAAGGCTACAGACCAGACATGGCAACAGACGTACTTGCAGCATCAATGAGGCGTTGGCGTGTGTTCTCCGAAGATGACAGCTGTTCCTTCAACTTGTTGATGTCTTTGGGGTGGATGAAATCAAACAAGCTCTGCCCAGTCAGCTCCACCTGTGAAGCCAGATTACATACATCCCATCCACTTATTAGCACATTATTGTGCATTTATAATCTGCTGCCAGTTGCTTGCTTGTTTAGTTGTGTATCCTTTCCTGCTCTTCTACTGCCCTGATCGTCATACTGCACATTGTGTCAAAACTTAGACAGATACATTTCAAGAAAACTCACTGTTTGTCAGCTCTATATACAGGACATGTATCTGGATTGCTACAGCATGTTTCCAGTCATGGTTCATTGGTAAACCCAAAAATAACACATGCTGCCCTGCAGACATGGTGTCAGATTACTTTAGTAGCTTTTCTCTTGCATCCCTCTGTAACTCCATTCCTCTCTGCTTGCCTGCAGTGCATCTCATAGCTGGAAAATGTGGTGAAAGAATGTAGAGCAGGTGTGGTTATCATTCTGGCTGCCAAGCCCTACAAACTGACGTTAAAGAAATATATATGTAAAAGCTGAGACATTGCAGGCCCTGCAGAAGAATTTGACTGTGAAGTTTTACTCGCTATTATCAGGCCTTCATCAGTGTTTCAATAAAATGTTTCATGTGCTTTTGTTTTCCAATTATATCCACATAAACAATTCTGTGTCCACAAATGCAGTTTATGTGAAGACTGAGGTGTAAAAATGCGGCTCCTTAACCACAAAATGATTATGTGGCACCAGCACAAACTGGTGCACATAATGTGAGCAGGAGTCTTTTCTATGGTGCCCCAAACTGACAAAATGCAGAAAAATTTCCATCACCCACCAATCAGTTTTTCAAGGACATTAAAAGCATCATACATGTTACCATAGTTACCGAAAGCATAATTAGGTTTTTCTACGTAATACAGATCAATTTTAAATCGCCAATATGTTTTGCAATCAGCAGATGGATTTATTAGTAGTTTAACTTTTGACATCATGATCCCATATCTGCTGTCATAAATGTTTAAAAGAGAGAAAATGAAATGCAAAAATAAAAGGTAAATTTGCACTGAAGTTAAACGTTGAGCATCTCAGCCGGCCGAACCATCAACATGGTTTGCAACTTTGGTTTTAATATATCTGGGTAATGACAGCAAAATGAGTGTGTTGTGTAGAAGTGGAACACACCCGGTTAAAGTTGAGGATCTTGGAGACGGACTCGGAGATGAACAGGATTTTAGCCCTGTCACAACTTATAACTAACAGGAAACCGTCCGCAGCCTGGTGGAAAGATAGATTAACAGACATATTAATACAGACAGATATATGTGATAATAGAGTAAGACTAGTTGGGGTCGTAAATGAGCACCCACCCTGAGCAGAAGCTGCCTGGTGTCATCATGAGGCAGGATGGAAGGCTTGTATGCGGTGTCTGTAAAGGCGCTGCTTGTCCCAGCTAAAAACACAGGGGACACAAGATTTTAGATAAAACCGATCAGACTTCACTGACATTTTAAACGACCAGGTGGGTTTGGGGTTACCTTTGAGGGCTTTCAGGTGTTGCACGGCCTTCCGCAGTACAGTGAGTTTGTCAAGTTTCCGAGCCATGGGCTGACAGGCAGGGATCATGGCGGACAGCTCATCGATGAGGGTGTTCATTTTATCCCTCCTCCGCTTCTCAATCTGTCGGTGAGGCTCCCTGCAGGCACAGTCAGAAATCAGACATTTCTACCCACTGTATCTATTTTGGGGAGGAATAATTACTTGGAGTTCATCATGCAATTATTTTAAAATTACAAAAGTCATTATGGTTTTAAAATAGCTGGTCACATTAAACGACATCAATCTCAGTCACAAAGGCTTTTTAAGACACAGATGGCGCAGTAATTTGATGTAAAAATAGCATTACCTGAAGCATTTCATTTTGACTTGCTGATCCTCCCCTCCAGATCTGCAAATAAAAGGATCAAAACTCAAATTCATTGCCAGTATTCTCTATAGGGCAGTGTGTAAACAAAGCCAAGAAGTGAGTGTACCTGCTGAGGTCACTGTCCATTTGGAAGTCATCGCTCTGCCTGTGAGGTCAGACATATTGGGTCACAGGCTGGTCATTTAAGAGGAATGTTTACATTCTGCAGTACGGTAAACATATTTGCTCCAGAGAACAAAAAGTAAAATGACACTGAGTTTTCTTGACAAACAACATAGGGGCTCCTCTTACTGTACATGGGTGTGTGACCTCTCCTCCACATCTCCCTTTCGTTTCCTTGGCAGCTCGACAGCTGACAGCGAGGGGCCAGCTTGGCTTGGGCCTTCCTCCTCTGCAGCGGGATCTGATACATGAAAACAACCATCACAGTGATGTGAGCAACTGCAAATAAATATGTCAGCCTCGACAGCTCTGTAGCACTGGCTTGTCAGATTTCCTATTAATGATTCATCTTAAATAAATTAATATGACCTGCTCTGCCACTTGTGTTCAGTGGGTTCATTGCTAATATCAAGAGCAAATAAAAAACATTCTTCTAGAGGAGTGAGGCTGAATAAAATCTGGTTCTTATTAAGGGAAAATGCCTTGAACCAGATTTAGAAAAAAGTGCATGACGAAACAGAAAATGAATACAAATACAAGGCCACACATGGACTGTAAAAGGAATGCTAACATGGGTATATGATATTGGGCAAATAACTGGCAATGCTGGAAACTGCTGCACCCAGTTTCTTTGACTTTTTTTATATTTCAAAGTAATCATAGAATTGCAGCTTTCTTGATTTATGTATTTCTAAACATTTAAGTCATCATAGCAGTATTGTCAATATGATTTTAATGAATAGCCTACAAAAAATTGTGAATAGTGAAAACAATTGCCTGAAAAAGTTATTTTAAAATATAAAATATACAGAAATCCATATGTCTATGGAAGCCAGTAAAGGCCAAAACTATTTACCACTAAATTAAAACCACTGGTTTTGTTTTACTTTGAAAAACCATCTATTTGAATTTCTGTGGTTTAAAGTCTATTGAATCGAGATTGACTTTCTTCTGCAGCTTTAATGTTCAATTTTAAATCTTCCATTTGAATTTTGTATTTTGTATTTTCTTGTCTGAATTTCACCATTAAATTTAAGCATTGTTTTAATTCAGAATTTGAGAATCTTTCATTTTTTATTTTAAACTTATGAATTTTCTCTATTTGTGAACTTCAAGAATTTATTTTTAATATGCTTTTTTTAAATTGCACAACTGGGGGGGAGGGCGGCACGGTGGTGTGGTGGTTAGCACTCTCGCCTCACAGCAAGAGGGTTGCCGGTTCGATCCCGGGCGTAGGAGCCCTTCTGTGCGGAGTTTGCATGTTCTCCCCGTGTCAGCGTGGGTTCTCTCCGGGCTCTCCGGCTTCCTCCCACAGTCCAAAGACATGCAGATTGGGGACTAGGTTAATTGATAACTCTAAATTGTCCGTAGGTGTGAATGTGAGCGTGAATGGTTGTTCGTCTCTATGTGTCGGCCCTGTGATAGTCTGGCGACCTGTCCAGGGTGTACCCTGTCTCTCGCCCGATGTCAGCTGGGATAGGCTCCGCGACCCCCAAGAGGATGAAGCGGTTAGAAGATGAATGAATGAATGAATGAATGAATGAACTAGGGGGGGAAAAAAATTCAATTCAATTCAAGCCATATAAATTCAGATAGATGCTTTTCAAAGAAAATTATTTCAATGCATTAAATTTAGGTGTATTTAAATTTTTAGAATGAAGTAGTCAGCCATTGTTAAATTCCATAATTAGATATTCAGCAATCTTGAAACCCATCAGCTATCGGTCTAGCTGCTGGGGGCAAGCGAATTCAAAGGTTACTAGCGGGTATCCTGATAACGGATATCCAGGTCAAGACTTCCCCTTTCATGTGCCATCAGAGAGGTGAGAATGGAGTTTGAGTTAAAAAACAACTAATCTTTATAAACAAATATCTGCATATGAATGCAGATTGCTAAAGAAAAGCTACATCATTGTCAGAGAATTGTCGACAGGTTCTGAGATTGTATTTTAGCCTATGTATGCGTGCAACCAAACTCTGCTCAAACGTGACGGGACAATACTAATCGGACTACAAACAGAGAGCTTATCCTGCTGCCTGCAGATTCATTCATTTGTAGATATCTATTTATAGAGATTAGATTTTCAGTTGCTTTAAAAATTAAAATTGTCATGGCAGTCTAATGTAATTTAAGTAGCTGGAAAGACCCTATGGGGCAGACTGCAGGGTGGTGAAGGAGTCCAACAACACCAGATTGTCACCCGGGAGGTGACGTGCTTTTGTTTCCTTAACCTAATGTGTGTTTGTTGCACAAGAAATGCATCTAATAAGCAAAAACAGTACATTTCCTGTGAAAACGGAAGTGTATTTTGAAAAGACGCAATGCATGTAACAGGGGTAAATTGACACGGTGTCCCAGAACATCAACAACAGATGCACCCAGGATACGGAGCGCGTCATATTTAGCCAGAAAAGTCCACTGAACAAGCCGCAATACATGAGAAGCTGGGATGAGAACATATTGCTCTGAGTGTTGCACTACTTTGCCTTGTTTTTATTCTTCTTAGTAAGTTTATTGTACATTTAATATAAATTGCAAATTCCTTGTAAATAAAACCTGCCTCGCAATAAATTCTTTCTAATTGTGATTCTATGAAATCATCCAAAACAGCACTTACCACTAGCTACTATTAATTATTATGGGCTGTATTAGCTGCCGTAAGAGTTCCACAAAGCAGACATGTGCATAGATCTGTATTTGCCAATCATAAAGGGGCCCATCTTGTGTGTTTGTGTATTCTTCATGTTCGTCTGTTTTTCTGGTTTTAAAGTTATTCTAGCACAGTCCACAAAAGCCCGATATTTTTGTGAGCAAACAATCAATGACTCATAAATGTGTTTGCGGTAGTGGGTGGCAATCGTTTTTAAAGGGCTGATATCTCACTCAGGAATGTTCGTCTAACTGTGGAGAGGTTTTAAAAGCTGACCCGTGCCTGCCAAAAACACTTGAAACAGAGCAGGACTGCCAAAATTCTTGTCTTTTCTAGTCTTTTGCCAAACCAACTCCCCCTCCCCCCCTCACACTCTCTCTCTCTCACACACACACACACACACTTTAAAATGCCTTGGCTCAGTCTTCTGCCGTCATCTGTTCCTCTCTCTGTGCACTGGCTGAAGGTTGCCATTGAATGGCGCCAAACCTCCAGCTATGCGCAGAGTTTGTCAGTTTAACAGGCACGTGAGAGCAAATGGGGTTTGGGCTATCGTCTTACCTAACATTTATATAATGCTGTAACACTGACCTACTTCCCTCTCAGGACTATCCTAATTTAAATTGTGACATTTCTTTCATGAAAAAGTGTTAGGAAAAAAGTGAAGACAGCTTTTCAACGTGACTGCTGACCGTGACTGACCCACATTTTTCTCACTTAAGGAAGAAATGGCATACTTGTCATAATGAACCCATATATTCTACTGCTTTTATAGCATGAGCTGCAACATTTAAAAACAGTGTTTTTCAAGCTCCCCTCAACTTTTAGACAGTGATATATGAAGAATGCTTTATGTACAGATTCCTAAATGAAATAAACCTGCAAGGAAGCATGTACTAAGGGATCACAGTGAGCCTTTCCACTGGAACAAAAGTCAAACCTCAAAAACAAACACAGCTTTTCCCGATATTGAGATAATTGTCGTTAATCCCTCCGGAGTTAGTAGGTCATCACTGACGCAAAAATGGAATGTGGGAGAGAACGCTTGCCAGCTCTCCCTTCCACCCACCCACCACACCTCTTCACCAGTGACGCAGCACAATGCACTGCCTCCAGCGTCACACTTTTTCCTGTTTCCTTAGAAGACAGGAACATTTTCCCGGGTACCTGTGTGAGCCCTGCCAGCAGACTGCTTAAAACATGCCATGTAGGAAATGAGTGTGCCTGCTTTGTGCAATGCTGTGAGCACGCCTGAGCCAAAAGCTCCTGTCGTGACAAGAGTGCTGATGAGAGGCAGAGCCTGCAGGGCAGCAGATGATGTTCCATATTACTGAAACGCAGAAACGTAGACCACCACCCACGGTGGAGAAGCACAGGAGTGTAACGAACTCAGTGTGACCAACAGCACAAGAGTACACACGATATGACCTACATGCAGTTCTTTGCGGCTGTACATTTTCTAACAAGTGTACATTTTATCCCACTTGAAGAACTTCATGGTATTTGGTCGAGGAAAATAAAGATGACCTGATTTGCATTATAGACATGATGATTTATAGCCAGGAAAAGTCCACAAGAACACCAGTGAATACCCTTATTTGATACAATACAAAGCAATATACATCTATTTCAGCAATAAAAAGACAGATACTGTCGTAAAATGGGCAATAAACCCAAAACCCAAAAATCTGAAGCATCTGCCAATCCCTACCTGGCTTGTGACACACTTTTCAAGAAAATACCCCACAAAACACAGAGGATGATTGCAGACAGTTCATTTCAGTCCTCTGCTCGAGCTCAGAACTTCTTGCTTAAAATTTCCACATAACCAAAGCAAGTGCTGCAATGTTTCCTTCGCCACCGAGCCAAGTAATAACAGCACAAACACAACAGGGAATGTTAAACAGAGTGTTTACAGAGCGTAAATTACAGTGACAGTTTGCACTAAACAGCCATAGCAAAGATCTACAAGCTGGGTTTAAGGGTTGGCCACTCTTGTGCACATGAATGACTACTCTTTAATTAAAAAACTCCAGCAAAGTGGAAAAAGATTTCCTGGTTTGAAAGTAAGACAGCATTAAATATTCATGAGGGTTGCATCTGTATTTATTTAGTCTGCACTTAAACATGGGAGTGTGAGGCCTACGCTTTGAAATGTTGATAAGAGGGCTGCAATCCTAATTCTAAAGAAATGTCTCCCAGTTTAGCAGGTAGAGGAAAAACATAATATTGAGGGCAATTCACAGATTAATTAAAATAAGTTTACCAATAATAGATGTATTTATTGGGATTTTTAGTGGTGTAATACTGATTTCTTTCAAATTTTTGTAAATATATGCAAATACATGCCCTCTACAAACACATGCTTCTAAAATGAAAATTAAAAAAAGAACAGTTGTACAAAATGAATGTAAAATGTATGGAAAATAGTTATAGTACTTTTTAACGAGGACTTCTTTTTGATGTGGAAAAATCTTCTTAATGTTAAACATACAGAACTTTTTAAATTTTAGCCTGGTTACTGTATGTTGGAAATTAACTCCTATGTACATTTACTGGCATGGAAAGTTTACTGAATGGGCCTACGGGGCACAGGCCAAGGGGCCCTAAAGGGTCAGGGGGCCCCCTAGCCTTCACCTGCGCTCTGCCTCTGAGCCTCAGCCGCCCCAAAAAATGACCACAAAGACACAAAAAGACCACAAAGAGATTAAAAGGAACTGCAAAGAGACACAAAAACACCACAAAAGTGGGCATAATAACCATAAATAGACACAAAACAACTAAGAGACATAACATGACGACAACGACTACAAATGTTTTAGGTTATATGGATAGGTCATTATTTTATTAATAGTGCTTTTGTCGTGTTGTTTTTGCACATGTGCCTTGTCATGTGCTTTTCTCGTGTGCCATCGATCCATTTTTATCTGTGCTGATGTGTTTCTGTGCTTTTGTATGTTGTCTTTTTCTTATATACACATACACCATCAACCTGCCAGTGACCGCAGCTTATAAATGCAACTGTCCTCCTTTTTTACCACACTGAGATACAAAGGCGACTGAATATTTCTATAACAGGATTCCATTCATTAGATCCCTGCTTTGGCCAAGATAGAGAGCATGTTGACTACCCAAACAAACATGCACAGCGGCAGTTTTAAGTGTGAAACCGTATCCTGCTTAGCCTGAAAACATCCTTTCAAACTATACAAATATCTGTCATTTCTCACCTCTGACTCAAACATCCAACCTACGCGCACAAAAGGATGGATAGTCTGTATTCACACAAAACATTTCAGCTCAAGCATAGAAGAGCACTTCCTTTTGTTGATAATCAACACCGGATGGCTGCTTCAAGGCCACAGCTTCCAGATCCATCAGCAGTGTCAGAATCGCTTTGCAATTTAATTATTCCATTAGTGCTCCATGTTCAGACCACTAATGTGTGCAGTATGTAAACAGCGGCTTGTTTGCTCTGTAGTCACTGCACCTTTATTTGTTACACATCCAAAATGCAATAACGTCTGTCTAGACGTCTTTTTAGTAGATTTTACCAACACAAACAGCTACAGTAGCTTTTATAGTTTACATTTGTTCCAGTTTTCTGAAAAATGTCATTAGTAATACTGTAATTAGGACTGCAACTAACACTTGTTTTATCACTGATTAATGTGTTGATTATTATACTGATTAATCATTTATTCAATAAATGTTAGAAAATTGTTTGTTGCATAACGAATCTATAATCAGTGAATCAAAAAATATCTGCGTCTCTGATAAAAAGTTGAAGGTACAGCTCAAGCCTGTATACATCAATGAACGATGTTATTTCAGCAACAAACATCCAATCACATAGCTTCAAATTCCCTCCCATGCATCGATGATGGTGGGTAAATATTGCTGTTTCAATTTGTTCACTTTTATTTCAAGCTTCACTTTAGTTGAATGCAGCAATGGCATTTTGGTAACAACAAGCCTTAAATTCACTGCTGTTGATTTGAGGAGAAGCAAAATAACAAAAAGACATAAAATAACCACAAAGAGATACAAAAAGAGTAAAAAGAAACAAAAATTGCAACAAAGGTCTTAAAAATAGCTACAAGGAGACACAAAATAGCTAGAGATGCCAAACCACCACAAAGAGATGCAAAATGACAACAAAAACACCCAAAATGACAACAGCAAAATGACTACAAAGAGATAAACCACTGCAAAAAAAGCAACAAAACTACTACAAAGAGACACACAGCAACTACTACGACAAGCAAAATAACTACAAAGAGAAGCAAAACAACCACAAAGAGACAAACTTAAGACAAAGACATGTAAAATTTCCACAAAAATACTCAAAATAACTAAAAAGAGACACAAAATTACTACAAAGACACACAAAATGGCTACAAGGATAAATGAAATGACTACAAAGATACTCAAAACAACCACAAAGAGATACAAAATAGCTAAAAAGAGATGCAAAATCCCCATAGCAACTGTGTGCAGAAAGAAAATAACTTCAAAGAGAAAGAAAACAATGACCAAGAGATGCAAGAGATGAGACACAAAATTACTACAAAGACACTCGAAATAACAACAGACACAAAACATCTACAAAAAACAACACAAAATTACTACAAAGAGACACACAGCAGCTACAACAACAACAAACAAAATAACAACAAAGAGACATTTTTTCTATAAGGATATGCAAAATAACTACAAAGAGACAAAATGATGATGAAGACAAACAAATTAACTTCAAAGAATCTTGAAATAACTACAAAGAGATGCAAAACAATCAAAGTAAAGCACGAGATTATGACCAAGAGACTCACAACGACTCCAAAGAGTCACAAAATACCTGCAACATGTAAAATACAATCAAGTGAAATATTTCTAACTGTCTCGCGTCAGCTTGAGGTCAGCTTGAGGTCAGCATGATGCGATTATTTTACAGTGTGAGTTTGAGTTACAGAGTTTCTGTTTACTTCTAGAATCATAATGACAAGTATTGTGGTCTTGGATGGACACAGAAACAGCAGGGGGGCCTTAAATCCTACAGTTACAGTACAGTATGTTCCAGGTTATTTCTGGGTGACTGACCCACAATGCCTGCAACTCCTTACAACTTACAAAGCATGTGCAAGTTTAGATGGCTTTTTCAGGCAGGAAGCTACAGTGGGCATATGCATACGAACACAGACGATGAACGTTCTCAGCAATAATAGCAGAGGCTATACGTCATGTACTCAGAAACACAGTCAGTCAAGCATATTTGAAACAAGATCACACAGTAATAAATCACTTTGCATGCATGTATTTTATTCTTTTTTTAAAGAGATGCATTCAATGTGTGTCACTCAAACGCTTCATTCACTTAAAATGCAAACATTGTCAGCAGTAGCCAACACTTTGGTGGAAAAGTCATATTCAAAAGTTTATACGTGTTGCATATTGAACATTTTTGAAATAATGCAACCTAATTATTTTCCTTTGGTGAGACATGTTTTACTCCCTTTGCTTGCATATCAGTGAAAATATTTCATTTTTCACTGTAACATATGAATGGTATCATTACCAGAGGTTTATACTATACTTAAAATCAGAATCACAAACTTGCAATTCGACTGTTACACCAACAGCTTGTGACTTCAGTTAGACTTTAGACATTTGACATAAAACACAAATAAATTATGGTATCTAAAAAGTAATTAAAGCTTTCCATTTAACTACACTTTTTTGTAAACTGTGACCTGTTTTGTATGTTAAACATGTGAATAGGGGATGTGTGTTGCAGGAGTTCTTTGAGAAGTGTTCTCTGACTGTTGCTTCCTTTACATATTTCATTTTTTAAAAATGTATTTAAATTGTAAAGCACTTTGAGCTGCATTTGTCCTATTTTTCCTATTCTTTGCATTTTAGAGTTTTCCCTCTTGACCTAGGCTATCTATGTACATTGTAATGCACTCAAGGTGACGACAGACCTCCAGGTAATTCACTAGCTTTGCAAACATTAAAACAAAGAGCCCTTGGCACAGTAAATATCCTGATATGATCTTAGCATCCAGCTTACATGTCGTGTTTCGAAATAAAAAGCAGTTGGTAAAACACGTGTGTGTTTACAAGTGAAAGACAAAGAAGGAGAGAGAGACAAAATGGAAATAAAGAGAAAGACCTCTTTGTGCTTTTGGATAAATAAACTGCAGATGTTTTGTGTTAAGAGTTAATTTGCAGGACTTTGCATGCAAAACATTCCATAAACATGATGAAATGTTAAAGTTTTAACAACCGACACCATCTGGATTTGACAGCCCAGCTATAATATTGACATATTTAAAATGAACAATAATGTAACACAGATAGGAATTATTTTTGTATTGATATAAAGGGACATTTTTTCAATATGCATTTATATATAGCATATTGGCTACTTTTTTATGTCCTATTGTCTGCTTTAACTTAATTAAAGCTGATTGTGAAATACACTTTCATTAGAGTATTGACAGCGTTCTAAGCTTATACAGACTGCTGCCCCAAGGAAGAAAATAAAAGCCATAAAAAACATACTTAATAGGGAGTTTCCATTTAATAGCCAACTTAAAAAAAAATCCTACAGTGTTCTCTTGGGACTAAATGTAATGAATTTATGTGGAACCTAATGCACCTGTATATTTTACTTGTCTATCTGGCAAATATATTCTTGGCTAGTATTCATTTAACATTCCAAGATGGTTTTAGAGTGTGTCACTGAAACTGAGGAGTAATTTTTATAACATCATCACAGACAATATAGATTACTAAATTACTTTTTTGGAACTTTTCATTTTAACTCTTCTTTGCAATTTATTAGAGTTTAATTTATACATTAATTATATGTTTAACTAATGATGGCTTCAGAAAGTTTCCTTGCTGACATCACCGTATGCTCCATGGTCTTGTTAAAGCGCCAGGGAGCGAGTGCCTCCCCCTGCTGCACAGTGAAGGCAGCGTTGGTCTACTGATCTACTGACCCACTTTTGAAAGGAGCCGCACGTGAAAGAGTACACGGACAAACCTCACGAAACCACGTGACACGCTAAACTCCCGAGGACAGTTTAGTAAAGGTTTATCAAATTAAAAACACTTGGGCACGTTTGGGAAACACTGGCACTGCCAAAGAAACTAAATGGCTACGAATATGTTTTAAGGTTAGGAAAAACGCCATGAAAGTCGCCATGGTTACAGTCACGTGGTTTCGTGAGGTTTGTCTGAGTCCTCCGCGGAAGGAACAAAGCCCCCTTTTCCGCGCGCGTCCCGCCTGACACGAGCACGTAATACGGAATAATGAATGGACAGGCTTCCACCGGTGGGACTACGCACCCGGTACGGTCGTTCACACCGGCTGCCAGTCGGTATTTTAGGTACAGTACATACAGTCTATAGTAGGTTAGACATAGTGATGCGTTACCTTAGCTAGTAGTAGGTTACTTCCGGTCGGGTAGCCGGTGTCGTTACAGCCGCTAATGATGTTAGAAGTGGTCGCTTGTAATGTCAGCACCTCTTAGTGTCACCATAAAGTTAAATTAACAAAAAATATCAGTAAACATTGCTTCTTACAGTCTGTATCGCTGTTTGCCGTTAGCCTAACTTGTCGCGTGCTAAAAGTGGTTCCGACATACTTTCATGACGTTTTACCGCTGCTTTGATTTTTTTTTTTTTCTGTCATAAGATGGGGAACAATCGGCACAAAAAAGTCCCGCGGGTCACTAGTAATAAAAATTAAAAGTAGCGAGCTGAATAAGGCTGCACACATTTATGACACTATAAAAACTGTTGTCCTCAAGCAACCCCGAGCACCTACCTGCTGGCTTGTCCACCGTCCCGTCAGAGTCACCGGCTGCCGACATGCCTACAGACTGGAGCCGGTGTGCCCGGTGAGCGCCGCATGTGGAGCCACCAGCTGTAGTAGTAGGCTCCCAGCTCACAGACGAGATGAGGAGAGGAGAGGAGAGGAGAGGAGTGAGCTGCATAGAGCTGGGGTGTTGTATAATTGACTTCATTTTTCTCCTCACCCTCCTCCTCCTCCCGTAATTTTTTTTTTAACAAAGTAGGCGGAGTGGCGGGAGGTTAGGGGGGAGAACCGTGAGGGATGGGTGAGAAAGGAACATCCATCAGCTCAACACTTGTCTCCTCCTTTCTGATTCATTCATGCCCGCGTTTGCTTTGAAAGGGTTAAAGGCGTTTTACTAGGACGGCTGCAGTCCATTCATGTCAGGTCGTCTCACTCCTGAATCGGCATCCCTTTAATTTGGGAATAAAAAGCATGCGTGTCTCTGCATGAAAGTGGGTGATTTTTGTGCTCCGTATGTATTTTTATGCGTTTTATGTGACGTCATAAAACACAAAAATAGACTATGCAGATGAGAATATTGTGCATTTTGGCTGAAGAAAACAAAATGTTCCTCTGAAATGTATCTCCCATCACCGGGATCGGAAATCAGGATTCTCCTATGATGGTTAGCCGGTCTGACAGCATCGTCAGGGCTGCAGTAAGATTGTCAAAATGCCGATATGAAATTTTTCCAGACTGGTTTCATACAGAAGCACCCCAGCTTTGACAGCGCCGGTGAGACACTGATTCCTCCAGTAATGTACACATTTAATGACCTGCAAAAATTCCGTGAGCGCGTCACAGATCTGACTCTGCTATTCTCTCGCTTTCCCCAAAACACAGCGGTGGCACGGAGGAGGTCTCACTCTGTTCCTATTTCCTAGTATGACATGATCGGCACAGTCACACCGTGGGTGAATCACAGAGATGGGACCAAGTGAGTGTGCTGCAAGTCAAGTCTTTGCAGTCAAATACAGTCAAGACTGACAAGTCCCAAGTCATGTCCCATCTCCTAAACCTAAAGTTTTGAGTCCTGAACATGTCATAATGCACTCTGTACCAAATGTAATGTCATTTTAACAACAGTAATAATATAGCATATCAAATGAACAAAAATCATGAATGCTTTTTTACAGTTTTTATTGATTTGTTAAAACATATTTGTTAAAACAAGTTCATGTTACTGTCCTGTCCTGCCTTGTTGTATTTTACTCATCTTATTTTCCCTTTATCCCTTCCCAAATTTGTAACACATTATCTGTATTACTGTTCTCCTTTTAAAGTGATATTGTGTGTTGTTGCATATGTTATGTTTTATATCTAAATGAAATAAAAAGATTAATGCTAACAGAAAATATGATTTGTAGCATACTTTTTAAATACAATATTCACATATTTTGCAGGCTTGGGGTAAGGTATCAGGTAATCTATAGGCCTATGTCAAAAGGCTCAAGTCCAAGTACAGTCACGAGTCAATGGTGTTAAGGTCCAAGTCTATTTGCAAGTCTTTCTGGATTTTGTCAAGTCTAAAATCATCAAACTTGAGACTTGAGTTGGACTCTACCTGTAACTGTGACATATAAAGAACTGCATAAGAAAAAGCACATTGTGTCATTGTCCATTTTTCAAGATCCACAAGATGACACTATTAAAAATTTGATTTTGTTTGAGTAACATCAGCTCATATAGGTTTTTAAAACATTTACAATACTCTGCTGTGAATAATGGTTTGTATCTGACATGGCCCCTCTACTACAACATTCAACTACATGGTAAAAAAGGCTTCTTAAAGTTATATTGGTCCCATTCTCGGAACCCATCGGCTGTATTCGGTGTGTGACTTCGGGCAGACTGCGATACAGCCTCTGGGGGCAGACCCCCAATTTTGTGGCATTCCAGTTTGATTTGGGCGAAGGAGGCGAATGTCCGTTTCCGACTTCCGTTTATATATAAGTAAATATGCTGAACCACTGCAATGGATTCAGAGTTTGCAGTGACGCCAATTATGTTCCGCCTCGTTAGTTCACCGCAAGGACCGTTTAACCTGGCAACAACTGCAGCCGGCTCAAACGTGATTGGTCAATATCACACGGACTACAAACAGCCTACAACCGAAAACCAGCGCTCTTCCGCTCTTCTTCCGGAAGCAAGATCTCCGGGGTTTGCCTACAGACTTTACATTCACTGAATGTAGAGTCTGTATATAGAGACTACATTGGTCCTTATGGTCTATGTGGACACATCTACATCACTACATTCAACTCTGACAAAGGGGTTATGATTGTGAGGGGAATTGTAGCTGTGTTTTAAATAAAAATACATTAAATATAGTGACATTGTAGGGCGAAAATGTAGACAAAGTCCTATATATTTTTGGAAATTAGGTTTCCATCTTCATGGGTGTCTCAAAAACAGAAAAAACATCCAGTGTAGTTAGTTATTATACTAATGTTGTCTTAATTTCCCCCAGCTGAGTGATACCTCTTCTCATGTATTAACGATCTTCGGCCCTCACCTACATAGTGTAATTCGAGACCTTTGCACGAGACTTTACGTAAGACAGAAGGCTGCACGTGCCAGCGAGAAACGTGTTGACCTATATATTATATAACTGGACGGTCACGTGGCGACGGTTGGCTCGTTAACCCATTTCGAGGCCGTCTGCGGAGAAAGTACACTGTCCCCGTGCACTTTACAAACCCGGAAACACCGTAAGCGGACAGGAAACAGGAAAAAACCTATACAGTGACACAAACAAACTTTTAGGGATAGGACGTTTAAGGGGTGACGACTGAGAAACTTATGGATAGATAGATAGATAGATAGATAGTAGGGTCTACTTTATTGATGCCAAACTGGGAAACTCTTGTGTTACAGCAGCAAGTATTCAAACAGTTTGTGGACATTTGCATACAGAAATATAGAAATATAAAATATATACAAAAATGAGTCGTGTTAAAATTTAAAATACACAAGAAATATGCAGGAATAAAATAAAAGATATCAAATTGCAAGAATAAAAAGATCAATAATATACACAACACAGTGTATGTAGAAGTTGAATAGCCTATATAGACTTATCTGTATAAAAATAAGTCTACCTTGGGAAATGTTCTTAATAATCTAAATTCAGCTCTTTGATTTTCTTATATTATTTATTTCTGTGACGGCCTTACTAATGTGTCTGTTCCTTCACAGCTTTTCCTTGTGGTTGAAGAGGCGGCCGTCCATTCTTCCTGGCCACACCTGAGGGTGTGGTCTTACTTTATAAACGGCCTCAGTTGTCAGCCTGCTCTCTCTCTCTCTCTCCCCCTGACTGAGCAGCTGACTGCCACATGGCCAACAGGGTGTAGTTTGGTTTGCTTTTGTTTCATTTGTTCTGTTTTACATACACACACACACACACACACACACACACAAACACATACACACACACACACACACTGCAGCCACTCACGACACGACAACATGTGTTACTTCTTATTTTGAAGTAGATTTAGTTAAATAAATCACCTTTGTACCTTAAATTGTTTGTGTAGACTCTCTTTTGTTGCAAACTGTGAGCCAAGTTTGTAACATTTCATACATTAAAATATAGGTTATTCATAGGCCTTAATGTCACTAAACGTCCATTCTGTTAACTTCTCTGTAGCGGACGGCCCTCTAAGCAAATATACCATAGCTTGTTCTTCCTTTACAGCCTTTTCACATTGTAAACAATATGAGATATATATAGACTTATTTTAAAATGCAGGTCTGTTCGGTTTAGGGAGGTAGTAAGTTTGTTTTGTAGATCCCACTGCAGGTGTGACCTATTTGTGCCTGGGTCTTGCCTATAGTTGTCCTGTCTGTGACCTTTCTCCTCAGCTCCTGAGGTGTGTTTTCTTACTCATGATGATGACAATAAAAAAAAAAAAAAAAAAAAAAAAAAGATGTCACGCTTCTCCAGGACTGCCTGGTTAGGGCTGGGCCTGCGGTTACACAACCAGCAATAATTTAGATGTCCTAGTTTAATCAATGATGTGATGAATTAAAAAAAAAAATACATGGGTCACGTTTAACCGGAGGAAAACAACTTTATATAAGCCAAAGAAGGGACAGATGTGTTAGCCTTATATTCTCTTTTAAATTAGGTCAGTTTGACACCACCTGTATGAAAGGTTTCATCTTGAATATTCCTTACCTTACCCTCCAGTCAAATTGCTCATAAGTCTGTCAAAATAGCATGTCTGTACACATAATAACTGGCTGCATTTCAACTTCACTACATGCATTGTACCTTATTCTATAACAGCATGCTACTATTGATTGTGGCATTAAGGGCTAATAGGCTAATCAATATGAGGCTAAAAAAAACAATGTTTTCTTACTGTACACTTTTAAATGACGTCATGAACGCTAAATATAGCTACTTAAAATGTACAAACAGGAAATTAAAACAGCTACTTAATAATAATAATAGTAATAATAATAATAATAATAAAACAACTAACTAGGTTATTCCTCTTATATCGGGGTCATGACATGACACTGTCACCGATGCATCAAGTAACCTGGTTGTTGTCGGCTTTCTGCAGTAACCTGATTTCTTAATGTAAACCAGAAACCCGGTTTCCTTAATCGGGGTAAGGGATTAAGAGAAACCAGGTTAACACAGCCTTTTTTTTCTTTGCTGAAAAAAATGTGTTGGTGGCCATAGACACACGTAACCGTGTTTATAACGGGGTTACACACGTGTAACTGCCTGTAACGTGCCTACTTTCTAATGTAACTGCGAGGTCGGAATAAAACAAATGGCCTATAAAAAGTTTTCCTCAGTCGAGTGGGAAACTAATATTTAGATGTCGCACACAGTAAGTAAATAAAAACTAGGTTTATATGCGGCGCAGGAAGTTTCGACAGAAAAAAACAATCATTAATCATTAAAATTCGTTACTGACTAAATGTATAAACACTAGTTTATAATAAGAAAACGTGCCCAAACATTTTCGCACTTCCCATAGTTTATTTTATATACAATGCTGTTGTCAAATACATCAAATACGTTTTAAGGGTTGCGAAAAACAGCTTTATGACCATTTTTCCTCAAGTCAATTTCAAATGTGGCATGACTATTAGGCTATATAAATAGCACAAGCCTTTATCACAAATCCAACATGACAGCATTCGCACAGCCATGAAGCAGTGTCCATTCATAAGATCCGCTGAGGACAAGCTTGTGTGCATCAAGCGCTCCCTCTAGTGGCCTCAGTGTGTTACAGCAACATGTGCTGCGTTTGAAAACTGTGGATAGTCTTGTTTATCATTTTTATGGCTTTTCCACGTTTTTGCCTTTTTACTTGATAATCAACAGTGTGAAGATAAACAGGAAACACAGAGTAGAAATGAAAATATCTGTATCAAATTATGTTTGTCAGATTACCACAACATGGGGCATGTTTATTACTGAATTTTAATCATTGCTGCATTTTGAAATGAATTTGTCATCATGAAATAATGCTGTCACTGAAATAGTCTGCAGTGGTTATTACCTCAGGGTTATCCAAATGTTAGTTACAAAGTGTTACCCAATGTACAGTGATACAGAGTAAGGGGCTGTTCTTTACTTATCAGAGGAGGGGGGTGTAAATTCTTTTTTTATGTTATTTTTTTTTATTTTTATGCTCCTTGAAGCTACAGATATTTTTCCTTGAGCCCCCCTAATTGACTGGTGGAAAATGTGTGACCCTTCCTCCACCATAAATTCATTATTAGATTTGATGTTTGAAAGTTAAAAGTTAAAGACAAAATCCTGGAGTCAAAAAAAACCTTGGTTTTTCACTGTTGTAATGCATGCTGGTTAGTTTGTGCAAGAGGTTAATTTTTGCCCACATTTTATAGGAAATGTAGAATAAAATGATTCTGTTGAACTATCACTGTTTTTAAGGTGGTGTGGTGCATTAGTTAGCACTGCTGCCTCACAGTAAGAGGGTTCCTGATTCCAACCCAGGGTAGGGGAGCCCTTCTTTGTGGAGTTTGCATGTTTTCTCTGGGTGCTCTGGCTTCCTCCCACAGTCCAAACACATGCAGGTTAATTGGTGACTCTAAATTGTCTGTAGGTGTGAATGTGAGCATGAATGGTTGTCTGTCTCTATGTGTCAGCCCCGTGATAGTCTGGCGACCTGTCCAGGGTGTACCCTGCCTCTCATCCAATGTCAGCTGGGATAGGCTCCAGCCCCCGTTACCCCTAACAGGATAAGTGGTAACAGAAAATAAATGAACATCACTTGAAGCTCAGATTTTGGTTATCTTTTTTTCCAATGGAAGCATTCGTCGCACATGATCTGTCCAAGGACCATCAGAAATTTTGAAATCCAACGGAGATTTATGTTTTTACAGTTTCTGGTTGTAATAAACAGTGTAATTTTGCCCATTTTTAAATAGAGTATGCCTCCATGTTTTCTTAAAAAATCTGCTGGAAATACAAAATACACCCATCTTAATTTGTTCACCCCTCCCACCCTAGCCAAATTAAAATAAAAGTCTCTCCCTCGTGCTTCAATAATTATTTGACATGTCTCCCCTTTTTTTGCACCACGTCCCCCCCCCCCCCCCCCCATAAGTAACAAACAGTCCCTAAGCATGACTTCATTTGTTGAACATGCTGCATTACAGTAAATCCTACATTTACACTAGGGCGTAGATTATGTTTCAACATTAGGGAGGGAGGACACATATGAAAAGGGGGTTTGGGGTTCCTCTGCCAGATACCTTTGAGCAATAAACACTTAATTTCCTGCATTTTGATGAATTATTATGCACTAAATTGTGCCTTTTCTGCATCAATTTATGCTGTAAATGTCTTTAATTTTGTCATTTTTATAGGGGCAGGGCAAATGCACATGTTCTAAATATTAAATTGTATATGTCATACAAGATAAATAATCATTATGACTGTATTGCTTTACTTTTCCTGTTTTAAATCAAGACACTAAACCTTACAAGACAACAAACCTTAGATACAATTAGTTTTAAGTCATCATTTAAAATACAGTGAGCTAAAGTAATACTTGAACTGCTTCTGGATGCCATAGTTCAGATACCCACTCTCTAACTCTTTGCTAACTGAGTGGCTCCAGGTTATATTTCACACTAAAACCACATTGTTTTAGTCAGTTTGGGACTGAATGGCTTGTGCTAACAACCCTGCTGTAAAAGACTGTTGAATTAACATTTTCAAGATGTTTTATAAGACCTAAGAGCTTTCCCCAGGCCTCTGCACTCTGTGTGTTTATGGGCCATGTGCTCTTCATTTAGAGAATTATTCAGTTAGAGCCACCTGCCCCCCCCCCCCCCCAACAAATAGGAAAGCTTCAGACTTTAAGTGTTTAATTTTATTATTTTAAGCATTTTGTCAACATAAAAACTCATCAACGTGAATGAATATATTAATGAGCGCTTCCTCCTTCACTCCACAGACAGTTTCCTTCAAGTGTCTACAACAATATGTACACAGCATTACACAAAAACCTCACAACATAGTCCTGGCCCGTGGAGGGTGGGTTTGAAACCTTTTACAAGTGAATCTCCAGACTGAATTCTTGCTTTAACAGGGGGGGAAATTACATATTATTAGCTTAGGAACAGGGCGCTGAGGTTTCCGAGGCAGAGACCACTTACATCTAAAGCTAGACTGAAGATGTGAATGAGCCTTTCATCTGCGTTTATCCCTTACGTTTCAGTCAACTGCTTTTTAAAAGGATAAATTAACATTTCCCTACTCTCCAAGTTAGGGGAGAGTCTCCTCTATTCTCCCAAATATAATGTGACACTGATCAGACAACACAAAGGGTGGGTCTTTAAGCTGATTTGGTCCGTCAGAAATGAATTGTCTAGCTTAACTGGTGATAAAAGTGAAACATTTCCTGAACTTGTCTCAACCTCACGGAGAAATAAAGTCACAATAATTTAGCTTCCTTTCCATAAAGTGACACAGTAATGGATTTCAAGTCATCCTGGACATAGTATATAGAATTGTGTGGATCCCAAATACAGTATTTACCCTCCTTTTTTCATCTCCTGTGCATCTACCAACAAAAAAACTGTAATAATTTCTCTATTACAACAGACAAAATGAGTTTGACATTGAACAAGGTCACACATAACCTCACAACAAAAAGCACTGAGGATCTACTTTATGAAAATGTCACTTTTTTCCCCTAGTAGTCACACACACACACACACACACACACACACACACACACACACACACACACACACACACACATTCGTTGCTCATAAACAATCCTAACTGTTTGGCTGTGAGACAGGACGCTCTGAATACAGCAGTTTGGCTTTGTCCAGATTGTGTCAGTGTGTTCAGGTGATGAGACACGACTGGGAATCTGCAGCAGTAGCCATCAACAAAATCCCCCATCATGCATCTGTCCTGCTACTGTCCTCCAGTAGGACCACATCTTCTTGCAGACTGGTCTTAGCTTTGATGACATTTGAGTTAGAATCACACATTTTGATTTTTAGTATGGGCGAAATACTGGCCTATCAGGGTTGTCTGTGTGATATGAGACTATACATGTATGTTTTAGGACGTCTTCTGTTTGTAATTAAAGGGGCACTCCACTGTTTTTTCACACCAAGATCTTAAATGTCACTGAAATTACCCTGATGATGTCATGATGATGTCATAACAGTTACCTCTGCTTTGAGAGACTACCAATTTATAAAGGCTGCATTACGAATGGGGCATGTTTGAAAGACAGGCATTTATACAAGACAGGAGGAGAATGATCAAAGCTGCTATCAAGTTGCATTATGGGAAGTGTAGAACAAACTGTTTTTTTTTTTAACTTTGACCATACAAGGGACTAAGGGTGAAGATATCTCAGCCTCTGCTGCAACAATTGTAACCATTTTTTAAAAATTTGTCCCTAGCTTTACAGAGGTGTGGTCATAGAAATAGAATGAATAGAATGGACATTGAGCTGTTTCCTGTGGCCACTGGACTAGTAATATAATAAAATGGCAATTGTTTATGCGGTGACAACATGTCAGTGGGGTCTTTTCCTTATGAAAAGAAAAATGCAACTACAAACCAATCCAAGTTTCTCTCTTTCATCTTCCTAACTTATGTTAGCTTAATTTCCTTGTTTACTCATGGTTAAAAACACACTCGACAAAAACAACATAAAACCATCTCAGCTAATTTTGTTAGTCGTCTAGTTAGTTAGTCTACTGTTTTAACAATCACCAGCTCTGGTTTAGTCAAATGAATCTTTAAGTCACTGAGTTAGGCCCCAATCACACAGAAAGCACTTTGCAGGCTGCAAAATGCCAGGTGCATCGCTTTTTTTTTTTTTTTTTAATTGCTGTGTCTTTTTACCCCATCACGTCCTTACCCTAACCTTCCCATGTAATCAATCTACTGTTTGTTTTTCTGAGATCTGTGTGGGTACATGAGACCCTGAAAAAGAGGGTGGATCACGGGGAGTACCACCAGTTGGTCCAGGAGCTTCACATTGATGATGGCAGTTTCCAGGCATATTTTAGGATGACTCGGGGGCAGTTTGACAACCTACTGTCTATCATCAGGCCGTAGTTCTGGGTATCTAGCAATCACTACCACCAGTTTCTCCTCCATTGTTTACTAACTGTAAACATGCTGTCCTGTGCACCACAGAAGGCCCGCCTCTCAAATCATCTGACTGGACAATGGGAAAAAAGATGACGAAGGAGGAGTTCAGAGCGCTCCACAAAACGCAAGGCGCCTTGAGTGCAGGAGCAATGCAAAAACGGCTGAGTAAAAAGCTTCATTCTTAATAAAACCAATAACAAAAAGGCACCTCCAGCTGCTAAAATGTTTTCTGTATGATCGGGGCTTTAGATGTAAAAAATATGTTCATATGCACGCTGTTTATCCCCTCAGTCTCAGTAATATTACATAATGTTTCAACAAACGTGCAATTAATTGCAATAAAAGAAAAATGGAAATAGCAGTTACAGTAATATTTTAAAATGAACGGACTGCTAATTTAAAAAAGTAATTCTCCACTACTCGTTCGGTATAACGGCAAAACCTCACCTCAGTGAGTGCATGACTTGCCGCAAGTTGGTTTGTTTATATGGAAGTATATACAAAAGTTGGCCCACTACAACAGTTGCAATGACATTAGTACACATAAACATGGCTGCCTCTCTGACGATTTGAATCTCCATTCTACTCTCATTCTATTTCTATGGATGCAATTCTACAATCACTGGAGTGCCCCTTTAAAATGTTAGGGAAACCAATTGATATGAAAATCATCCGATTTAAATATACAGAATATCAGCACAACATCTCATCTATCAACACACATGAAAAATAATAAATAATGCAGAAATATACAACCCTTGCACATTGCTTATGTAATGCAACTCCAAGTCCTTACGGTGCGTTCTTGGCCTAACTAACTGGATGAATTCCAGTTTAAACTGATAAAATGTAAGAGGACACACTGGTACAGGTGTATCATCATACACCAATCTACTTCATCAAACTGCAAGACCACAAACGTTCCCTATCAATTCCTCAGAAATAGCACCACACACAGTTTAATATGGGATTCCTGTGATGGCTACAGCTGAACTTGAGTTCAACATGGTAAGAGTCCTCGGTATATTTCCTGTCCCTGTGTGTACATTTATAGCTTGCGTTTTGACACTTAACAGATGTGCTAACTGAGAAACATCTGTCTCTTCTCACTCGTTTTCTAGAAATAAAAATGGCAAATTATTCCTTAGCCAAGTTTAGCTCTCTTGGAAAGGTGTTTTGTTTTGTTTTTTTTAAAGGTAGTTTTCAGTTAAGTGCAGTATAAGCGACAGCTACATCTGAATATGTGTTCAGATCACGACGTGTGATGATCAGAGTTCTTTGGTAACTATGTTTAGCGCTGTGTCTAGTCACAACTCTGAGCAGACATGTTGGTTACATGGTTGGTTTTGTTGAAAAAGACAGGACATTAGCTTCTAAGATCGAGGGGGGAAAATAACATTAAATACATCCAGTGGATACTTGAATTAAAATGAGACAGACAAAAACAGTACACGTGTCTAAGATATCCACCGTGTTGATCTACTCTTATTTAGTTTCTATTTTAGTTTCATCTTAACTTGACAAACAACGACACTTTGTTCATTGTGTTTGTCTTGGCGCATTCTGTTTTTATGAGCCCCTGGTTTAATTATCTAACCTATAAAAACCTGCAATTTTTCTATTCTGCCTTTGTTTCTGTTTTATCACCTTTATCACGTCAAGTGTTTTGTCACTCTGCAGACACACTTAATATAACCTGACACATCAGAGCTTTCCATTTACTTTAAGACAGATTTTTTTCCTTTTCTCTCACTTTTCCCTTCTTCAAACAGCTCTATATCTAATAGTAATCAATACCTTCTGATTAGTCTCTGATAACATCCGTAGAATATCCAGTTAAATATTTCTCAGCTATTTAAAGGCACTTTGCATGTTTCGTCCACCTAAGAAGGAAGCGATTGGCCCCTGGGCTCGCTAGAATTAAAATCAGGGGGAAATGATCAATTACTGTGGCACTGATCTGAACCACACGAGGGGCTCTGAAGGGAAGTGGCACACTCTGCACTTTGTTTGGCTTATGTGTGAATGGGCAACACTCCACAGTAACAGATGTCAAGCACAGGGCAAACTGCATTCACACGTTTCCTGGCAACAAGTTGTTCCTCTGTGAGAAAAGCAACAGCGCTGAGGCAGTGCCACAGGAAGAGTTGTCCCGCAGGGCTGACACAAAGTCGCACTGTGTTTACCACCACCAGGAGGGTTAAAGGAGGATTCCAGCATGATCGGGGTTTTTGCTCTTCTGTTTTATATTTTCTATCTGTTTGATGCTAATGTTACTAAAAACGACATGTTCAATTCAGTCTCCTCCATCACAGGCAAAAAATAATCATACTATGATTATGATAAAAAAAAAAAACGTTTACACCTAAAGAATTCCCAGATGTATTGAGCTAAATGCTAACATCGGCATACTAACATCCACAGACAACATGTTAACATGTTCCCCATCTTAGTTTAGCATGTTAGCATGCTAATTAGCACTTGTACGGCTGATGCTGATGGGAATGTCATTAGTTTTAGAAATATCTGGTCAGAAACAAAAGCATCTGACGGAGACATTTGACATGATGATGGTGCTAGACGTTAAGGTAAGGGATCACCAAAGGGGCATGAAAGCGTATGCCAAATGTCATCACGCAATCCATCCAACAGTAGTAGATATGCTGCTAGCATGCTAAACATAGAGTACCTACAACTGCCTCAGATAAGTTTGATGATAACTGAGCTCCACTAGCATTTTGCTAACTAGCATTTTGCTAACAAGTACCACTACGATCTTCAGTAGCTGTCTCCTCTGACATAAAGAAAAGCTGATGTTGAGGTTGCACCAGGTTCCAGTTTAAAAATGCATTACAGATTTTCCTCACTTTGCAATTTTAAATGGATGCTATCTTTGTCAGTGGGAGTAGCTCTTAAAGGAATGCCTCATCCCCCCCAAATTACCATTTGTATATCAATTACTCACACTGTGCTACATTGAATTCAGTCCCCCATCGGAAAGGGCAGTTTGTTTAAGAAGTACTGAGCATACAAGAGATACATGAGACTTGGATTACACTGCACGAGTTGTCTGAGAGTTTGTAAGCAGATGTTCAGATATAGTTTTTTGGTTGTTAAACATGGACCCCTATGACTTCAATTCACCAAGAATCTTCTATAGTTTTGGATTCTTCATTCAGAGTGTTGGCATGCAAGAAAAACAAAGTTTTCTACACAAATTCAACATAACACATGGTGATTAACTGATATACAAAAGGTCATTTGGGGGTAAAGTATCCCTTTAAATACAAAGCAGAAAGTGACCAAAAACAATAGAAATCATGCTGGAACCTTCCTTTAAAATCCACAAACAGGCTATAACAGTATGGACGAGAACAACTGAGGGGTACCAGTTCTTACTCAGTAATCTTTCAGAGTTGTCTACAGTGTATAGAGCTTGTCTTCAGTATTAGAAACTATGTTTGCAGCAGAGCTAATTTAGCCGCCAGTGTAGAAACTATCGCTGTGAAGATGTCGAAGCAGTGATTTGTACTCGATCCTCATTCCCACGGGAGTAAAAAAAATCCTCTCCAGAAGCAGTATGCCGCTGAACATGCAGATATGCTGATTTAGTGTCCTAGTTAGTGAGCTGGCCTGAGAGCTATGGCTAAAGACGGCACGTGTATACGATATAAACAACCGAGGTAATGCGGTAACGCTCCTTAATTTCCGAGCTCTTGGTGTTCTTGCAGCGGCCGAGCAGACCTAAATAACTTGTGATGAGGGTTAAATTTATACTGAGAGGCTGACAGCGCAGCCTTCAGCACCAGCGGGGCTCCACGGCCCGACCCTGTGTCCGTAAACGTCTGTTTTTTTCTCCACAACGCCATCTCCCCGTCTCGGCGTGTCAGGCCTTCCCTGCCTTCATGTATGTGGGGATGGTGCCTCGCTGGGTCAGACCCTCAAAGCGTTTGTATGTGTAGTTGAGGAACACCCAGTCCTTCGATTTGAAGTCTGGCTCCGTTGCGTTGGCTGTAAATAAACACAAAATCACATATCAAAGGGAGGTGTTATTGTTTTGCCACTTGAGGGCACAATAGATCAAACAGTGTAAATGTGAAGGCCCCTTTAAGGCCATTAGAATAATAATAGAGTCATCAGCATTGTTGAGAATCTATTTTGGAATCATCTGTCATGACTCATTCATCGCCATGATCTGTCTGAATCTGACCCAAGGCTAACGTTTCCAAATAAGGGATTTTCCTGCAGTGCGCCAAGCAGAATATCTGATAAAGACAAACCTGGCTGAAGGATGTCTGATTCAGGGAAGTCATCAAAGTTTGAGGTGTCGTCGATACTCTTGATTTCAATGGAGATGGCTGCTGGCCGCTCCCTGTGGAGGCAAGACGGAGACAATCATGGATGGTTGGAAGAACACAGAAATAAGAAGTAGTAAATCCTCAGTGTGGGCTCCTTTCCATTTTAGATCAAGAATGTCATTTTTCTGAAACTGCTTGATGCATAAGCAGCGTTACCTTTAATGCAAGAAGAACCCTTTCCTGACATAGAATATGTAACAGTGCTGGCTTCATCCATGTGATTCAGACATACTGTAGGCGTCAGTGACATAAATGTTGTGCTCGGGCTGCTGTAGCCTTGACATTCATCTAACAGCACTGCACTGAGCTGTTGCGTAAATGTTAAGAGTCTAACCTACTTGTGCCAGCTTTACACCACACGACTCTTCAAGCGATTTATCTGTCGCAGACAAATTTTTAGTGCTGGAATAAAATCATGATAGTTTTGCTCAAGTTGTGGCTCCCTTGATCTTGTTTGTGTAAGGTGTAATGTGCTCATAAAGCTCAGTTGGAGTCAGTGTTTCCCACACAACTAGAATCTATTTGTGATGGTGGGAAGGCGGGCAGCACTGGCTAGCGATGAGTTCTCTCTGCCCTGTTAGCACAAGCTAACATGGCAGTAGTGGCTAACATCTGCCGCCAAGCCATTAAATGATCCCAACAAACTCACACCGACAAAACTACAGCGATTGGACAAAATTGCAAGGTTGCACAGAACTCATGGGGATTGGTTGAATTTGTGTTAATTGCTGCAGTTTCAACTTAACAACATCCAACTTTTGGTGACGTTTCAAGATGTGAACATGGTCAGCAACCAATAGCTGCACTTTGTCTGGCACCGAACAGAAAAGCATCGAACAGGGTAGACAGTAAACATGGAGAAGTCTCTGGGTAATGGTTAATGGACTGCACTTGTATAGCACCTTTCCAGTCTACCAACCACTTAAAGCACTTTTTACACTATGGGTCACACACACATTCATACCCTGGTGGCCAAGGCTACCATACAAGGTAGCACTCACACACTCCCACACCGATGGAACAGCAATCGAGAGCAATTTTCAGTATATTGCTCAAGGATACTTTGACATGCGGACTGGAGGAGCTGCAGTGGAGGAGTCAAGAACTCACTCTACCCTCTGAGCCGCAGGGGGCAGAAGGCGAAAGAAGGTGAACAAGTCTCAGTTCTGTTGTGCTGTGGAAAAGGAGGAGAAACTGGTGGAGTTGTGGAGTGAACAAGAGTTGGTGTTTATTTGGGTGTGTATCTAATCCACCAACCTGCACTTATTTTAGTGAGAGATGTTAATTTTTGAAACGGTTCGCTTCTCATTCCCACAGTCGGAAAGGTAAGGAATTGTTAATATGTCATATTTCTTAAACGAAGTTTGGTGTAATATTTTCCACCAGGAGCAGGATGGGAAACAATTTCAACAGGAATCTAGTTGTAGTCTTGCAAATAGAGACCCTGTGAGTCTTTGCAAAATCTTATGGTGTCGAACTAAAAACTCACTCACAAAAGTCTTCTAGTGTATGGCAGGCATTAAACAGGTAAAAGTGACTCGGGTGTCACATGAGACCCTCATGTCAAACTGCCACATTTATGTCTGAATGGGGTTTAGTGTTCATGTACCTGATGTGCTCCCAGTCCACTGACTCAAAAAACTGATGACTCTTGATCTCTTCCACACTCACTGCTCCAACCCTGTTCTCAGCATCAGTGCAATACCTGAAACACACAAACAGCAAACTGTTAATCTAACTATCCAACAGACCTTTATATACACAGGGTTTGGACAAGTATTCACTGTCCACATCAACATATTTAGTAGTAGCCTTTATGGGAGTTTGTAAAAGGGGAAACTTAAACAATAAAAAATAATCTTTACATACTTTAATATCAAGTCTTTGGCCCTCTCTGAGATGGGGACTTCAGGTGGGAAGACAAGTGTTTCCTTCCAGTTCATCACCTTCCTGTATGTCTCCTGTGGTGTCTCGGAGCAGAAAGGTGGGTAACCTGAACACAGCCAACATTATTTTCAACATTTGTAAATGTACCTCACACTGAGACACTTCATTTTACAAATGTGTTTCATTAACCTCTCCGTGTCTGTCTCACACACAGACAAACGCATGCTTACCGATGAGCATTTCATACATGATGACGCCCAGAGACCACCAGTCACACAGCTTGTTGTACCCCGTCTGCATGAAGACTTCAGGAGCAATGTAGTCTGGCGTTCCCACAGTAGAATAAGCCTGAAAGTCACACAGAGAGACAGAAGGTGAGAGCTCTGGGTTGGAATATATATTGAAAATATTCAGTTCAACCAAGCAAACATGTTTCATTCAGGTCAACAGGGTCCCGCTGCAGAGTTTGCTGGGACCCATGGTGAAAAAATCATGTGTTCACGTATCAGCAGCACTTTATAAACAATAATAATGGCACTGACATGGTAGTAACAATCATTTACCGTCCCTGTTAGATGGAGGTTCATCTTGCTCTCTGCTCGGAGGGTAAGGACCCCCCGGACCTCATTGTTTTCCCAATTTGCAGACATTCTCGGCTGCTGTCATCTGTCTTTGAGTTAGCAGCTAAGTGCTATCAGCTACTTTTTAAATCTCCCAGGGGCTTGTCACACGCATAATATGTCATCAGTTGTCACACTCATCTCATCTGTGGTCCTATTCTGCTAACTCTCCCTCAGACGTCATTTTGGTGCTGTTACTTCCTCCACTGCCAGCTTAAAGGTGAGACAGTAAAATGTCAAAGCCTTACCAGCTGCCTCCGGTTCTTCTTCCAGGTTTCTGCTTTCCTTTTGGAGTTCATATTTTGAAAGGCTGCAATTTGCAGGAGTGTAAAGAGAGAAGAGGAGCAGGTGATTACTTGAACAGTTACAGAAAATATTTTGCACTGTCACAGCAGTGTCTCTCTGAAAATATATTTTGGTGGAAGTTGTCACTTATTATAGTGCACACTGATGTGGCTTTTCCTTGTGATCATCAGATTCTGAACTTACAGAAATCACTGGGCGGGTTGTGCGTCAGGTTCCTGTAAAATTCTGTGCGATGAGCCTTCTTCAGTCCCGTACACAGACCAAAATCTGACAGCTTCACATGTCCCTGTGAACAAATACACATTTAATGAGTCATCTGCAGAGAGTCACCATGCATGCACGCACCAAGCATTATGCTTTTACTGACAGTCTGGAAATGTCCGTCAGTGAGTCTCACCCTGGAGTCCAACAGCAGGTTGTCTGGTTTGATGTCTCTGTGGATGAAGCCCAGCTGGTGGATGGAGTCGATGGCCAGAACCGTCTCTGCGATGTAGAATTGAGTGGCCTCTTCAGACAGAGTATCCTTTTTCATCAGCAGGGTCATCATGTCACCTGTCAACAAGGTCAGAGGTCAGAATGATAGTGCAAACACACCTGTCTGTCTTTCTTGCTCTTGTTCAGCATGTCACAGAATAGTGACTCATCCTGTATCCAGTTCAACAAATCTGTGTTTTAATCACTCACAGTCAGTGTTTCTCCTATAATTATATGAAAAAATCTTTTCCAGTGTTTCCTCTATGTTCATTCTACACTGTAGCACCGCCGTGAACTGCAGCGGCGCACCACTGTGAGTCCTTGAATGAAGCAACTGTCTTTGGATAGTTCACATAGCTGTAATAACACCAGGACAATCAAGTATCTGTTATCTTAACTGCTAAAGTCATTTGAGCAGGTGAAGTAAAGATAACGCTGTACGTGTTGCTGACAGATTCATTGTGTTTGTGCTTTTATCTGAGCTAGACCAGAAAATATTTGGCTGAAAAAGATCGCTGATGCTGTTTTGCCCTCATTGTTGTCCGTTAAGTTTGGTTAGGAAGCAATCTGACCTTGTTTGCTCTGATTAATTTGGCATGCATTTAACATACCAGCCATACTTTTGGGAAACTTAAGAAGGAAACAATGGGAGTGACAGACAAGCCAACTTTAAAAGTGAAGTATTTCCTTATCAAATAAGTGCTTAAATATAAGAATACAATTTGGTGTGAGAGTTTAATCGTGCAATCTAGAGGAAACACTAAGAGTGAACACACAAACAGCAGATAACCTGAGATGTAAGGTCAAATAAATCTATGTGAAGTTATCAGTGCACACCTCCAGGCAGGAACTCCATGATGAGGTAGAGGTTCCTCTTGTCCTGGAAGCTGTAAAACATCTTGACCACCCAGGCACCGTCTGCCTCCACCAGAATATCCCTCTCTGCCCGGATATGAGCAACCTGCAGGCAGACATTGGACAAGGTAAGACTGTGACAGTACACGAATGCAGCATGCAGCAGTTTCAACATCCTCGAGTACTACGGTGCTTAACAAATGCTTTACCTGCTCTTTCTCCAGCATGTCTGCTTTCCTCAAGATCTTCATGGCGTAAATGTGCCCTGTGTCTTTTTTCTGCACCAAACGCACCTGAAGGAAACGATGCCACACTTAAATACATAAGGAATGTGTACATATGCAGCACTGAAAGTATAATACATACATAGGAAAGTAACAATTAACAGAATACCTCTCCAAAAGCGCCTCGTCCAATAACTTTCAGGGACTCAAAATCATCAAGGCCAAGTCGCGTCCTCTTGAGTCGTAAAAATTCAGTCTCCTTACGGGCATGCTGCGAGCGGCGCATTACCTTCTGCAAAACACAGACAGATCGACAGTGAGTCATCAGAAGACGTTTTAAAGGAAAATCTTTTAATGCCATGTGTTGAAACCTGTAAACAACAACACAAAGCATACTGTACCTCCTCGTCTGGCAAACCCTCTTCGTCCATGGCCTTCTCCAGCTTCTTCTGCCTATGAACAATACAACGTATTACATACAATTAAAATCTTGTGCTTTTAAAAGACAAACTAAGTGTGAGAATACAGCTAACGCTTTGTACTCCTATTTTCTTTATGTACGATTTTGGTGCGTAAACATACAAGGAGGTATTAGATCACCTAAAACTGGTCAGATCTTGAAATTAAATCCCTTGTCAGTTTATGTTGGGCCAGCTGTCTTTTACAATCCATGTTACCTGGACTAGAGATCAGTTCTCAAGTAATGTGAGAACAACTAGGGGTAGATTACGAGACGCCCTTTGACACCTGAGATGGCGCTGTTTTCTTTACAGCAAATGGACTGACACTTGATGCCTTAAACAACAACTACATTCACTCAAAGAGAGTACCTGAGGTAACCAGCTCGTGCAGTGTGGTAAAGATCGTTCAAGGTGAACATGAGGGAACTTTTAAAAGTATGACGTCAGGGAAGTAAAAAGTAAAGTAGCTTTTGTTAAACAGACACATACAACATGGCTTGGAATATACTGATAAACAGTAACAGATGCAATGGGACCAGTGTGCTCCTTTACACTTGTGTCGAGAAAAAGCTGGTGGTCTCATATTAACAGGTACCGTAAGCTATACAACCACAGGAGCAGTTTTACCTCATCTCTCGCTCCTCGTGCTGGGTGAGCAGAGTGCTGTAGAAGTTCTCCAGTGTCAGCTTGGCCACAGTCACCCTCTCTCGAGTGTGGTTGCTCATGGGAAGGGCAGCTGCAGTCCCTCCCGTCATGGCCATACTATCCTGTAAGACAACATAATTGAACCAAACAACATCAGCCTGTGCACGACACTGCTTCCACTCATGTGTTAAGTGTTTGTTTTACCATCAGCTTAGTGCTTTACAAAATAGTTTTACCTTCCAGAGAGGAGTTTCACCTGGAGGACTTAAAGCACACAGGCTCAGTAATCCAATCATTAGTGCAACAGCCACCCACCAACACAGACAGATTTGTGCCGACCAATAAGTTAACAGCAGCGCCACCTGTGTGTCTGTCCTTTACAATAGCTTTGAGACCAGCAAGGACAAGCAACACATTTAAAAAATAATGGTCAAAATTGAAACAGCAAAGGCAAAGATATCCTGACTTTCATTACCTAGAGAGTGTGTCAAACTCCAGAACTTTGAATCCTACATTTCCTCCATAATGCAACTTGATAGCGTCTTTCACTAGACCCTCCATTCCTGGCATATACCCATGTCTTTCAAACTTGAGTGACATCATCAGCATTATTTTCATCATCATTATCATTTATGACCCATAAAAGTGTGTGGCAGTGTGTTTATCTGCAGAGACTCTGCCTGGATTTTCTTATTCTCCTCTCATTATGCTGTGTTTGGGACGTCCCTGGGCATAGCACGCACTTGAGGTCAAGCTTTTAAAAAGGTAGTGACCAAAAGCCAGACCGTAAGCAGCAGGTATCCAAAAGGAAGCCACAAAAATCATGAATACAGCACCAAAAACCAATGCAAATATAGCAAGGCGACTAAGTGGACAAACCTGTGGTTGATGTTCACTTTCACTTTCGCGTGACAATACTGTTTACACACATCAACTGACACAGTACACCTTTCATGAAACTGCTTTCACAGGACAGTAGTTCTATGTAAAACAAATGAACTGATCTTTATGTATAAAAACCATCAAGTGTCCCTTTAAATATAATATTAAAGAGATACTTTGCAGATTTTCAACCAGGTCTGTGTCACTGTGGTGTGGGGAAAGTGTGCAGATGAAGAGTGTCTGGCTGTCTCCCAGCCAACAATTGCACAAAACATGACATGTTTCTGATCATCTGGTCAAGGCACGCAGTGACACAGACCTGGCTGAAAATCTGCGAAGTATCCCTTTTATGAAGTCCTTTAGGCTTTCAAATTCAAAACACTTCACTCTTTTTGCTTCAGTGTACAAAGTAACCAAGTATTATCAATTTGGAACAGATGCTTTGACCACAGACTAACAGGAGTTCGATGCCTGGTACTGAAACATTTTTTTCACCCCAGAGGAGGGACAGGAATCATGTGCTGGATACCTCATGGTCTGCAGGGTTTTCATTCCAGGGACTAATCAGTCTAACATCCACTGATCTCCCTTGGTATGCATTCCTTTTTCATCTTTACACATCTCTGATAATATCAAAGTGACAAAAAACAATTATAAAATGACGGCTGAGGAAGTCACATCACATAAGAACTGCGCTTCGGTCCTTATTAATGCCGAAATTGTTATTCTCTCCCTGGCAATTTGGGAACTACTTTCTCTAGAGGAGCACATACTGACATCTTGGATTTGATGTGTAGCCCTCCTGTGGGAGGAATGCAAACCACAGAGAGTAGAAGAAACACACACGTACTAGTGAGGTGAAGGCCACAAGCAGTAGCTGGTTGTTTGAATAAATGCAAAACATGAATGGTGTTGTAAAAGGCCCCAAGGTAAAAAAAGTAGGAACTAAGGGAGGAAGTTTAATTTTTCTCTGAGAGTAGGTGATCTACATGAGCAGATTTTAACATATTATGTAATAGACGGAAAGAGGAAGCGGGTGAATGTGTACATCTTGAAACTATTTCAGTAGTATGCCATCAGATAGTTATGTATGGGCTTGATTAGCTCACAAAGAGATAAAACAGCCCTGCAGCCCAGAGATAGGACCCATGTTTCATCTAGTCACCGGTCCTTTTCCCGTCTCGCCCCCCAACGGTCCCACAACAACGAGACACTTCCTGACTTCTGAGAAAAATCACTGAATCACCGCTGCAAACTACTTGGTTTGGGGGTTTGTGTCAGGTGGAAAACAGGGACAACACTGGCAAATAAGGGTGTTAAGTTACTGAGACCTGTACAGATTCACCTGATACTGAAAGCTCAGCTTAAACAACAAACACAAGGCAGCACAAGCAGACTTAGTACACTTACTGTGGTCTCACATAGCCCATGTTGGCCCTATGTAATGTTACATTTCTGAGAAGATGCACATCAACAATGTAGGTATGACACCACCTTACATACTGTAGCTACCACAACAGCTTGACACATACACACAATTCGTCTGTGGACTTGTGTTCTTTTTGGTCGACCAAAGTGCAAATTTAGGTCACCCAGTCTGTCGGGGACGCTTAGTGGATAATGTGTAAGCGGGCTGAGTAATACAGCGCTGTGTTTCAGTAGCTGTAGGAACCAGGAGAGTTTTCTCTGTTGATCATTGAAACTGACAATGATCAACCACAAAGCTTTTACTTTCACTGACGATACAAACACTGCGGACACCACTTTTATTAAAGGGAAATTTCACCCCCAAAATCAAACATGTATATTTCTCCTCTTGGCTGTGATGCTATTTATCAATCTAGATCATTTAGGTGTGAGCTGCTGAGTGTTTGATATCAGCTGTAGAGATGTCTGCCTTCTCTCCAGTATAATGGAACTAGATGGCACTCAGCTTGTGGTGCTCAAAGCGCCAAAAACTACAACAGCTTCTTCCGACCAAGTAATTTGATTGGACGAGAGGCATTCCATGAGTGCTGATATATAGTACAACATCACTGGGACATGTAACAGTAAAATCACTCCGCTCACAGGTGTTAAAAATATGAATACAACCGTTAATTAACCAGCTGTCACACCCGCTATATTGACGCAAACTGACACTGTAGCATTTGAATTAAATTATGAGTGGTCGTCAGGAGAAGACGAGGAAAAGGATAGCCAGGACTGTTCTGTGCAGACCTCCAGGTGTGTTTGAATCCAGCCGTGCCAACATCCAGGTTTGCCAACGTTTTATCAGCCGAACTGGATGAAGTTACACAGTTGCAGATCAATGTAAACACAAAGTAGATTGTGAGTTCCTGTCGTGTGTGCTGCGTTGCCTGGCAACAGACTGGGGGAACTGTTTTTTTTCGCGGAGCTACATAACATACTTAAATAATTTATTTCATCACCTTTTGTTAACATTTCCTTACTCAGCATTGCTCTTCAAGCTGTTGTTGAACTGTTGTATAAAAGCAAAATCACGCTCGAGGTCATGACATTGTACTGTATATTGTCACGGCTGTAATTGTCTCCCTGTGACCGAATCACAGCCGTGATGATATACAGTACAACATCACTCCCTCTCGTGTGATAATGCTTAATTTGAAAAACTCAACAGCAATGTCTCTTTCCAGAAATTATGACCAAATTACTCAAGATAATCCACAGACCTTGTTGTGAGCAGTTTCACATAGGAACTATTTTCTATCTAGAAAACTACACTTGCTAACTGTATCACTGCACAGGAGGACGAGTACATCCACTCACAGATGAGAGGCTCATGCTCGTGACAGCACGAGATGTAAATATAAAAGGCATCCTTCTCGGGCATGCTGTAAAATTAGCTAGCTCAGTGGTGCTAGGTGAGTTAGCAGTAGATGCACCCTTCCTTCTGAATGGTGGCACAACTTGGCGAGTGTAGTAGATACTGAAAATTTCAGAATTTATGGCCGTATCAGGAGTATTCAACATTCATTCTACTTTTACCCCTGTTTTTGGTCTCCACCAGCTCCTGTGGACAACATTAGGATCTTTAGTTGCTAAATGCTCCGCTGGCTAGCTGCTAACTTTGTTCATCATTTGGTAGCATACAGTGGGTGGAGAGAGTGGGCTAAAACGGTAAAGTTGTGGGCCATGGAACCAAAACACTGACTGGACAGTGGTTATTCTTTGGGTTCCCTCCATTAGAGTGTCTTAAATTATGTTTTCAGTTGTCTGTGCAGATCTACAGATATCTAAAAGATCAGTATTACAGTTTAGATTAGAAAAAAACATACTGTAAAGCCATTAAACAAAGCTTACAAGCTTTTTTTCACCAGGTCTGCCAGTTTGCTGTACAGAGTTGAAACTGAGCAATGGAATTAATGCACACACTCGAGGGTCTGGATGGATTTTCTGCTTGTTTCTCCACCTAGGTGGAAAATGTCGGGCCTTTAGCTCTGTCTGAGGGGATTCAGTTTAGCTTGAAGTGAACCAGATCCACCCCCTAGCTAAACAAACAAGGCTACACCACTCAGGCACTTATAAGGAAGGCATTATGAAGGCAGACTCACTATTTGAAGACTCAAGCATGCAGCCTATAACGGGACGGGCCAAATCTGGCCAGCCAAAACTATAATATATAACTAGAACACTTAAAACTTGCAATGTGTTTCCTCATCTTACTAAAACTGTTAAAGGTTCAGTTCACCAGCACTTTGTATGTGTGTGTATTTCCATACAAACACACACTCCACCCTTCAAGTACTGTAAGTGACTGGACAGGAAACAGTTTCCATCCTGAATGAAAGGGCTCAGTCATGACGCCAGAGAGAGGAATGGGGCTCTCAGACAAACACACACACACACACACACACACACACACACACACGGCTATAACAAAAATATATTGTCCCGAACTTTCCTTTGATTGTAAAGGGGAACTACGCCTGTTTTCAAAATTCATAAGTTGTTGCTATGGTCTAAGACAGTCCAAAAATATTAGTAAACATAAACAACTCTCCCAAATCCAAAAACTAGAGTGCTAAAGCTCAAACTTGTGATGATGTCATGAGGTGTAAAGTCTGGAGCTGCTCCATAAACAATAAATGGCGAAAGACGTAAAAGATGACACTGAGAACACCCAGGGGAATGTTCTGAGTATAAGGGTGCATTTTCTGTTTCAGCACTGAAACACTCCAATAGAATAACGCTCAAAAATAAAACAAACATTCTGTGGGTCCACAAAATCACGCGTCCATGAAGCAGCTCCAGACTTAATACTTCATGACATTTTAAGTTTGAGACTCTGGTTTCCAGCTTTGAGAGAGAGTAGCTCATGCTCACAAATATTGATTAAACTTTGCTATGCCATGGAAATAACATTGGAATTCCTAATTTAGGTGGTGCTCCCCTTTAAACTAAACAACCACTTTTGTCTTTAAAAGTCACCTTGACATTCTAATAAATGGAACTTAATGCTGTGTATCAATTATTTAGTAATATCCATAAGATTATGCAGTATTATGTTATGGAAATCTGTTATATATCCCTATTCAAAGTGTTTGTTTTTTGCAATAGTAATATATACTTGAGAAAATGCTTTAAATGGGAAAGACATGTCAAGAGCTCCATTAATTTCAAATAAATTGCATATATATTGTGTTTTGTAAGTGTATTTCAAATTAAAATAAACTTATTTTCATGTTAAATCTTATTGTAATTGCCATGCTTTCCATCCAGTGTGCTGGTGTACCCTCCATCCACCTGCGGAGATGGTGTGTACTTGCATGGAGCATTACCCCAGCTCACAACACATTAATGTCTTGTCAAGCTAACCTTTCACAACTCACTTAAATTGAAACTTTTGGGGCCACCCTGTCAAACCTCTATCTGCCACCTCTGCTGGCACTGCTGCCACTCACATATAGGTCATACTGGATACTGGTTAATATTTTATATTATATATATATGCCATTAAGTTTAAATAATATGTGGTTACTTAAAACAAACATTGGCTCAGTTAGTTGCTGTGATGTGTTAGCTAGCTGTGTGTCCGTTACATTGCCTTTGCGTCTCTGTCTGGCAGGTTGACAGCAACAAATAAAAATCCGACAGCATACAGATAAAGAGCACTGAGTGAGGAAAAATCACCTACCTCCGTGTCCTGCTCCAGAGTCAATTATTGGCTTGCCGCCACCCCACGATATAAGAGAAATATGGTGTGTTTCTTCGTATTTTCCTGCCTAATATTTAGGCAGTTGAAGGCTAAAGGCTCCAGTTATTGGCCACCCTTTAGAGGAACTTATAAGGCAGCACCGTAAACATCGTCGATATCAACGCCAAATCATAACAAAAGTCCCCTGACGTCGCCTGCAAGCTAACCTAAAATAATTTGAAATTATTTTACTTTCTTCATTTGTACACCCTGACCTCGAAATTCAACGCTTCCTCCGTCTAAATCGCTATAAAATATGAAATAAGCACCGCTGCTTCCTGGGACCGTCGGGCACATCAGACGCTCCGGCGACGCAACGGCGTAGCATTTGATTGACGTTGGAGAGAACCAATCAGTGATGAGAAAAGGGACCTGTGGTTTCAACTGGCCAATCACATGCGCAATGTATGTGGGAGTGACATGTTTGTCAGCCAATGAGAAGATCTGATCCGCCCAGCAAGGGTTGTGTTACAGGACGCAGGTTCATTTGGCTAGCAAGCATTTGCAGCTATGAAAGACAGTACTGTAGCTCCAGTAGTTGTAATATTGGTTACATAATTTTATTGCTTATGCTTAGAGGAAACCCTCAATAAAAGAACTGATATTATTATACATTTTTAAGGATAATATTACACAGATTACACAGAAAATAATACATTTCTTAACACTGAATAACCTTATGAACTACAAGAGGGTATCAAAGGTCAATAAAAGGTCATATTGGGATCAAAAGAAACAAATTGCTGTTTTTTAATTGTTACCGCTGGCAAAGAAACATTTACAGAAAAAAACGGAATAATTTACATCAAATACCACTACTTAGAAAATACAAAACACCCATAACATTTTATAGGACTACTTTAACCTACTGACAATACAGGAAATAAGACACCATAAAGACAAGATAAAATAAAATCATAATAGAGTGTCACAGACAGACCACAGCTTTATTCAAGGAAAAATACAAGAGATAGTTGTGCTGAGGGAAGATATGAGACCTTTGGTGTAACATTTTTGGCAAAAAATATGTAAGATGTGTTTATTGTTTAACCTAGATGCTCCAGATTATTTTTTCACACTTCAAAGATGTAGAATTTCCAGAGGAAACTGACACGTTTCCTGTAGTCCTCTCAGCAAGGACACTTAGAGACACTTAGAGACACTGATTAACCCAATCTGAAATCTTTCATTTCCTTGTTCACATGTGTCTATATGTCAAAGGTCTATAGGACAAAGAACAGGTGTGTGCAGTAGAAAACACTAATGCCAACTAGAAAAAGCAGATAACAAAACTGTAACACCAACAACAAACTTGTGTTGACCAAAACACAGTGAAAAGCCGTGCCGGCAGCCATAAATTTCCTTATTTGGGTGGGTTGAGTGATTTTACTGTAAGAGCCATGATGTCAACATGCACAGAGGTGGGTGTAACCTGCTAACACGTCTGGGTGTGGTGTCCAGCAGACAAGGCTGTTTTTATATTTCTTGCATCAATGGGGCCCACTGAGCTGTGACACAGCACCTATATTTAGATTTGGGCTATAAACTCTCTGGCCTTTAGCCTGAGCTTCATAAAGTTCAGTCTGAAACTCAGACCACTGAGCCACACTTTGATTTGAGTGATGCCACATGACAACTGCTGTTGTGTAAAAAACATTTTTTTTAAAAGATATTTTTTGGGGCATTTTTTGCCTTTAATGGACAGGACAGTTAAGTGTGAATGGGGGAGAGAGAGAGAGAGAGGATGACATGCAGCAAAGGGCCACAGGCTGGACTTGAACCCGGGCCGCTGCAGCAACAGCCTTGTACATGGGGCACCTGCTCTACCACTAAGCCACCAACACCCCATGTAAAAAACATTGATTTTCAGATATTAACAGTTCAACCAAATAATTATTTTTTTAATTCAGACTGTACTTAAATGATATTCAGATGAGGCAGAGAGGTTATTTTATTGGATTTAAAAGACATAACACAAAAACCTAAGATCTACTATATTCAGCACTCTGGACAAGCTTCACCTGCCCTGCCCCCAAAATATGAGAATGTACTATTATTGCTATTAATATTTTCTTTTATATTTATTGTGTTCATCACAAACAAGAACAAGAGCTTGTTAAGGACTGGAGGTAGTACCCCTATAACAGGCCAACCATTAGCATTTGATCTTTACATAATTTTTCCCTTACGTTTGATTTTTTTAATGTAATATATATATATATATATATATATATATATATATATATATATATATACAGTACAGGCCAAAAGTTTGGACACACCTTCTCATTCAATGCGTTTTCTTTATTTTCATGACTATTTACATTGTAGATTCTCACTGAAGGCATCAAAACTATGAATGAACACATGTGGAGTTATGTACTTAACAAAAAAAGGTGAAATAACTGAAAACATGTTTTATATTCTAGTTTCTTCACAATAGCCACCCTTTGCTCTGATTACTGCTTTGCACACTCTTGGCATTCTCTCCATGAGCTTCAAGAGGTAGTCACCTGAAATGGTTTCCACTTCACAGGTGTGCCTTATCAGGGTTAATTAGTGGAATTTCTTGCTTTATCAATGGGGTTGGGACCATCAGTTGTGTTGTGCAGAAGTCAGGTTAATACACAGCCGACAGCCCTATTGGACAACTGTTAAAATTCATATTATGGCAAGAACCAATCAGCTAACTAAAGAAAAACCAGTGGCCATCATTACTTTAAGAAATGAAGGTCAGTCAGTCCGGAAAATTGCAAAAACTTGAAATGTGTCCCCAAGTGGAGTCGCAAAAACCATCAAGCGCTACAACAAAACTGGCACACATGAGGACCGACCCAGGAAAGGAAGACCAAGAGTCACCTCTGCTTCTGAGGATAAGTTCATCCGAGTCACCAGCCTCAGAAATCGCAAGTTAACAGCAGCTCAGATCAGAGACCAGATGAATGCCACACAGAGTTCTAGCAGCAGACCCATCTCTAGAACAACTGTTAAGAGGAGACTGCGCCAATCAGGCCTTCATGGTCAAATAGCTGCTAGGAAACCACTGCTAAGGAGAGGCAACAAGCAGAAGAGATTTGTTTGGGCCAAGAAACACAAGAAATGGACATTAGACCAGTGGAAATCTGTGCTTTGGTCTGATGAGTCCAAATTTGAGATCTTTGGTTCCAACCGCCGTGTCTTTGTGAGACGCAGAAAAGGTGAACGGATGGATTCCACATGCCTGGTTCCCACTGTGAAGCATGGAGGAGGAGGTGTGATGGTATGGGGGTGTTTTGCTGGTGACACTGTTGGGGATTTATTCAAAATTGAAGGCACACTGAACCAGCATGGCTACCACAGCATCCTGCAGCGACATGCCATCCCATCCGGTTTGCCTTTAGTTGGACCATCATTTATTTTTCAACAGGACAATGACCCCAAACACACCTCCAGGCTGTGTAAGGGCTATTTGACCAAGAAGGAGAGTGATGGAGTGCTGCGGCAGATGACCTGGCCTCCACAGTCACCGGACCTGAACCCAATCGAGATGGTTTGGGGTGAGCTGGACCGCAGAGTGAAGGCAAAGGGGCCAACAAGTGCTAAACACCTCTGGGAACTCCTTCAAGACTGTTGGAAAACCATTTCAGGTGACTACCTCTTGAAGCTCATGGAGAGAATGCCAAGAGTGTGCAAAGCAGTAATCAGAGCAAAGGGTGGCTATTTTGAAGAAACTAGAATATAAAACATGTTTTCAGTTATTTCACCTTTTTTTGTTAAGTACATAACTCCACATGTGTTCATTCATAGTTTTGATGCCTTCAGTGAGAATCTACAATGTAAATAGTCATGAAAATAAAGAAAACGCATTAAATGAGAAGGTGTGTCCAAACTTTTGGCCTGTACTGTATATATATGCATATATCGTGGATGCAATTTTGACGCCCTTCCACCACTGAGTTTTGGATTACCAGCGTCCTCTTAGGCTGCTTGTGCTTGGGAAAACAGGTACATGCAGTACATAAGGCATTCTTTCTTATTTGTAGAGACTACATAAAAATAGTTGAGAGTGTTTGTTACCATAAAATACAGGAATTTGAGAATCTTATGCAATTTAAGTGCCAGCATTCCCCACCCAAAAAAGCGCAAAGTACACTACAAAAACTCATCTTAAATGTGTGTCTTGTGTTTCTTGCTACTTGGAATTTTCAGATTTCTCATACTGGATCTTACATTGTCTAACATTACCAAATAACTACATGTTTAGGTCATCAGCAGCTTGCTTCCCTTTTTTTTTTTTTTACCTCTCAGCAGCTTGCCTCATTTTTTCCCATGCTATTTTCTAACTTACTTATGTCATGAAAAACTAAAACCAGCAATTGGTTCCTGAAAACATTTTGGGCATTTTGAAGAGGATCTAACTGTGCAGCATCAGCATGTTAAAGTTAAACTGAAGTGTGGTCACACTGAACATGACATCATTTCAGCAAAATTCAATTTACAGTGATCTTTACCTGGCTAAAGCTCCAGTGTGAAGGATCTAGAGGGATATTTTGGCCAAAATGGAATATATAGTATTATAGCTATTGAAAATAGCAATTGTTTTTTATAACTTTAAAATGAGCTATCTAGAGCTGCATAGGGACCAGGTCCTCACCAATGGAGATCACCATGTCGCACCACCATGTTTCAACAGTAGGCTCTAGTTAGAGCCATTTGTGTTTTTGTGTCATTTTAAGGGGTCCAAGCAACAACTGCTGCTGGAGCCCTATTGTTTTTAGGGGCCGGCCAGCTCTTGTGCTCACCAATATTCTTCTCCTTCTAAGGAAATTTAACTTCCCATGCATACAAATAAACCCAACTTGGCACATAGTCCAGTCTCATGCTAAACTTCCTCAATGGGAACTGGGGGCCAATACTCCTGATGGCGGCGCTACACCAACTGTTTACAAATTCACAACAAATCACCTGTACAGCAAACGGTTTTACAACTTTTATTAAACTGTAGGCTGATTTGTGAGGACACATTTATAAATCCATCCTAGCGCAAATTATGAAGTCCATCACTCTGTTTTTATTAGAAACTGTAAAACAAATTAAACCAATCTCCTCCAACATTTTGAGGTCAATTCACACCAGACTTGCTACACAGGATCTTCAGACTGTCCCACATATACGCATCACACAGATTTTTGAATGACTAAAAATTGAACCCACAGTGCATCAAAATGAGTCACTAAACAAAGCTCCAATGTTCATGAAAAAATGACAATATTTTGCTGTGAGGGTTTAGTGTATTTTAATTCAGAATTGTATTTTAAACAAATTGTATTTTTGATGGCATTTTGAACTCTGCCATCATGTAGCCTATATGGAAAAAGAGCATCTTAAAGCATATTTTTTTCACTTGTGGATCAATCAATATTTGTAAAAAAGACATTGCGCATGTTTTCTGTGTTGTGTCAATGAAGTATGCAAATTCTCAGAATTTTGTCTTGATAACCGAATTTTTGACACTAGTTTGAAATCTGCCTGTAAATACATGTACAGCTGTTACGCTGCACCCTGGTGGTTGGTATTAGCGTGAAATCACTTTAAATTTTACACTGGTGACGTAGTTCAACTTGATAACAACTTGCTATTGGTGCCTAAAGGCAGGAGTTCAAGTCCTCGGTGATTAAAGATTAAACATGCTTTTACCTCCTCAGGCGTCCCCACACAGGGTTAGAAACACATGACTTCAATGATACTTCTCAGCCTCAGCAGTCACCATGTTGCCTTTGTAGACAGATTTTGATAAACAGGAACAGCATGTAACGCTTTGCTTGTCTGTGACAGGTAAGCTACAGTCCATACATTAAGAGAAAAACAAAAACTACAAAACACTATTCTGTGTGAATTCTGTTGGGGAACGTCAACACTACTTGGACAAACCACATACAGAACTGTGGTGCGCTGTAATACTAGAACCAGTTGTAATAATAAAGGCAGTTAGTCTAATTTTGTTTTGATTATGATTACATTTGCTCACAATCATTTGGACGGCAGCGGAGGGTTGCCTGTCGTAGGATGGCAACATATTTTAATTCTACTTTCCAGGTAAATTCTTATGTCGTTAGGCCTAGATCTTAATTTGACAAAAGATTAAGGTTGGCGTTTGACGGAGGAAGAGCCAGTCAGGACACTGTTGACCTCATTCCATTACAGTTAGATGGAGGTGTGCCGCAGAGAAGGAGTAACAGACACGTCACTTGTCTGACAGGAAGTGACGGCAACAGTGTGGCGTGGTGCGAGAACAACTGAGATGAAAACCATGAGATCTGTTAACACTGTCTTTGGTCAAGTGTGCCGAATAAATGTAATTACATCAATGTTAAACCTGAATACTTTAACTGTAATATCATATTATACATGTGTGTATATGTGTCCTACATGTCTGTATTATATTTAAATGATTTATAGTTACATTTATTTTTATAGACTCTCACCTACGTTTTTCAGTGATGTATTATTTGTGTCCTTTTCTGTTTGTGACAGTTCCACTGTGACGAGACATCAAATCCATCATCTTCTAACAACTGCCTCATCATTTAATATCTTCTCTACTTCCTGTACTCCATAACAATAGTGAACATCACTCTGTGTAAATCCACATAAACCTGAACACTTATGTACGCCATACTGTAAGCAGAGCTACTTTACAATATACACAGAGTTGTACACACCGGTCAGATTCAAAAAGGCGCTGACAGCTTCCTGTGTGTGTTTGTGCATGCGTGTGAGGAGCGCCACGAATCCACCAGCACAGAAGAAGCAGACATTAACAGCGTCCTCTGAGCTGGTAGGGACGGGGCACTCCTCATTGTTTCCTCCGGTGGATGAAGAGGGTGGTGTCCTGGGTCAGGGTGGAGGGGCGTCCTGGACTCACTCGAGAGCTGAGAGTGGTTCAGTGATCTGCCATGGCGCTGGGTCTTCCTGGGATGACTGACGTCCACTCTCAGCTGCTCCAGGAGTGCCAAAACCTCAGAGGAGTCTTGTCCTATAAAACAGAAACACAAGTAATGAACACTTTTGAACTTGACTATACATGGAACGATATTAAGAAGGCTCCTGTAATAAAAAATAAATCACATATGTAAAGTTAACGTTATCTGAGTACAACTTTGTGTCACTATGGTACTTTGAAGTCTTAGTGAGGGGATTACTTACTGAGCCCACTGACCAAAGGCGCCCATCGTCCTGTAGTCATCTGTCCTCTCATCTGGTCCTGTCTTGGTCTTCCATGTTGCTGCTTCCTGTGTGGGGGGGTCTGTTACACCTGAATATAACTGAGTAAAGAGACTTGGAGACTTTTCTTTATGTTAGTAAATATTACCTTCCCTCTGTTCGTTACATCCACCTACACCTAACTGAAAACACATGACAGTAAAACAGAGTGAGCACAATAAACTATGTGGTATTATTATACTGGTTGGTGGAATACACAGTTGTAGGAGACTTGTCTTAATGTTGTCATTAAGTATTAACTTGGTACAGTTCCTTTATCCTTGAGTCTTGAGTATAGTTCATGTGTACTTTGGTACAGAAGTAGATTGCTATTTAACTCCAGCGGCAGTTGGCGAGTAGAGTTTTAAAGGCATTTCTTATGCAGCACCAAATGCTGATCACATTCAGAGCTGTACAGCCACAGAAAGAAGGTGTGACAGGGTCGTTCTTGACATTGTCTTCAGAATATGGACAATAGTAGGCATAATGCTGAGGTTATCTCCTTTATATGAGCATGAGACCTTGTGATTGGCACATTTTTCTACACTGTAGCAACAAAACAAATGTCACATAGATGATGATGGCAGTGTACACAGGTACAAAACATTATTACCAGCCTGTTCTCATTCACTTATACTTTATAAGATGTCCAAACAGGCCGCAAGTGGAGGGGCCAGGTAGAGGTGAACAATGCTATCAGAAGGCTGAAGCATAAGGAGGACATGGGAAGAGTGCAGGAAGGCCGGGCTGGGTTTGGCTGGGGAGAACCAGTCAAGTTCTGGTCCAAAGCCTCGAGGAAGGAGAGGAAGACCATGTTCATGGAGGAAGTGTCACGGGTGGAGTGGGAGCGCTACCTCATCAAAGCCGTGTCCCAGGGAAAACAGGGGGCGTGGACTCGGTGGGAGGACACCATCCACAGAGCCATGATCTGGAGGGACATTTGGCAAACCTAACAGGCACAGCTCAGCTTCATGGTGAGGGCAGCGTATGATGCCCCTCCCTGCCCACAAAACCTGTCGCAGTAGTTTGGGGGTGAGGTAAAGTGTCCCCTGTGCAGGAAAAACAACTCATGCCTCTAGCACGTCCTGTCATCATGTGAAGTGGCACTGGCACAGTGGCGCTTGAAATGGCGGCATGACCAGGTCCTGTATACGCTGGCGGAGCTCCTGGAGAAACGCAGAGTGGCTGTAAACACTTTTTCTGGCAAACGGACACCAGGCGTTTCCTTTGTCTGACCAGGAGAGAGCCAGCAGAGGCCAGTGGCAGGCCATTCAAAATCACTGCTGACCCTTGGAAAAGACTGGAAGATGCGTGCGGACCTCGGCAAGCAGCTGGTCTTCCCCGACAAGATCGTGCAGACGACCCTGAGACCAGATGTTGTGATGTGGTCCACAGCTGCCAAGCACGTACTCATCATCAAGCTGACCGTCCCCAGGGAGGAGGGAATAACAACGGCGCATGAGCTGAAGCAGCTCAAGTACTCTGAGCTGGCTGCAGAGTGCAGAGAGGCAGGCTGGGAGACGTCCATCCACCCAGTGGAAGTTGGGTGCAGGGGCTTTGTGGGCAGGTTGGTTAGCCAGCTTCTCCAGGCTGCTGGAACAACAGGCACATGTCTGCAGAGGGCCATCAAGGAGCTGGCAGAGGAGGCTGAGAGAGCTAGCTACTGGCTGTGGCTACAGAGGAGGGACAACGTATGGGACCAGACACCCCAGTACGGCCAGCTGCAGGGCGTGGCAGGGAGACGTCCCAAGACAGCCACTAGGGGCTAGGGGGCGAAACAGCTGAAAACCCTGCAGCTGACCCCAAGTGCACCGGAGGTGGTGCAACAGGCAAGAAGCCGGGCAGGTTAATACCAGCGACAACCTGTACGTTCCATCAAGAAAAGACTTAACAGTATAACATGTATTAACTGCACTAACCTTACCACTAGTGCATGCATATGAAAATGTTGAATGTAAATAAAAAGCCCTGGTGCAAGACGCTACCGAGGGCTGTGTTAACCTCGCCAGATGCGAAGGCTGCCTGGGGCTTTATCAGTCCTGCCAGACACAAAGGTTTCCCATTTAGTGCCGTCAGTCTTCATCCGAGTCGCTGTCATCGGGGTATCTAGGACTTGGCCAGTGTCTTCTGAGTGTGGGGAAGCTGAGGCCTGAAGTGGAGGGTCTTGGCTCTTCATCGCTGTCCTCACTGGTCTTCCTCTGCCTCTTCATACCTACCTGTGGTGTGTCGCTGTCTTCCCTGCTTCTCTTTGTGGAGCTGCTGAGGCCTAAAGTGGAGGGTCTTGGCTCTTCGTCGCTGTCCTCACTGGTCTTCCTCTGCCTCTTCATACCTACCTGTGGTGTGTCACTGTCTTCCCTGCTCCTCTTGGTGGATGAGCTGAGGGTGGAGGCTGGGGGAGCGGAGTCTTCAGACCTGACAGAGACTGGGGGCAGATCTTCGGGACGTTCCACTGGCTGCACAGGAAGCTCCGGGGAAGGAACACCAGGGAGGGGGGGGTCCTCTTCATCTTCTACGTCCTCTTCGCCATCTTCGTCTTCTTCGGTCATGTCTTCTGATGTCAGGGAGCCGTATCCAGAATCTTCACTCGTCAGGTCAGACCAGACTACATCATCGTCGGGGTCTTCTTCCTCTGCCGTAAAGTCAGACGCATTCTCATCATCGCTGTCGATCCAGGGAATGCAGTCATTTGCACCTACCTGAACCTGAACCTCTCCGTCAACCATAGCAATGATCCCGTCCATACTTACCTCATCCTCATCATCAGAGGAGGGTAGGGGAATGAAGTCAAGTGCACCTACCTGAACCTCTCTGTCATCCTCGACACCTATCTCATCCTCACTTACCTCATCCTCATCATCAGAAAAGGGTAGGGGAATGAAGTCATCTGCACCTACCTGAACCTCTACGTCATCCTCGAAATCAATCTCGTCCTCACTTACCTCATCCTCATCATCAGAGAAGGGTAGGGGAATGAAGTCATCTGCACCTACCTGAACCTCGATGTCATCCTCAACACCAAACTCGTCCTCACTTACCTCATCCTCGTCATCAGAGTAGAGTGTGGGAATTAACTCACCTGCACTTACCTCATCCTCATCAGAGGAGATGTCGATGGGGCGTTGACCTTCATCGTCGTCCAGGATCCTGATGACTTCCATCCTCTGGCCATCTGGTGTGGGTCGCTCGATGGTGTAGAAAGGACGACCTGAGGAGGAAAGATATTCAAATTGTAAAAATTTATCATTCAATCTCTCATTAAATATTTAGGATTAAATTAGCAAAAATCAAAATTTAAATTGGAAAAACCTACAACATACCAATATACTAACTACAACTGCACTACACCTGTAACAAAGCAATCAATACACAATGGGCTACACCTTTTAAAAGTAATATCAAATATTGTACAGCCTCTTAGTTTGTACAGATGAGGGATGAGACAATCAATTCATGCAGCATAATATCACATAACATAAAGCTGCAGAAACAATGTGTCAATGGGCCAATGAACCGACTGCTGAGTAAAGACACTTATTTTGCACCAAACTGTCAGAACTCTAAATGGTTTCCAACAAACACCATATATCAATCCAAAAATACCTCAGTAAACTCTTTGCAGACCGAACCAGTAGTTTATAACTCATTATTCTCACAGTTTGCACATCACAGCGCGTGTAGCAGATGGTGTCATCCTGGACACAACGCGCACACGGAACTAGTGCCTCCGTGTGCGCGTAACAAATCCTGTTGTCCCTCCAAAACAAAATACCTCACTAACAAGCAAAGCGCATTTCAATGTCAAATGTTAAACAGAGGTTTATTTAAGGTACGAGCTATTTTCACCCTGCTGCAAATATCAACATATTTGTACCGGGGTACAATTAGAAGTGGATGCTATTCGTACCCTGGATTATAGTGATGTGTGCTGTTTATACCCATCTTGGTGCAAACATCTGTACCTTCATTTCGTACAACTAAACTATTATCTTCTCAACCTCAACCTTCAGGACCTAGGTTAGCTACATAGCTAACTATCCTACTATTACAATGCAACCATGCCAAGTGTCTTTTCTTTAAGCAGATTTATGGTTGTGCGTAGACTCTACGCACGTCGCCCACGCCGCTGTGAGCATTTTTATTTCTGCGGTGGTTTGTCTGTGTCACTCTGCAGTTACACCTCCAAAACACTGGTGGGCGGCTCGGGTTTCAGTGAAGGGCTGTAAAGTTTAGTTGATCAAAACACACCCAAAACACGCACTAAATATGTCTTGAGATGGTTTCAAACACAAATACACAAATCAGCTTCACAATAGCTCGCAGCATTCACAGACAAACAGACAAACGGGAAAACACATTTTCCCCACAAATATAACATGCTAACGTTATTAGCACAAACCTATTGCATTTTACATTGTATAAATTAGCCTGGCTATTAGCGATCTTTCCCTCTTCTCATATAAAACCAGGGACAACGGCAACATTTAACAAAGGTAACGGCACACAATTTGGCTCCATTACAACTCACAAGATTCACCGACAAAACAACTGTCACACTGAACACGTTTTCCAAACAAGTACAACATGCTAACGTTATTAGCACAAGCCTAAGGCATTTTACATTGTATAAATTAGCCTAGCTACTCGCGATCTTTCCCTCTTCTCATATAAAACCAGGGACAACGGCAACATTTAACAAAGGTAACGGTACACAATTTGGCTCCATTACAACTCACAAGATTCACCGACAAAACTGTCACACTAAACACATACAAATACAGCATGCTAACGTTATTAGCACAAGTCTATGGCATTTTACTTTGTATACATTAGCCTAGCTACTAGCGTTCTTTCCCTTTTCTCATATAAAGGCAGGGACAACGGCAATATTTAACAAAGGTAACGGCACACAATCTGGCTTCATTACAACTCACAAGATTCACCGACAAAACAACTTTTCCAAACAAATACAGCATGCTAACGTTATTAGCACAAGCCTATGGCATTTTACATTGTATAAATTAGCCTAGCGACGACCGGAGATTTCCTGCACTCACATGAAGCCAGGATAAATTACACACAAGACTTAAAATGCTATTGTAGTGGAGGCTTTACTGTCTTCACAATTTATAGTTTCTTATTTGTGAAATAAATGGTGTCAGTATACAGAAACAGACAGGAGGTCTGCCTCTGTTAGGTTTTTTGGACATGCAAAGTTTGTTGTCACACCTCATACAGGGGTGAAAATAGCCCAGCTGAGAGGCCAAGGACATTTATACTGGGGTGCAAATAGTCACTCGTTTATGGTAATGTGATACTTAAGGAACAATAAGGACCTTTCTAATCAGCTCTGGATACAATATGTCAAGCTTCAACAATCAAAACAAACCAACTCAGAGGCACGTGCCCTGGTTTGATTCCACCTGTGCGTCTCTGCGTCCTGACGTTCACTCATAATAGTTCGTCTCCATGGCGACAACTAAAGGCATTTTTAGCAATATTTGAAATTGGAACCAGTCACCATATTTGTTTTAGTACATCCGATCACAGCTTGTCACATTTTGGGAGATTTGATACCCTCAAACAAAAATAACAGTGTTCACTATAAATCACTACATGAAGTGTTAACACATCGCGCACCTGTCCTGGTAGATTTAACACATTCTGTCCATCAACAATCAGTTTACACCAGAAATCGTGAATGAGTGTCTATTTGAATCAAATCTGCAGTTTTCCAACAGGCCTAATAGCATGGTGTGAACTGTCCACCTCTACTCTCACAAAGTTACACGATTTCTACACTGATAACGCTTTTAACAATTTAAGAGGTCGAATCAACAGTAAAATACTAAAATAAATATAAAAGTTGTCTTACCTGCGCGGTGGGTGTCCGGCTCACGCAGGTGCTCCTCCCAGGTCGGTGGTCTGCGGGGGTCCATTTCGGGCTCTTCGGTTTATCACAAACCTTTTGAACTTTTGAATAATCTAAAGTTTGAAAAGTGTTTTCCAAAAGATGTGCTTTCTGCTTCAGTACTCAAAGAGTTATCTTTGCACAAGGTGGCTCTGGTCGAAATCCAAGTGTAAAGGGAGAGATCTGAGCGGTGTGGAGGCCTTATATACCTGACCTCGGTCGGGTCATCGTTCTGTTTCCATGACATTTGATGATGAAAGCGCTTTGGTGTCAGAAAGATGGACATTTGAATCCATTTTTCATATTTGTTCATTTATTCATTTCATTTATGGGCTACTTTCACTGAGTGTTTTTTTATTTTTCATCTCTCTCTGTGATTATAGTTTAACTGCCATGTCCGTGTAATTACTGCCGCATAAATAAATAAAAATAAAACATAAAAAAATATATAATGAAATAAAACATTATAAATCAAAGCACAATCACCCTTAACATTATAATGCAACAAGGCCATAGCCATGGAGACAGCGCTGGGAGGGACCAAATCTGTCAGGTCTCCCCTTGTGTTGACACGAAGCTCCCAAAAACATTTCACAATTCAGAAACTCATTTCCTTTTAGCCATTTTGTATATCCTTTATGATTTATCAGAAGCAAGTACAGCTGTTGTGATAAAGTCTGAGACTGCAGGTGGACTTCTCCATCTAGAACGGACTTTCCTTTGGTTAACTGGCATGTTACTTCACCTTTCCCTGTGCACCTCAATGTCCAACCAGTATGTTACATGCTTCTCCTCTAATACTGACAATGACAGCAGAGTTTTCCTAATGATGGACATTACTCCCTGCATGAGTTAACTAGGTGGCACCTTTGCTCACTACACTGTTGTGACATGTGACGTCATCACGTTCAATAGGACTCTATGCTGTTATTCACGCAAGAGAAGTGTTATGCACTCCAGCTTTACACTTCTCCTCTAATACTGACAATGATAAGAGTTTTTCCTGATCATGGACATTACTCCCCGTAGGAGTTACAGACTCACTTAGCATGTTTAAACTTTGACTAATCACACCTCTGTTTGATTAACACTGTTATTGATAAGTAAGGTCAACATACTTGACTACATGTACACATATTATTGTCACACACAGTCACACGGTCAGCAGAGTGTTATGAGTGTTAGCGTGCTAATGCTATTGATAGTAGCATCTGTGTTAATAGGATGATTAGTTTGATTATTATTGTTTTAAGTTCTCCCCTGTTAGTAACTGTAGCAGTATCATAACTCAGAGTACAATTACTGCTAAGCTCTGTATTCATTATCAGCAAAGCCTAGTTAACTTTTTTGTCGTTATTAATAACCTGGTGTGTGTGTTTTATTTTCTATGTGTTTCAGACCACACACCTGCATTCTATACATGCCATAACTAGGTCTGCTGTACTGCTGTGTCGTATCAAGGATAAATCAGTCACTGAATGATTAAATCCACATCCTGTCTCCTGTCTGTGTGTTCTGACCGACACCCCAGAGTGAGTGCAGTCCTCGATATTCCTTAACAAGTCCCTCCTATATTTCAGCTATATACTGCTACAGGGATGATGCTTTTCCATAGGCTGACACAGAAGTCAGCTTTGCCCTGGCTCCCTCATCAAAAGGCCTATTTTTCCATTGAATTTTGGATTACTGCCGAAAATAAGGTCTGCAGCAAACAAAGGTTTATGACACTTATACGTTTTGTTCAGCAAGATAATCTTCCTAGACCAAACGAAAGTAAATGTTTCCTAGTGATCCCGACACATAGGATAATTAATGACAAAAAGATGGAAACTATCTTATATGCACTGCTCAAAAAAAATTAAGGGAATACTTAAATCACACATCAGATCTTGATGAACGAATTATTCAAGTTGAAAATCTTTACTGATGTACAGTGTATAATTTGTTGAGAACAAAATGACATAGCAACAGTCAGTGGAAATGAAAGTCATCAACCCACTGAGAGCAGGATTCAAAATCACACCAAATATTAAAGTAAAAAATTGAAATCACAGCCTGATCCAACCTTTATGAAGCTGATAAACTATACATTTTTGGAATCGTTAGAACACAAGGAATATGAAAACTAATGTTTCCATTTTTTTCAAACTCTCCATGGTGGCCATTTTGAATTTCAAAATAGCTAATGTTTATAACAGCATTTTGCACAATGTGCCTTGTGGGTCAGGATTCAGCTGGTGAAGGCTGGCTCGGTGCTCCGTTGCAGGTGCGGAGTTGAAACTGAGCAATGTCAGCCAGCATGCTCTGGATCTTCTACAGCAGCATATCCCTGTGGTAAACCACCTCCTCCAGACAGGCTGCTGTCTCATGGTTCCCCTCCTCCAGCTGCTGCAGACACAGCCAATCAGATTCAACGATAGGAGGTGGCATTTTCTGTGTTGTTGTGCATCTAATGACTGATGTGAGAGTGTATTTTATTTTAATTTATACAAATCAAGTTGTGGAGCAAACAAGCCTTTAAAATGACCAGTGTTCAAGCACACAGTACAAACTGTGAGCTTCCACCTAATCCTTTGACCTAAAACCTCATTATTTATGACTGGAGGTTTGGTGACAGACAATCTCACTAACCTGCTTTATGCACTGTGACAACAGACATTATGAATAACTATGTTCAATCTTTGAGCAGCAATACATGGATAAACAAGAAAACATAACTGGTTTAAAGGACAGTTAACCCAATGAAAAAAAAGCCTCCTAAAAGGTTTTAGAGGCAAAATGTCATTTCAGCACATGAAACTGAAAAGTGAAAACACTGATGTGTTAGTACATCATACTCTGTTTCACTGATCAGTAGTTACATGTTTTTGCCATCAAGAGAAAGCAGCCAGTTAGCTGTAATTGATTGATGACAGACTGAAGGCTCAGCTGAAAAAAAATCAAACAGATGTCTGGGTCTTGATTCACAGGTATGCTCTTGGGATGTTCATCTGCAGTTGATGGGTTCCCTTATAATTAGCAATGCTTTTAAACCTGGGGGTCCCAACCCCTGCTAGAGGTTGTCAGAGCTTCATGTATGGATCACAAGGGCTTCTTGATTTTAAGGAGTTCAGGAAAGTATAAATATATATATATATATATATATATATATATATATACAGTAGGCCTATATCTCAGCATTTAATTAATTTATGTGGAGGAAAAAAAGACAAAAACAGCCTGATCCTGCATTAGAACAATCAGCAGGCATCAGGGAGAAAAAAAATAGAATATTAAGTTTGTACGGTTGTTAGAAATAACAAAAATACATAATACAGACAGAACGTATAAAAAGTTCCTGTAAATATCAGGAAGAAAACTCATCGGTGATGCAACATTCACAAGAAATAATCTCAAAATTCATCCTAATTACTTGTTTTACGCAAACTTACTGCAGTTACTGTGTTCACTACTTGGGTATTGTACATTTTATCACTGTTACTGTTAAGTATTTAATATAACTTAAAACATCCATTAAATATTTTACTTAGTCAGAGGTCCTCAGTTTACTCAATAACAGAAAATAGGTAGCTTTAGGAAAAAGGTTGGGATCTACTGATTCGTAGTATTTTTTTTTTAATTTTATTTGTTTATTGGGTTTTCCAACAGACCATAGTTAAACAAAGGAGCATATTGTACCATTTTTTAAAGGAAGGTGAAGAGTCAACAGTTTAACTGGAAATACCCCCAACAAAAGGAGAAAAACCAAAACAGAAAACAAACAAGAAAACAAAACCTCAACCACACACAAAAAAACCCCAAACAAAACTAAACAAAAAAACCCCAAAAAGATCAGTCAGTGAAAAAAGGCACATGTTACATTGGTTACACAACCCTTACTGTCAAATATGTAGGTTGCTCTGAGGGAACCTAATCCTTTTAACATATTGAAAAAAAGGACCCCAATTATTGTTAAATTTATTGGATAAACCAATAGCTGAGAGCCGAAACTTTTCCAGTCTGTAGTAGTCCAGGAGTAGGTACAGTGTATAAGCTTACATTGAATAAGGCAATGTTTCGTGCAAGTTGAGGATTTATGTACCCTGTTTAGTACCTCTGTCCAAGGTTCGTCCAGTGAGTGGATTTGGTTGTATTTAAGTGAAATTGTGCCTTTTAAGGATGCAGTGGGTTTGAAAAAATTATCTAAGGGAGTACCACTGGGTAGGTTGGGAAACTCGGGAAACAACAAAACTGTGGACCTGTAAATACCTTAAAAACTGTTGTTTAGGGAATGAAAAATAATCTGAGAGCTGCTGGAAAGATGCAAAGATGTTGTTAATATATAGATCTTTAAAGTTCTTTATCCCCAAATTTGACCAAACCAAGAAGGCATTGTCTGGTAGAGATGGAGGAAAAATGTGGTTTGCAAATAATGGAGCATAAACCGATAAGGACTGGAGGATAAAGTATCACTTAAATTGAACCCAGATCTTACATGAGTTCCTAACTGCCAGGTTCTTAGTATAGGGAGAAATAGAGGAGTGAATGGGCACATGTACTAGAGCATTCAAGCCAGCCATGTGGGAGGGGGATGACGGGCCTCAGCTTCGTGCCAGTATTTTACAATCCTAATATTGGCGGACCAGTAATAAAACCTGATGTTTGGCAAAACTATTCTAAGCTCTAAATTAGTTCTAGCTAGACTAATTTGTGAAAAAAAGCTCAGAGGAAGGAAAATTGGTAGACACTGAAAAAGACCGGAACGGATCGGAAATGTATTAAAGCAAGTCATCCGCATAAAGAGAAACCTTCAGCTTTGTATCATACCTGCACCAGTAATAAAGGGGTTAGAACGTAACGCTACAGACAGGAGCTCAATGGCTAAAGCAAAGAGTGGGGGGCTCAAAGAACAACCCTGTCTCATGGAGCAATATTCCGAATGAGTATTATCTGTCCAGATTGAAGCCAGAGGTGATGAATAAAGCAACCTAATCCAAGAAATAAAAGTCTTTTTAAAGCCAAATATCTCTAGGGTGCAAAAGAGGTAATCCCACTCCACTCTATCAAATTCTTTTTCTGCATCTAAGGATATCAGAGCTTCTTGAGTGTTGGAGGTGGAGGGGTTGTAGATAACATTATAAAGACGTCTGAGGTTGGAAAAGGAGTGCCTATTTCGAATAAATAATAATAGATGGGAGTTTAGATTCCAGGCATAAGGCTAATAGTATTTTAAGGTCCACATTAAGCAAACTTATAGGCCATTATGAGATACAGGTTAAAGCAGGGCTCCAGACTAATTTGTTTTAGTAGGAGCACTGTAGCCCCTGACCGAAAAAATTTAGGGGCACAAGCAGAAAATGTAGGGGTACACCTTAAATCGTCCTGCAACACAGTTATTCACATTTTTGGCCATTTTAACTGTATCATAAACTATATGTAGTCTACTGTATATTAACATTTGACTGTTTTAATTATTCAAGTGTTTAATATCACAGAGACTGGTGGTCAGTGGGATGTGAGGACTCTTAAAATAACATCTGTACAGATGTGAAGCCCTGATTATATCTGACTGATCTTTAATGAAAGCTGTTGTCTTGTATTTTTTTCCTCTGAAAATATTAACCTTATAGTCAGACACAATTTATTTAGCCTATGTAGTTGAGGGGACAGGTCTCCTCTGCAGCAGCAAACTGATATGATGCTGACTTACATGAGAATTCATGTACAATGGAGACTGAACCATGAACATCAATTACAAAATGGCCTGTAAAGTATTTAAATAAATTAATCTAGCACAATTATAACAATTGGAGACTGAGAACAAACTGATATAGCAGTTCATTTGGATTCAGCCCAAATGTCCGGACTTCACTGCACTTGCAGGCTCGCGGACTTTGCAGGCATGTTCCTGGGAAGTCTGGGAGTGCTGAGGGCTGTCCAAATCCACAATTCATCCAGGTGACAAGGAGCCTCAAGTGGACTTTCTGCAAACTTCCAGACAGTCCGCTTGGGGTGCAGATTTCAGCAGACTTCACTGATATAATAACCTACAATTCATTGCAATACGGACGTGATGTGGGTTTTTGAACTGCCAAAAAAAACAACCTTATGAATAGTTATTGATAGTTAGGTCTATTAAAATGCTACTTTAAATAATATTCAACCACATCATGATACAGGATATAATATATAAGTATTGGCTGTAGAGGGACTGAAAATGCATTTCATTTTTGTGCCTGGTCAGGCTGTGCAATGAAATAGGCTTAAAAATAATTGTCCAAAAAAACAACAAAAGAAGATTTCTAATGTCAGTAATGCCCAATTTATTGAGTTATAGTCCTTATTTACAACCATTTCTGTTTTTGAACGTGTAGCCACACGTCGCCCATGCCGTTGTGAGCATTTATACTTGTGCCGTGGTGTGCGTGCTGTAAAGTTTAGTTGATTCAAAACACACAAAAAACACACATTAAATATGGCTTAACAGAGACAATTTCAAACACAAGTACACAAGTTGGCTTCACTATAACTCGCAGCATTCACAGGCAAACACTTGTCTTTATCTGGACAAATTTTACCCACAAATACAACATGCTAATGTTATTAGCACAGGCTTATGGCATTTTACATTGTATAAATTAGCCTAGCAGCTGTCAATCTTTTCCTCTTCTCATATTAAAGCAGGGACAACAGCAACATTTTACAAAAGTAACAGTACATAATTTTGCTCCATTCCAACTCAAAAGGTCCACTGACAAAACAACTGTCTTGTACTCAACAAGTTTCCCAAACAAATGTAACATTCTAATGTTATTAGCAGGAGCCTATGGCATTTTACATTGTATAAATTAGCCTAGCAGCTGGCAATCTTTTCCTCTTCTCATATTAAACCAGGGACAAAGGCAACATTTAACAAAGGTAATGGTACATACTTCAGCTCTGTTACAATTCACAAGGTTCACTGACAAAACAACTGCCTTATACACATTTGTGTAAATTAGCCTAGTGACAAGCAGAGAATTCCTCTGCTCATATGACACCAGGATAAATCCTGGACTATAAATCCCTAAAGGATAAATTACACACAAGACTTAAAATGCTATTGCTATTTTTGTGGAGGCTTTATTGTCTATGTTGCCAAAATGTCTTATAAAACTCAGATGGATAACCACCTGCACTTGGGCTCTTCCCACATTGTAAGGATGTAATTTGCAGCATTTAATTCAGTGATAGTAATTGGTTCCTCCAATTTCTCAGCAACAGCTTGTTCAATAGAAGGAATATCCAAACCATCAAACTGTCAAAATTGAGAGGGGCAGTTAGGGCTGGTTCAGGCTTGTTTTGGACCAGCCCCTAGTTAGGCCTAGTCTGCCAGGGGACCTCCTATAATACATCACCTATAATACACTTAGCCCCTTCTCTCCTCTCTCTCTCTCCTTTGCTAACATTATTGATTATTGTCACATACATATAGTATCATATATTAAAGCAACACTTACCTTTCTGGAAATTTTACACTTCTCTTTGTTTAGGTTAAAATGCTATTAATAAGCTGATGGCACACTAAAATGTAAGTGAATTCCACCAGAAATAAAAACTCGTAATTATACCATTCTCATATGGTTCTAAGAAAACTCCAACCAATCACTGCATTCGGTCTGAATGCAACGACTGGAGTTTTCTCTTGTCCTGTCTGTCTTCCACGTGAGGCCTCTGACTGACGTAACTGCTTGCGTAACATCCAAAATGTGAACCTGCTCTCATATGTGAAGAGAACAGGGCACCAGTGGCGGACCTACCAATCTTGGTGTTCTCTGGTGAATGCCAATCAAGCTGCACGGTGCTGGGCTGTGAACACAGGTCCCACTACAGGACGTCGGGCCCTTATGCCACCCTCATGGAGTCTGCTTTGGTCAGAAACATGCACACCAGTAGCCTGCTGGAGGTCATTTTGTAGGGCTCTGGCAATGCTCCTCCTGTTCCTCCTCATGCAAAGGAGCAGACAGCGGTCCTTGCTGCTGGGTTGATGCCGTTCTACGGCCCTGTCCAGCTCTCCTCGTGTAATGGCTGGTCTCCTGGTTTCTCCTCCATGCTCTTGAGAGGAGAAAATCTTCCTGTGACGGATGTGCCATCCTGGAGGAGCTGGACTACCTGTGCAACCAGATTGGGCTGCAGGTACCGCCTCATGCTCCCAGTAGTGACAAGGACACTAGCAGAACACAAAATTAGAGAAGAAATTAGGAAGGATATGAAGAGAGCAACTCTCTGTGGCCACCACATGAAAACCATTCTCTTTGTGGATGTTGCCTTGCTTTTGCCTCTTCATTGCACCTGTTGTCACTTTCATTTGCACCAAAGCAAATTACTTCCTGTATGGACAGATTGATATCCCTGAAGTTTAACTGACTTGCTTAAGTGTCGCCTCGTTTGTTTTGAGCAGTGTATTTACCAAAGTCCTTTAACAAAGAAGGCCTACAACAGGCTTTAGCGTAGAACTTTATTGCAGTGAAAGTGATTTATTCTGCTGCCACTCAGATTTCCCTCCATCACAAAATATCACCCTCTGTGTCACAGTTTCATCCTCCCTGTCTCCCCTCCTATCCCTCTGCATCAGTAATTTTCCACTCTCCCTGCCTCTGCTCCACTCTACCTGCCAGCCACTCCCACCTAATCAGCCCAACTACACTCACCTGCAAGCTCAGCTGCAGCTCAATCCCAATCAGCCCTGCATATAACCCTCTCCAGCGCTCTCATCCTTGCCAGATTGTTCTACTGCATCCATGCGAGGCTTTCCAGCACTCATTACCTACCTGATCTACTGTTGCTGACCGTGCCTGCCTCCGACCTGCTCTCCTCGCCTACCTCCTGGTAAACTTATCTGCCTTCTGTCCTCGACCATGTGCTCATCTGTCGTTTCTACTGGCTTCGACTCCTCCGCCTGGCCCCGGCTTCCCTACTGCCCGCTCCTCACCGGCACCTCTGCTTAAAGGAATAATAAAACTAATCATCCTGTTAACATAGATGCTACTATCAATAGCATTGGCATGCTAACATTCATAACACTCTGCTGACCGTGTGACAATATACATTTGTACATGTAGTCAAGTATGTTGACCTGACTTATCAGTAACAGTGTTAATCAGACAGAGTGTGATTAGTCAAAGTTTAAACATGCTAAGTGAGTCTGTAACTCCTACAGGGAGTAATGTCCATGATCAGGAAAAACTCTTATCATTGTCAGTATTAGAGGAGAAGTGTAAAGCTGGAGTGCATAACACTTCTCTTGCGTGAATAACAGCATAGAGTCCTATTGAACGTGATGACGTCACATGTCACAACAGTGTAGTGAGCAAAGGTGCCACCTAGTGACAATTAAATCAGCAATCATTTGTTCAGTAGGACAATATTCCAAGATTACCTTTCCATTATTTACAGTTACCCTTATGAAGTGGTACTTAATACCAATGTGCTTGCACCGTTGCCTGTTAACAGGGTTTCTGGCCAGTGCAATAGTACCTTGGCTGTCAAGTTTTGGTTCAAATGGGGTCTCTCTGGACCTGCAGTGCAGCATTTCAAACCTCTCCAATATTTTAGTCACACATTTTTTCTGTGACATTTTGATTTCACCTTCTGCTTGGTCAAAATCTCTGCCCAGAAAATGTCTCAACTTTCCCAAAGAGAGAGAGAGAGAGAGACACACACAGAGAGACACACACACAGAGAGACACACACACAGAGAGACACAGAGAGAGAGAGAGAGAGAGAGAGACACACACACAGAGAGACACACACACAGAGAGACACACACACAGAGAGACACACACACAGAGAGACACACACACAGAGAGACACAGAGAGACACACACAGAGAGACACAGAGAGACAGACACAGAGAGACAGACACAGAGAGAGACACACACAGAGAGAGACACAGAGAGACACACACACAGAGAGAGACACAGAGAGACACACACACAGAGAGAGACACAGAGAGACACACACACAGAGACACAGAGAGACACAGACACAGAGACACAGAGACACAGACACAGACACAGACACAGACAGACAGACACAGACAGACGTCGAACCTGGGCCGTGGCGGCAACAGCCTTGTACATGGGGCACCTGCTCTACCACTAAGCCACCAGCGCCCCCGTTGTTTCTCTTTTGTATACACACAATGGTCTGCAGGGTTCTGTACAAAACTGTTTTCACACAGATATGTATGTAACATAGCATTCCAGTTTCGCCCTGCCTGCTTTAAACCATAGAGAGACTTTGGCAGCTTACACACTAGTTTTTCACCTGCCTCTGACTTTTTCTCATAGCCTTCTGGCTGCTCTATATAGAGTTCACAATCAATTGGTGCGTGCAAATAGGGTGTCTTAACGTCCATTTGATGTAAGACTAGGTTCTCCTGCACTGCCTTTTGCATGATCACTCTACTTGTCATGTCAGCTGTGGGTGAGAATGTCTCCTCATAGTCAGTTCCTGGTTTTTGGCTGTCGCCTTTTGCTACGATTCTCGCCTTGTATTTATCTGATCCATCAATGTCACTTTTGAGTGCGAAGACCCATCTGCCCCCCACTGCCTGTTTACCTGGTGGCAAACATTGAGGCTGAAGGTCTCATTCTCCTCCAGTGATTGCATCTCCTCGTTCATGGCATTTTTCCAGTGCCTTGACTTGGTCGATGCTATGGTGTCCTGGTAAGTTTGAAGAATGTCGCATACTGCTCTGTAACATGAGTCCACACGTTTGCAGTTTGTTCGCATCCTCAGTCTCAAATTCCTGTAGGCCAGGTGGTTTTCTCTTGGTTCTTGGTGGGTTCCTTCTGATCACAGTCTCAGTGGCTTTACCTGACTGTGTGTGTTCAGTCTGTTCAGGTAGAATATCAGACACAGCACTTTGAATACCCTGACCAGGTAAATTTTCCACATTTTCATTAACAACATTTTCTTCATCGTCATTAACCCTGGGATGTAGATCCATATCATTGTACTCTGCATATGACTCAGATGTTTGTGTTTCTCTTTCTCTGGTTGTCTTGGCTGCGAATTTCACCAACCTGTGTTTTTGAACTTTCTCTGTATCTGGGTAATACACTACGTAAGGTGGGCTATTTTTGTCATAGCCAATGAAAACACCTTCACACCTAGAGTGTGTTTTTCTTGTTTGTAGGCAAAACACATTAAACCAAATTTCTGGAGCTTGGATATGTTTGGTTCCTTGCCTGTGAATAGCTCGTATGACGTTTTCTTTGTGCGCCTACTGTAGCACCTGTTTCTCACATAAGCTGCTGTTTGCATGGCGTAGTACCACAGTATATTTGTGCTCCTCCACGACCATTCTGACATCATCTTGCGCCCCCCCCCTCTTGCAAAGGGATTCTTGGTGTGTATTATTTTTGCAGTAACCGCACCACACACGCTAGCGTGTGTCTTAGTGTGGCCTCGACCTTGCCTTACATGTGTTTTCATCACATTATCTGTAGACTCTGCTGTGTTTATTTTTTCCGCTTCTTCATAGACCCATAGTCTTCTTTTAAAGTCTGAATTAGTGTTGCACAGTCTACTGGTATCAACGGTAGACCGCAGTACTAAAACACCACGGTACATATGATACCATAATGTTGGAATACCGTAGTACCACTACTGTGGGATAAGTTCAAAGTCCAATCGCAAGAGGGTGAGTGTCCATGCGCTGTCCAATAACGGCGTGCGCTGGCCACCTGGCACCTGTCTTCAAGCATGTAAGGTGTGTGACGTAACGTTAAACATGGCAGAAGGGGGTGAGACGAGCTCTGGTGCTGCCGCGCCACCGACATTACTGAGGAAAGCAAATTCCAAAAGTTTAATTTGGAATTATTTGGGGGTTTTGGCCGACGAGCACAACAAGACGGTTGACGACGGAAAACCCAAATGCCTTAAAAGCATACCAGCCAAGAGAAATATATTGAACCTCTTTAAACAGCGAAATGTGACGCACCCAGAGCAAGCGGTGGAATTAAAGAAGACTCAAAGTCAGAGTGAGGTTAGTGTTATACCTTTTTTGTTATAGGACGAATTAGCTAAGATATTTTCTTATTGTGTCAATACAATACCAGGGATTCTGGAACTTTGAAAGACCGCATTTGCTAATGTTAGCTAGCACTAGCCTAGTTCTAGCTAACAACAGCACACGTCACTAAGCCACGTCTTTGTGTTTAGCTAGTTAGCTTGCTGCTAACGCTAGCTAACACTAGCCTAGTGCCAGCATTGCCAGGTGGGAAATGTAGGATTATCGTACCAGAGACTCAAAATTATTGTTTTTTTTTGTTTTTTTTTTTAAAGATATTTTTCAGGCATTTTTAAGCCTTTAATTGATAGGACAGATGAGCGTGAAGGGGGGGAGAGAGAGAGGGAGTGACATGCAGCAAAGGGCCACAGGCTGCGGCAACAGCCTTGTACGTGGGGCGCCTGCTCTCCCATTAAGCCACCGACGCCCCGAAAAAAAATTATCGTATTGTGAGGGAAATTATCATACATCCATCAAAACCAAAATAACAATCCTATTGATGCACTATAGGCAAATGTAGTCACTCTAGTGTTTACTTTTTTGGTTTACTTTTTTTCCATTTTCCTTGCTTCTGTTTTTCCTCTTCTTCTTCTTCTGTTTTGAATCTCATTCTTGCTCAACTTCCTGACGGGGGGGCGGGTACAGCTGACCACTCAGCCAATCGTGCTCATTGTTCAGAGACAAACGTCCCCCGTATCTCACGCTAATCAAAGTGCGATTGGCTGGAAACATGTCACATGGGAACAGATGCCTTCAGGACTCACATAAAAACTCCGGCATACTGATTACAACCACACATTCATGAAATGGTCAAATTATTGTACATTTGGCCTTGTTTGGGATTATTGATCATACATCGTAAAGAGGGCCAAATTATCGTACAATACAATAATTATCGTACACCTGGCAACGCTGCCTAGTGCTCATGAGCGGATTATCATACGGGCAAACTGGGCATGTGTCCGGGGGCATGGAAGTGCCCAGGGGGCAGAGCCCAAAGGGCAACCAGTCAGGTAAATCATGGTTCTCCACAGTGACAGAACCCTGCCCAGCAGAGGAGAGAGTGGAGAAGTGGAGACAGTCAGTCAGAGAGACGGGGAGAGGAGAGGAGAGGAGAGGAGAGGAGAGGAGATGGGAGAGAGAGGACAGGTATGTGTCTGACTGTGTGTCTGACAGTACAGCCTACATTAGACATGTTATGTAAAAGCAAAAATGATCTACTGTGTCAACATTAAAATGGGAGATAAGTTTACATTGATTGGTCCATGTTGTTATTTGCAATGTTTTATAATTGGAAGGGAGAAGTGCAGACAGACAGACAGACACACACACACACAGACCGAGGAGAGGACAGGAGAGGAAAGAGAGAGGATAGGTATGTGTCTGACTGTGTGTCTGACAGTACAACCTACATTAGAGAAATGATTTACTGTGTCATCTTTAAAATGGGAGATTAGTTTACATTGATTGGTCCATGTTGTTATTTGCAACCTTCAGAAGGCAGAAGTGGAGACAGACAGACAGACAGACACAGAGACCCAGCAGAAGAGAGAGTGAAGAAGTGGAGACAGACAGACACAGAGACCCAGCTTTATCGAAACCATTAAAGAGGTGCTTGGCCCATTGAGAAGATTTACAGATGCACTGAGCGGAGAGCAACACCCCACTGTCTCTGCAGTCCAGCCACTTGTGTGGGAGATACAGTCATGTCTTACAGTCTCTGAATCTGACAGCAACCTGGGACGTGACATGAAAGAGAAATTAAGTACTGATCTACAAAACAGATACCAAGACCGGGAACTACAACAAGTATTAAACTGTGCCACATTTCTTGATCCTCGATTTAAAGATTCATTTGGTTCAACGGAACAGGAGGTCAAAGACATGCTGCTGGAGCAAGCACGTACTCTCCAGAACTCCAGAGAGACCACCCGACAACCTGAGGGAGATACAGAGCCAGAGAGCAGCAAACAAGCCATCAAACGGGCCAAGTCAGACATGGGAGGACTTCTTTTGAGCATCAAGTCAAAAAAGAAAAGAAGACAGCACTCAGATGTCAGTCGGTGAGACCTCTACGCTTGGACCCAGGGAAAAACTTCAGAATGAGATCGAAATCTATTGCAAAATGGAGGAGATTGGTGCTGAGGACAGCCCACTTAATTGGTGGAAACAGAACACAGGAACTTTTCCTCTGCTCTCATTGTGTGCAAGAAAATACTTATGCATTTCTGCATGGAGTTGCGCCTTAGAACGGGTGTTTAGCATCTCAGTGACAATGTGCAACCCAAAACAAGTTAGGTTGAGACAAGAAAACATGAATATGCTTGTTTTCCTGGCAAAAAACTTGCCTGAAATGAAGCGACGTAAACTGTAAAAGGACTGCTAATGCTGCTGAGTGGTTAACCCAAAGTTTACGTGCTGGTCTTGTGCCTTGTTTTCCTGTGGGGAGAAAAAGAAGAAAAAATGTAGCCTACCTGAAGTAGGGTTGAAGGCTGTTAACGCTCTTGCATCTGAGCTGCTGAGTATATCAGGTTAACCTATTTAAACATTTACATATGTGTGCCTTGTTTTCCTGAAGTGAAAGGAATTGAATTATAAAAGCACTTGTATTAGCTGAGCTGATGAATATAAGCACTGAAAGGGTTTTTTTTTCATAGCCTAAGCCTTCTAAGCCAGATTTGTTCAATAAGCTGCTACAGTGGTTTGGGTTTGTTTTCCAGTGACATTTATTTATTTATTTTTTGTACTTGTAGGCTAGATTTGTTGTTTTAATATGCTACAGTGCTTTGTTTCCACTGTATTTAAGTGCTACATTTGTTATGTTACAATGTGCTGCTGCAGTGGTTTGTTTTCCAGTGACATGTCAGGTATTAGCTGAGCTATTGAGTATCTTTAAGCAGTGAAAGTTATTATTTATTTCTTTTTACTTGTAGGCTAGATTTGTTTATATATGCTACAGTGACTTGTTTTCCACTGTATTTAAGTGTTAAATAAGTTAACAGACAAGACTGGTGTGGGGTCTCTTCATTTTTACTGCAAATAGTTATAATTACATGTTAATCACTTATTGATGCTGTTTTTGAAGTATGAATAAGTCAATAAGTAATTTATTCCATTGAAATATCATTGACGTATTATAGAAAAGTGATTTATCTTTTTATAAATGACAAAAGGCACATCTGCTTCATTTTTGCTGTGGTATCGTGATACTATTCAGAGCCGTGATACTTTCACTGGTATCGTACCGTGGGTCCCAATTTTGGTACCGTGACAACGCTACTGTGAATGTAACTTTATCTTCATTTTGTGTTACATTCTGGTAGCCCACCCAGTATCATGGCTATGGTCAGCCCATCACTCAAAGTTTCACCTGCATCTCTCAGAGCAATAATGGTGTTCTCTCCCCTTATCAGATAGTCAGTGACCCCCCACACAGGAAGCAGCAACGTGGAAGAGCAAGACAGGACCAGATGAGAGGACAGATGACTACAAGACCAGATGAGAAGGACGGATGACTACAGGATGATGGGCGCCTTTGGTCAGTGGGCTCAGTAAGTAATCCCCTCACTAAGACTTCAAAGTACCATAGTGACACAAAGTTGTACTCAGATAACGTTAACTTTACATATGTGATTTATTTTTTATTACAGGAGCCTTCTTAATATCGTTCCATGTATAGTCAAGTTCAAAAGTGTTCATTACTTGTGTTTCTGTTTTATAGGACAAGACTCCTCTGAGGTTTTGGCACTCCTGGAGCAGCTGAGAGTGGACGTCAGTCATCCCAGGAAGACCCAGCGCCATGGCAGATCACTGAACCACTCTCAGCTCTCGAGTGAGTCCAGGACGCCCCTCCACCCTGACCCAGGACACCACCCTCTTCATCCACCGGAGGAAACAATGAGGAGTGCCCCGTCCCTACCAGCTCAGAGGACGCTGTTAATGTCTGCTTCTTCTGTGCTGGTGGATTCTTGGCGCTCCTCACACGCATGCACAAACACACACAGGAAGCTGTCAGCGCCTTTTTGAATCTGACCGGTGTGTACAACTCTGTGTATATTGTAAAGTAGCTCTGCTTACAGTATGGCGTACATAAGTGTTCAGGTTTATGTGGATTTACACAGAGTGATGTTCACTATTGTTATGGAGTACAGGAAGTAGAGAAGATATTAAATGATGAGGCAGTTGTTAGAAGATGATGGATTTGATGTCTCGTCACAGTGGAACTGTCACAAACAGAAAAGGACACAAATAATACATCACTGAAAAACGTAAGTGAGAGTCTATAAAAATAAATGTAACTATGAATCATTTAAATATAATACAGACATGTAGGACACATATACACACATGTATGATATGATATTACAGTTAAAGTATTCAGGTTTAACATTGATGCATTTTACATTTATTCGGTGTACTTGAATAAAGACAGTGTTCACTGCATCATTTTAGATTGTATTCCCACAAAGCTTTAAGTTAACAGACCTCAGTACCCCAACAGAAGCTGTTGTTCAACTGCTGTGGGTCAGTGTCTAACACTGTTGTTGGAGCCATAATGTTGTTTTTGTTAGTTTTTTATTCTTATCTAAACACAAGGTAAATATAAATATAAAAAGCTAGTACAAATGTAGTCAAGAAATACACATTTTCACTGAACGTAACATCAAATATTTTGCTTTTTGTCAGTTAAAAAAAAGACACCAAACATTCAAATCTGCTTGGACCCCGATAAACGCCGCTTGCAGCTTTAATTGAACGTGAAACTGCTCTAATACTGTTTTTTCCCATTTAAATTACCGTGTCTGTTTGTTAGGTAGAGACCTCTGGATAACTTGCTTGCAGTCAAAATAATAAATAAATAAATAACCCTCAATATCTGGATCAGAAAAAAGACAGTACAAAGACACATTAGCAGGGGCTGGGTGAGAGCGCCGTCTGTGATGTGCCAAACAGCTTAGGAGAAACACTGATTGCTAAAGCCCTATAAATCTAACACATGGTTCAATTTATAAGGTTTAATAATTTTGAAATACCTACTAATTTCACCTCCAAGCTCAAATCTTCCAGGAAATCCATCAATAAAGATACAAATAGTTTAAACAAATGAAGTCTCCAGTGTGTTTGTTCAAGCTTTATTTCAACAGAGAAAGATATCAGAGTTACAGTGAGTTGAGTGGGTTTGTTTACTTGTCTGAAGAGTGTTGAGGTTTTTCAGTAAAGACACTCCAAAAATGAGAATTTAAACAATTTTATTCAGACATATCTACAAAAAACGATGTATCAACATACAACACAGACATAAAAAATCATAACAGGGTGACCCCTCACACATTCAGACCAGAGTCGTTTTGACCCCACAGTTGTATTTCTCAAAAGCTTTTTGTATCAGCAAAAAGCTCAGTGTAGAAAACAGTGTGTGTGTGATGACATCTTCAGCCGCCATCTAGTGTTTCACACATTTTTCAGTGTCTCTGCCTTGAGACCAGCGGCTGCTGTGTGACAGTAACACTCCAGCTGATGTTTCATTGATTGTATGGCACCTCACATTTCCTTTACAAACATATTCAGCACCTTCTGATGCTTTGAGGCTTCCAGCTGATGTCTGAGAGCAAAACTAAAAGGTCAACATGAGTGGGACATGACTGAAAATTGTCCAGAGCTGCATTATGTCCATTGTGGGTCAGGATTCGGCTGGTGAGGGCTGGCTCGGTGCTCCGTTGCGGGTGCGGAGTTGAGACTGAGCAATGTCAGCCAGCGCGCTCTGGATCTTCTCCAGCAGCATATCCCCGCGGTAAACCACCTCCTCCAGACGGGCTGCTGCCTCATGGTTCTCCTCCTCCAGCTGCCGCAGACTGGCCGCCTGACAAGAGGTCACAGCCAATCAGATTCAATGTAAGGATACATGGATAAACAAGAAAACATAACTGGCTTAAAGGATGGTTAACCCAAAGAAGAAAAAAAGCCTCCTAAAAATGTTTTAGAGGCAGTATCTCATTTCAGAACATGAAAATGAAACTGTAGGGCCAGATACGTGACAGCCCCAGGCACAAGTCATTGTCTTTTACATTGGCCAAACCAATACATACCCTGTCAAGGTATATTGCAAAACCATTAGATCTACATTGGCTTTACATGTTAGTTATTGGTTTGAACAAAAATTGTGAATTTATAATGTCTCCATTAAAGAGGATGAGATATTACAGTTTCATGGTTGTAAGGCTGTTGAATTATGGCATTAAAATCTTATAGGCCGTAAGACATTTAAACATTTTGACATGTCACATTAGGAAGAGCACAAACATAGATCATAAAATAAATGATTGCGAAATTCTGTTTAGCTAAAACTTTATAAAACTTTGTTCCAACAATCACTGACTCTGGTTTGGTTGAAATAAACCTTTAATTCATTCAGTTACATATGAAAATATACTGGCTGTGCACACGCTAAAATTGTTGTATATTTAAATGTAGTCTGGTGACTCTGGCAATAGCAATTTTAGGGCTGTTTCTGGTTAAACAAAGGGTTTTCCTACTCTTTAACAAAAGGTCAGTCTCTGTACGGATCATTTTCTAATGTTGTCAGACACTTAGAATAATAATCTGTGCCTGTCAGTGGCAAAAGCAGGCATGTTTAGTGGACATAAATTGACAGTGCATAACTACCCAACTGGTTACACTGCAGCCTGGTTTGCTGCTGCCAGCTGCAGACCTCCCACTCATTACTGGACCAGTTTCAAAAATGATTGTTCCTATTACTCACTTAGAGTCTGTGTATTTTAGCTGCTGAAGACTCTAGTTGGTCTAACTTGGTCTAACTATCATTGAGTTCAAGAGTTCAAGAAATCAAGAGTTTCATCAAAAATATCGTTCCAGTATCAGCAACGCAATCAACACAGAAATAGCAGCAACCCTTCCTCTCTATTTCCACTTATGAGAAGATAATGAATTTACTTAAAAAGCCATTCATAAAAACTCACTGACCCTGAAAAAGGTAAGAAATGTTGGATCTGAATTTCAAAGGTAAATGCAGTACATTTTCAGTATGTGCACTGATCTGAGTCTCTTTAAATGACCAAACCTCAAACTATATGTAGTACGTAACTGATAAACGAGTGTGCATGTGTCAAAAATTAAAAAATGTTTATTCAAGAGTTTATTAGCAGCATCTAGGCTTCTCACGGTTAATAACCAGAGGAGTGGCCTGAAAACTGACTGCAATCATTTGGTTATTTGTTTTATACCATAAGCAGACATCATTTTCTTTGTCAGAGTCTTGAGCTGTCAGTGTAGACAGCAGCTGTACAAGCATTCACCTGGCTCCCTCTGCTGACCAGTAGCTAGAAGTACTAAGTGGGATTTTGGATTTGTTTATCATGGAATCTGCATGTCAGCAAGTGCTTATGAAGGCGCCAACCTGCAGAGCTGCTGTGGACTCCTCACTGGGCAGAGAGTCTATTAATACATCCACATCTTTGGCTGTTCTGGCGATCAGGGCTGCAAACAGCTGGGCATACTCTGAAGAGATTAAAAAAATGTCAATGTCATCCTCATGTTGAACAAATCATGTTTCTCCATCCTGTAAGTCATTAGCAAACTGATAAGACTGGTAACATTGAGGAGAGAGAGATATATGTAGGAAGAAGACAGTGTGGAATAAAAATGTGTTGCAAATGGTGTCAGTGACTGGTCAGTAACAGTTTGTTATGTGTTGTGGATTAGTCACATCTGGCAACACACGATCAATGTGTTAATTAATATGATCATTAATGGATTGGCACATCAATAATGTAAACCAGGGAGTGATGAGAGACGAGATCAGTAGGAGAGGAGTAAACAAAGGAGCAACAAAAGTAAAGTAACAAAGACATAGATTACCTTCGGTTGGGTTTGCTGGCTGATCTCTGTTGATAGCTGTTTGGATGTTACTGAAGGAGGCAGGAGGCGCACATTGTTGCAGGACGCCGATTGCATTGCAAAACTGATCTGCAAGCTGGACATACAAAACAACATCGATTGGATTACACTTTCTTTCAAGCAGGGAGATATGAAAGCTGTCAGTCAGCCACTCGTTTGCGACTCAGCATTCTTAGTACCTAGACTTAATAATAAATATGAGTTACTTTGAGGTTCTAATGTGTTATCTCTACAATACTGTAGCAAATGTTTCTGTGTGAAATTTAACATTAAGCTAGACTTGTTCATAGTAACGTTTCAGGCCCCTGGTCGTTAGCTACACAGTGATATAGCTAGGTTGACAAATAACTGAAAAAAAGGGGTACTGCTTAGCAACCACCTTTACGTTGTATAACCAGTCAAAATACAGTGATTTGTCACTTTTTTGTCGTCTAAAAACTCCTAAATTGCCTTACCGAATTGACAGCGTCTTGAAGTTGAGTTAGCCTGTCCGCCATCTTTTCTGTATTATAATAAAATCCCGCTGCATTGTCGCGAGAATTTTCTGACATTAAAACATATCGCGAGATGTGGACGTTATTTGGAAGCTTTGGTTAGCACATTATCGTATAGGTTAGCTGTAGCCACTTAAGTCATCTCAAGGCTAACTTTACAGCAAACGTTTGTTTAAATTAAGTTAACAGTTCGTGTCTACTGACATCTCCGTGTGTTTTAAAACGTAATAGTGCTGCACCAGAACCTCTACTTGTTGCTCCTGGATGGAGACTAATGTTAGCCTGTAGCTAATATTAGCTACTAAACATCAACAGGAAGTAACAGACTAGCTAAACACAAATGTCTTGCACTGTGAGCTCTCCAGGTAAGATATTTTCTTCTTTAATCAATTTTCTAACTTTAGTTAGGAAGAACTATTTTAAATGCAAGTCTACCAGTTAGAAAATGTTTGTAATATGAGCCCTAAATGCATGACAGTTTGTGTGGGTAGCAAGTCAGCTAATAAGTTAGCAAGGACTATTAGTTGTGCTGCTGATAATATGTTATTCCTAGTCAGTTAACGTTAACTGAAGCAGAAAAATAGTGTGCGTGCCTGATTCCGCATTAACTACAGCTAAGATAAATGTGGCGCACCAGTAACTAAATTTGTCACTTACAACATGGTAATGTTAGCTTGAGCTAATTAGCTGACACAGCAGCTGTCATCCAAGGTGGGACGAGAAGAAGAAAGGCAGGGTTAGCAACGAGCTAAATTCATGGTGCTTTATATTTTATGTCTTTTATTTTATTGTAGTCGGTGTCTTGTGCAGTTAATGTTAGTTTTATTTACTTAATGTAGTTACACATGGGGAGCATCAGTTTTTGTTAGTATGACCCCTCACCTGAGGTGGGGAGGTACAAATGATGTCATGAATAGGTTGAGAAGACATAATTTGCTTTATCTGGCCCAATTTATTGCCCCAGATAATAATCTGATAAAAATGCAAAGTACAGACTTGTAAAAGGCAATAATGAGGGCTTGGCAAGTGATATTCAAATTTCACAATATATTTATATTACTGTACAGTACCATACCACACCATATTATATCTGATATCCTGTTTAAATGTTATACTATATTATGCTATACTATACTAGTATCAGTATATGATACTGTACAATGTTATTATGTTTAATATTGTTATCATTATTATTACCTTATATTAGCCTGTATGTTATACCTCAAACAATACAAAACTGTCCTATATCATGCTATAGAGTTAATACTATCTTACTCATCATATGCTGTATTTTAATTCTATTTTTGCTATATTGATATAGACAACACACTAAGTATGATTACTTAATCACAGTATATATTATTCTAGTGTATGGTGTAGACTCGCTGCCATTATTCATATGGTGTCACCTTAACTCATAACTTTGTCTTTCATCTGTCTGTCATTTTTTACTTATACTCTTATGCTAGTTCTGTATACAGTACAGGCCAAAAGTTTGGACACACCTTCTCATTCAATGCGTTTTCTTTATTTTCATGACTATTTACATTGTAGATTCTCACTGAAGGCATCAAAACTATGAATGAACACATGTGGAGTTATGTACTTAACAAAAAAAGGTGAAATAACTGAAAACATGTTTTATATTCTAGTTTCTTCAAAATAGCCACCCTTTGCTCCGATTACTGCTTTGCACACTCTTGGCATCCTCTCGATGAACTTCAAGAGGTAGTCACCTGAAATGGTTTCCACTTCACAGGTGTGCCTTATCAGGGTTAATTAGTGGAATTTCTTGCTTTATCAATGGGGTTGGGACCATCAGTTGTGTTGTGCAGAAGTCAGGTTAATACACAGCCGACAGCCCTATTGGACAACTGTTAAAATTCATATTATGGCAAGAACCAATCAGCTAACTAAAGAAAAAGGAGTGGCCATCATTACTTTAAGAAATGAAGGTCAGTCAGTCCGGAAAATTGCAAAAACTTTAAATGTGTCCCCAAGTGGAGTCGCAAAAACCATCAAGCGCTACAACGAAAACTGGCACACATGAGGACCGACCCAGGAAAGGAAGACCAAGAGTCACCTCTGCTTCTGAGGATAAGTTCATCCGAGTCACCAGCCTCAGAAATCGCAAGTTAACAGCAGCTCAGATCAGAGACCAGATGAATGCCACACAGAGTTCTAGCAGCAGACCCATCTCTAGAACAACTGTTAAGAGGAGACTGCGCCAATCAGGCCTTCATGGTCAAATAGCTGCTAGGAAACCACTGCTAAGGAGAGGCAACAAGCAGAAGAGATTTGTTTGGGCCAAGAAACACAAGGAATGGACATTAGACCAGTGGAAATCTGTGCTTTGGTCTGATGAGTCCAAATTTGAGATCTTTGGTTCCAACCGCCGTGTCTTTGTGAGACGCAGAAAAGGTGAACGGATGGATTCCACATGCCTGGTTCCCACTGTGAAGCATGGAGGAGGAGGTGTGATGGTGTGGGGGTGTTTTGCTGGTGACACTGTTGGGGATTTATTCAAAATTGAAGGCACACTGAACCAGCATGGCTACCACAGCATCCTGCAGCGACATGCCATCCCATCCGGTTTGCCTTTAGTTGGACCATCATTTATTTTTCAACAGGACAATGACCCCAAACACACCTCCAGGCTGTGTAAGGGCTATTTGACCAAGAAGGAGAGTGATGGAGTGCTGCGGCAGATGACCTGGCCTCCACAGTCACCGGACCTGAACCCAATCGAGATGGTTTGGGGTGAGCTGGACCGCAGGGTGAAGGCAAAGGGGCCAACAAGTGCTAAACACCTCTGGGAACTCCTTCAAGACTGTTGGAAAACCATTTCAGGTGACTACCTCTTGAAGCTCATGGAGAGAATGCCAAGAGTGTGCAAAGCAGTAATCAGAGCAAAGGGTGGCTATTTTGAAGAAACTAGAATATAAAACATGTTTTCAGTTATTTCACCTTTTTTTGTTAAGTACATAACTCCACATGTGTTCATTCATAGTTTTGATGCCTTCAGTGAGAATCTACAATGTAAATAGTCATGAAAATAAAGAAAACGCATTGAATGAGAAGGTGTGTCCAAACTTTTGGCCTGTACTGTACCTCCTGGTTTATTCATTCTTATTCTTATTTTTTACCTCTGTATTTCTACTTATTTATGTATTTGTGCTGTCGCAACATCTGAGTTTACCCTCTGAAGATCAATTAAGACTGATATTATGTTATATTATATTGTATTACATTCAAGTTAATGTTTCCCTTACGTGATATGGCCCATTTACTTGCAAGAACTTTGAACCAGTCATCAGGTAGAGGCATTCACTGTCATTAGCCCAGCTTTTACAACACAGTTTAAGATTTTATTGATTACTTATCATAGGCTTACCTGGTATTTATTACACTGAAATATCTCCCATCTCTAAATTGTAGAGATGCTCCAATACCATTTTTTCTTTCCCGATATCAATTCTGATACCTTAACTTGCATAGAGGCTGATACAGTGTACTGATCCATACCCATTCTAGAAGCTAAATAACAAAAGACAAAGTAGAGGCCAGTTAAAGTAAGTTTCTCGACCATAGAGTTCCGGAGATATTTTAAAAGTAGTAAATAGAGTACTTTAATCTCTCATCATCAACTTCATTGAAGTTTATAATAAATTCCATGGTATCAGACTGGTGCAGCAATCCAGTCCAGCTTTTTAGGCAGTACCAGAGGCATGTCCAAAGCTGTTATTGGTATCGAAACAACTCTACTAAATTTCAACATTGTCTAATTATAAATTGAGGAATCTACTCTTCTCTATCAAAATTACAATGCTGTAGTCATTAAATCTTCATAGTTCCCTTGTAATTATGACTTATATTTCCTCAGGCATGAACTGTACCTTAGAGAAGGTCCTGGCAGATGCCAAATCTTTAGTGGAGAGGCTTCGTAACCATGACAACGCTGCAGAGATGTTAATTGAACAGACAACATCACTCAACAAGCGAGTGGAGGCCATGCAACAGGTATGGTGTCACAATATGATGCTGCCACTTAAATATGAATGTTCTGTTTATAGATGCTTCAATACATGGAGAGAGATGTTTTTTTGTTGGCAGTACCAGGAAGAGATTGACTCATTAAACCAAGTAGCCCGACATCGTCCTCGTTCTAGTCTGGTCCTGGGAATCCAACAGGAAAACCGTCAGATCAGAGAACTCCAGCAGGAAAATAAAGGTAGGCAGTTAATTTGTTACTCTTATTATGGGATGGCTGCTTTGTGGTCCGTTTGTAGGAAAACATGACGAAGAAAATAGATACTTTTTTTAATTAATCATGCAGTTTTTGGAGTGGACTCCTGTTGGTCACAACCACATGGAGGTTTGGTTGTTAATCACAGCAAGGTAACATGAAGCTGACAGATGTTCTTGTAGAGGTTTTCTGCAGCATTGTTCTCTGTGTTCACTCTCCCTGCAGAGCTACGGACATCGTTAGAGGAACACCAGTCTGCGTTAGAGCTCATCATGACCAAATACAGGGAACAAGTGTTCAGGCTCCTCATGGCCAGCAAGAGGGACGACCCTGCTATCGTGACCCAGCTGAAGGAGCAGCACACCACGGTCAGTGAGGCTCACTTGTTACTTCAGTTGCCTGGTAATTTTGGGAATATTAGGTATACATGTACATTTTTTTACCTCAGTCGATTGTAAACTATTTTTAAATATTTTTGTTATGTATGTACGCGCTTTCCCAACTCTACTGCCTTTTATTTCTATTTTTGTTTTTCATCTTTTGTAGGAAATGCAAGCACACATAGACAAGATCAACGAGATGGCCTCTGTGATGAGGAAGGCCATAGAGGTGGACGAGGGACGAATATGTGAAGACGAGGAGAGGATTAAACAGCTAGAGGTAAAAGAAAATGTCCTACTTTGTTCCACACACACTTCCAAAGGTTGTCCAAATAAAATTATGCTGGAAGTACTAGGCACTGAAATTGATAGAAAATCCTAAGCAGCTCCTTTTTTGACCGACATATGTTGGTTCTGGCCAGCTAACTTGACACATGGAAGTCCAGAGAAAGTTGGCAGCTTTAGTAGCAGTAAGAAAGCTAACTGAGAGAACATGAAATTGTGAGCAATGTGTGACCAAAACCATCAACAGGCAGCACAGATTAAAATCACAGAGGCCCCTTCATTCCAGATATACAGTAGTAAGATCAGCATGTATGGAAATCGTGCCGTCACCATCAACTTAAACCAGACCATAGATGTACTGTGCGTGTAACATTATTAGTGCGTAATTTGGATGGTGTATGTGGTGATGTGACTGATTTGAAGCCACCAACATGCAAATGTTCCTGATTTAGCATTCCATGAAAAGCCAGGTACACATTTGTAGTGATAGTACTGTAGTAGTAGCAGTATTTCATCTGAATGTATGGCTGTACATTCCTGTTTCTGTATTCTAGCTGGAGAACACTGGACTCCGAGAGCTACTGGGAATCAGTCGGGAGGCTTTCCTGGTTCTGAAGAGAGAGGACGCATCAGAGAGCACATCACTGTCGCCATTGCTGACCAGCGCCGAAGGCAGCTTACGGAAGAGTTAGAGAGCCTGTGGTGACACCCCTCCCCCCCACACCTCCTCCCTGCTGCTGCCACTACTGTGTACAGTCTATTGCCACACACCACGTCATCTCTCACCCTACAGATCCTCTCAACGATCCTCTCCCTTCTCCTGGAGCATTTACAGCATGATGCTGCAGAGCTGCATCCCCGTCTGGTGATTCAGACACAAGCAGTGTGAACACACATCTTTGTCTTTTTTTTCCGTTGGTACTTACATTATGATTGCTAATTTTGCCAGCATGCATGAGTCTGTGATGCCTGCAAGGTTTTAATGTGTGAATGGGTAAAAGAACGGCTTGAGTTATAATAAATCTGTAAACATGAGATTGTCTCTGCTGGATTGATGTGGATCTTATTTTACTTTGAAACCATGTTCTTGGTTCTGCTTGGTGGTCTGTGTGGGCATTTTCTCAATTTCACTATCCATGTTGTCATAGCGTATTGTCATCGGCAGCTTTAAAGCAGGAATAGAAACATTATTCAACATACAGGATCTGGTGTAATATCCAACTTCCCCCTTTTGCTGCAGAACTGCAACAAAGCAGAGGAGTAATGTTGAAAAGCTGTCCTCCAACATGGTTTGTATATCAGTAACAGCAGAATATTTATTTAACTGTAACTAATCAAGAACAGTAACCTTTTTAACTACTTTTAAACAATTTTGGTGCACATAAAAAGGTGTGTAAAATGGGTTCCTGATGGCTCCACAAATAGCAATAGCAACTATAAACCCACTTGAATGTCTCATAAAGTTGCTGTACAGTGTACCACTGCTGCCCCCCACAAAACCCTCTAGTGGTGGTGCTTCCACCTACTGTATGGGCTTCTTTGCCCCATAGAGTCTAGGATCACCACTGCAAAGAGCTCCCTCTCTGCCACTATTATTTCCAATATCCACAAACATCATTTTGAAGCCTTTATCAAGTTTTATTTGAGCTTGCCCTTGGTGATGTAATGTTATCATATAAGACAACCCACCAGTTATGACTAGACATAAAAAAATGATCTAAATCAAGTAAGAGGCTCCTAGAAATGTCTATTATCCATCACATGTTTTTGCTCATTAGCTATTCATCTCTGGCTGGAGAGGGAGGAGGAGCTATCGCGGGATCTAGGGCGAGATTCTCGCGGAGGCATCGTTCAGCCGTCAGAGCGGCAGGAGAGGGCTGTCCTGCCGAGTCTCTATGTCCAAACAAGCATGTCGCTTTTTCGTTTGCAGGGACTCCTACTACCCAAACACAGGAGAATGCGAGGTTACCAATGATTTTTAGTGACCAGCATACAGAAGTGTGTTGAAGCCGAGGGAAATGCGTCGTTGGATTTGGTGCCCGCTCCTCCTCCTGCTGCTGCTGCTGCTGCTGCTTCTCCTGGGTTGTGAAGTTCAAGCTCAAGAGGAAAGTGAGTTATCGTACCAGAGACAGCAGTTATCTTTACTTGCGTTTTCAGCGACGTTATTTATCTGTCTCAATCTTTAACTCGATAGGTATGGGGTTATATATTAGCTAACCGTGCAGAACAGTTAAAAGGCCGCTTTGTGGCTTTTTAATACTGAATGTAAATCACAGGAGTGTCACCAGGCTTAACTTGTTACTGTTGGTGGTTTTAGCTAACGTTAGCTAGCTGTTAATATCATATTTTCTCACAAACAGATTCTGGGTCCAATGTTTATTTAGTACAGTTAATATATCTCAACCCCTCAAACCTCTTATAGTGGACTTAATTCAGTTATGTATGGGGTTTGAGAAAAGGCTTTCTGTTTTACATGTTTAAAGGATAATGTAAGGATTTGTGGTCATCACAGAGCAATGCTAACAAAAACTGTTTTCAATATCCTCTTAATATTCATATAGGGATGTTAGCTGAATATCACAGCTTTGGAATCACAGTCAGACAGTATCCTACTGACATGTATTACAGTATAACAACAGTGGCACCCCATGAGATGTTGGCAAAATTCAGCATGTGAAAACAGATGTGATTTATCTGCTTAAAGTAAAAAAGAAAACTCAGAGTTCATCTAACACTGTCAAACTTTTGAGACCTTTGAATCCAAACAAATGGTGGGTGTTGTGAGAAAAAAGGGTAGTGAAAACAAGCACAGTCACAGTATTTACTCTGACAGGTAAATAAACTCTATACTGGATAAGTACACAGCAGTAACAAGTTGAGATGAAATAAGATGACTTGACACTTTGCCATCTCTGTTGTAGTTTGACAACTTGTGGAAGTCACAGATTGCAGCTTCAGGGCTCAAGTAACAAGTGAATTATGTCCATATTAAATTATTTCGAATTTGATTAAGTATTCAGTGTTTCTACTTTTTCATTTTGTCAGGGTGGAAAAGCCTCTGAAATAGCATTTAGCCCCTTGTGGGACACCAAACTCTCCGTTGGAACTAAAGAAATATTTTTAGCAGCTCCTAAAAGCACCAAATACAACCATTCAAGAAAGAAATGTAATATGACTAGCTTTGAATAAGGCATGAAGTTATGAGAAAAACCTCAACAGTTGAAAGAATGAGTAAAATGAGCAAAGTAGTCAGATCTGAGTGGAATCTTTAGGGTGTTCGCGGTGCACATTATACAGTAGAATATCTCATATTTAATATTTTTATTTATAGTAAAGGAACATACATTTTTATTATAAAGTACACGAGAGACATTTAGATGCTATTTTCCTTCCTGATACCAATTCCAATACCTGAACATGAGTGTCAGCTGATACCAGGTACCGATCTGATGCCGTTGCATTTAAATAAAATTAACAGCTGTACACTACTGACCCTGTCTGGATGTGAAATATTGCCTTTATTGTTGTATGGCATGACTCATAACTCTTTTATAAAACATGATGGTGGTGACCAGTGCCACCCCTCAAAACTAAACCCTTGCAAACTGTACACATTGCCTCTTTAATGGTGGGGCTTTTTGGTGTAAAATGTTGCCACATTGCTGACATTTTGCTGACAGCTAACATTTAATCTATTGTTCTTTGCTGCTCTAAAACGCGCTGTGCAGGGTACTGTTTTAAAACAGTGAAGAAGAATTGATTTCTGGGAAAACTGCTGTTTTATTCAGATGTGAAACTGCTTCAAAATTAATGAAATCATGTGGTGTCAGATCTGTGCATAGACTCACATACTCAGTCTAGGAAAGGCAGTTTCAGAGGCATTTCTGATACCAGTATCGGTATCAGAACAACTGTAAAATAAAGTCAGGTATATATCCTGGAGTATGGTTTCTACATCACACAAGCCCTCTCTGTCTCACTCTGTCCCTTTGGCTCACGTGTCAAAAAAAATCAAGGCAGCAGGTCACTCCTGAGCTGGAGTCTGACCTGCAAACAGTCAGTATGGATAAGGCAGCACGTGTGACCTGCAACAAATCTACACAGCTTTAGTTTTCATACTTGACATTCTTCCATTTTGTATGAGAGACAAACAAGTGGCAACAAGCATACAAATACCATAAGACCATGCATGCATGTGATTCAAGCCATGTAGCGCTCAGTATTATATTGCTGAAAATGTTTTTGTTTAAGTCTTCAGACAAGTACTTAAATTAAGTACTAATGAAGTGTGAATCTGATAGAAGTCGATGGTTACAGGCAGTGGCACATGTAAAATTGGGTTCCAGCTATTTCAAAAAGGTTGTAGGTCATGTTATGCAAGTGCTGTGCACATTGCAAGTAGGGACGAGCAACATTAGAAGCAGCTATCAGCAGACACTTCCTCAAATTTTGAGGCTCACTAAAATCAATCAGATAAAGTTCACTCTCACAGTCACACATTGAGTTGAAGACTAGCAGTGCAGGTAGGGCTGAGGACTACATGTTCCAGAGTTCTGTTTAAGTTGCTTCGGTGAACTGTAATGTTTACTTTGGACAGATGATTTAGAACGACATTGTCAGTTAAATACCTACTGCAGAACTGCTTGCCATAGTTTTTTGTTTTTTTTTAATGTATTGGTCAAACGACACATGCTTCTCAGATCTAACCTCGTTGCTGTTGCAGTGTGATCATCTGAAGTGGTCATGGTATCACACAGCACATCAAGATTCAGTGCTTTTCTGCACATTCCACTCAGGCAGATAGTTAATGGTCACTTAAGAGTTAATGCATCCATAGTTGATCAATTATTACTGTTTTATTTGCATAGAGAAAAAAAAGCAGTGGCATAAACCCATGATCAGAGGATAATGTGCGCAGGTTTTCAGATAAAAGTTGAGAAATAACTTTCATTTGATCATTTAAATTGAATCTTACAGTTGTTTTGTAATTTGTATTTAGTGATTTTGACTTTTAGCTAACAAGAAATAGTCAGCTGACATGTTTCCTGTTACTCTAGTAGCTTTTAAAGATAAATCAGGTAAAATAATTGTAGCCCACAGCAAAATGGAGGTTGAGGAAGTTTATACTGCGGTGATTTCTTTCAAGCACTCAAACAAATGGTAGCATGCTTCAGTGTTTCAGTATAGTAGCTCATCATTGCTCAACACAGAGTGTACTTCTTCATTCAGCCTTTTCTGGGAGATCCCTCCTTGATGTGCTGCTGACCTGGTTTTAGGTCACCTACTTGGCTTAGCACCAATTGTAGAAGCTGCTGTCTCTGATGTCAGGCTGTTTACAGTTTACTCTACGTTGCCTGGTGTCCACCACAGTCAGTGGTTGTTGTTCTCCACCTCAACTTACATTGACTGAAACAAGAAAACAAACTTTATGTGTTTAAATTTATGTACATCCATAAGCTGAGTAGTGATGTGATCGTGCTCTTGTGAACTTGGAGGAAAAGACAGAACTAATTACTTGACTATCCCAATAATTTTATAGCATTAAATACTTGTTATCTCACCTTGTAATATTTGTGGTCAAAAAATCACAACTTTTATACAGAGCACACTGTATCTTATCTTACCTGAGCCTGTCTGGCTCAGGGTATATGGGGACACTGTGGCAGATCAGTTTATAAGCAGCACACTACAATCAATCTATTGCAATAAAATCATGTGATCAATCAGACTTTTCCTTCTCCGTCACAGACCGGGTGGTTTTCCTTCCGGGAACGTTCCAGAACGTGAGCCTCTCCCAGAATGAGACGGTGCAGGCAGTGGTGTCCAGGATCCCCGCGGAGGTCGCCTTCATTACTCTGCAGTTCCACACGCAGCACCGCAATGCCACTCTCTCCTACACCAGGGTGAGAAAGCGCTGACGTACACTTTTCTTCAGCTTTGACTATTGCAGTCACATTCTAATATGGCTCCAAAATTCTAAAATATTGACAGCCGAAAAATGCCAAACTCCATAAACCAATGAACGACATGGTAGCTATGGCCATTATTTCTTACAGTCAATGTACAGGACATATTCTCTTCATCTTTAAGATGAATGGTTGCATGTTTCTCCCCAGATTTCTGAGTTGCTGTAGGTAAATATTTATTTATTTTTAGGTCGGGTTGCAAAATTAACCCTATCCAGTAGCCTAATCCCGGTGGATTTGCTTAACTCACCAGCCAAAGGCAATGGCTGGTAAAATTTGAACATTTGCTCGCCATTTGGCTGCCCAAATGTTAATTGTTAAGTTAATTTTGCACTCTGCTTAATGGACTGTAGCAATGAACCTGAAAGTTGGCAGAAAAAAAATGGTTAAAATGTGATGAGAATCATGGTATCAGTCAGCTGATGTGCAGCTCATTGTTTCCAGTCTTGTTACCTGTAGCTTTGCATTTGCCACCGCTGGTCTTGCTGACGTGTTCTTCATGGTACAGATAACTGAGCATGACACTAAAAGTGGCATCTGAAGATATATGGAATAGAGGCAGTAGAGGCCATTCGCAGGATGAAAGCTCAGTGCTGTAAAATAAGCAAATCAAGTGCCTAATCATTTTGCCGAGTTTCTCCGCATCCTCAATCAAGTCGTCCTCTTTGTGGTTACAGTAAAAATGTCAACTAAAGTGTAAAATTAAAGGTTTGCTTCGCAGTGTATGAGCAAGCAGTTACTTCTCCCCGCAGTTAATGAATGAGGCTTTGTGAGCGAGAGGTCGTCTGACCCACTGGGAGAAGTAGCAGTCAGCTGATGTACAGTCCACTGGTCATGAGCAGCAGACAGGGCGGCCCTAGGGGGGAAACCTTCTGGCGTCGGTCCCAGAAGTCTCAGGGGATGGCTCGGTTTGGGTCCACGCTGCACAGATGAGCGGAGAGACTAATGTAGTTTGGCTTTATTTTTTGGGAAAGGAAATTCACAGAGAAAACAGGAAGTGTGTTTTCAAACAGAAAGTTTAATGAAGAGTGAACATGCACACACACAACACACTTTCCTTTATATTGTTATCTTCCTCACTCATTTCCTTTTCTCTTTATTCTAATCACTCACTCACTGCAAGTCATAAACCACAAGATCCTTTTTTTATGTTTGTCGTTACCTGTTTTATCAGCTAGTGTGGTTATTGCTGCACATGCTGATCGTCCATTTCGCCTTCTCTACCACATAAACTTCAGCATATGAAAGCTGGCAATGCTTTTATGAAGTGAACACACAGTATGCTTGGCTGAATCACTGTTGTGTGTGAATACTGTTGGTGATTAATGAGAAGTCACATTAAGCTGCAAAATCCTTTACACACTTGTGATTATAGTGGTTTGAAGTTGCTCTAACACTGTAGCGTATTAGATAAATCCAGTAAAAACCACATCGAATGGAGTTTCTCTGCCCACTCCAGCACTGTCTGACAACAACAAGACGAGTGTCGTACAATGGAGTCATTGTATGAGCAGTTGGACTGAGAGTTATACAATGTGGGCACAGCGCTTCGATGCAGCCAGCTCTCCTCATGCCACAGTAATACAACATTTGCTCACAGAAAAATATTTGGCTAAATACATGGTTTACTCCCCGAAACCTTGCCCTTTGCTGTCTGTCACAGTATGACAGATCTGACAGATTCTTGCGAAAACACAGCCCTATGTCTGTCTATGGGCCACTTCACAGCCTACGTCTATGTGACATAGGTGTCGTCCACCCATGTCTGCGAAGGACCCCTGTGCAGACGTTTGCATGCAGCCCGCTTTTTGTGACCATGTGGACTGTAAGCATAGAAAGCACGCTGACTGCGCATTATGCTCCAGTCTCGCGCTTCACACTCCAGTCCAGTCCAAAACACTGCTGTCGAGCCACCTGCACTCACCACTGTGAAGTTAGTTTTTTTAGTTAGATATCATATTCCACAGACTGTCACTCCGGACCCAGCAGCATCTTCTTAGTTTTACTTTCACTGGGCGCTGGCAATAGAAGGACAGTAAGCTCACCTCCCAGCCGCCCCGTTTACTGCCTGGATCCGAAGCCGGCCGTCAGTTGTACAGTGAAAAGAGCCCCGTGCACGTTCACATCCGTGTGACCTCTGCAGACGTTCAGTCCCTAAAGTATGTACAAGCCATAAGTGTTCACGTTAGTAAAATATTTCCATGGTAAAGAAAATACAGATATGTTGATACCCTGACAGATGTGCAACACTTACAACAAAACCAAAGTCTGCCTCTATAATGTGAACAAAAATAGGACATATAGCACCAAAGGTAAAACCCTCTTGGTCTTCATTAGGGTTTGTAAAACTAGTGGTGATACATGTTTGGTTTTTTTTTTTTTTTTTGCATTTAGATCTCTGTGAAGTACCATTGTCATTTTTTCCATTTTGTGACACACATCCTATTGTTGCCGGCCAACTATTTCATGTGAACTGTGAGTTTACCAGTTCAGGATGTGGTGGACTGTCACGCACTTCAATGATTGACTCATTCTGCTGTCAACACAGAAACAAATTTGGTTGAATTGCTAAATATTATATCCAAGGTGGTGCAGTGGTTAACATTGTCGACTTGCAGCCAGAAGGTTCCTGGTTTGTGCGTGGGGTGAGGGGTTCAAACCCTGGGGTAGGGAAGCCCCTCTGTATGTCAGCTCTCCCTGTGTCAGTATGGGTTTTCTCCAGGTACTCCAGCTTCCTCCCACAGTCCAAAGACAAGCAGGTTAGGTTGATTGGTGACTCTAAATTGGCCGTAGGCATGAATGATTATCTCTATGTGTCAGCCCTGTGATAGTATAGTGACCTGTCCAGGGTGTACCCCACCTCTCACCCAGTGTCAGAAAAGGATACGTTTTTGGACAATAATGGAGCTCTATGGCACAGAGGAATAAGATATTACGACATGAAGATATTAAGATATACTTGTTAGTTGATACATTCATTGTTGGTGTCGGCTTTTCATTGGATTTGTTGATGAAAAATATTCAACATCACCGGACTGATCTGTGAGCAATCTGTGAACCTCTGGCCTAATTTGAACTCCTCACTTGAAAAGAATTAATCCAGTTTCATTGAGTTTATTAGCAGCTAATGCAGTTTGTTCCAAAGAAGGTTTCCAAGTATTATAGAAAGTGAGTCTTGAGTTAAGGACACTTTCCAAACACAGTCACAAGCATTTTGTTGACTTTTGGTCACCACAGTCTCATGATCCTTATCATAAGCTCAGCCATGGAAATGTTACTGTCTTAATGTGTTAATAACACAATAATTCATGGAACAAAGGACCAAGAGTGTTGTGATGTTTTCAGAAGAGAAAATATTTTGTGTAATCACTGGTTGGCAGAAGATTGTCTCGCCATTTTTGTCCAGACTGAATATCTCATCCACTTTTGCCTCGATTGCTGTGAAGTTTTGTACAGATATTTATGGTCCTGAAAGGAAGAAGCAGCCTACTGATCCCTTGACTTCTCCTCTAGTGCCACCATGAGCTTCACATTTGTGGCTACTGTTGGATACATTGTGGTGAAATTTGTCAGAGACATCCATGTCCCCCTCAGGATGAATTGTATTATCTTTGGCGATTCCTCAATTTGTCCGTTCCTGTGACATTTCCTTCGACCTCAGCTGTACTTTCAGTTTAGCGCTAATTAGCACTAGCTGTTAGCATGCTAGACTGCCAAACTAAGATGGTGAACATGGGAAACATTACACCGGCTGCTACAGGTCTGCATATTAGCATTGTCACTGAGGCCATGTTGCCATGCTAGCCTCTGCTTTACCCCTCTCTATTGTGGACCCATTTTTGTCTTTTTTTAGGGAGGGGGGGCAGGGGATGCTTATGGGGAGATAGCAGGTCAACAGTGGATGCCACACCAAAGTGGTATACATCATTTGAAAGCTGAGAACCTGAGGCTTTATATGAGATCAGCTCAGGACAGTGTGTCAATTTTGTTAAGTCATAAATCTGTAAAAAGCATTGTGTTTGGGTTTGAGAAATATTCAACTACAAGAAATGAAAATATTACCTTTGTACTGCATTTGAAAAACGGCATGGTTTTTGCCCAAAAACGCATAGGACAAGCATTAAGTGGGCATGTCTGTAAAGGGGAAACTCATGGGTACTCAAAAAACCCATTTTCATTCAGATATCTTTAGGTGAGAGGTCAAGGGACCTCTATGAAAATGGCCATTACAGTTTTTCCTTTCAAAATTTAGCCCTTCCTTTGGGGTGTTTTTTAGCCGCCTTCATGACATCTTTAAACTCAAAACTGATCCCACTACAGCCTCTAAAGGACAGTAATGTCACCCGAGGACACTGGTGGCGTAAAAGGGGTTTAAGTGATTTTGATTGTACCATTTTTATGTTTATGTTTATTTTCTTGTGTATTTTCCACTGACAAAATGTTGTTTGTGTTTGGTTTAGATGCCAGGCCTGGGTCTCTCTCTGACAGCAGTGGACTCGGGCATCCTGTCGGCTCTCCAGCCGGGCCAAGCGTCCCTCTCCTTGTTCCTGTCTTCTCCTGATGGTGACAATGTGTCGGGCACCGGGGTCATCCTGCCGTTCTCCAGCATCGGTACTTCTTCTTAAACTCTCTTCTGTGTGATTACATAAGGCCATTAAAAGACATGTCCGTTTTCTTCTCTTCTGATTTGCCTCGGCCTGAATGTTGCATGAGAAGTCAGAAACAGGGAAGTTGCAGCTTCTGTTAATTAAAACTGTTTCTGCATAGTAACTTGCGCCACAGGCTAAAAAAACACTCATCTGAACGTGATTTCGTCTTGAGGAAGCTCATGCTGACGATGAGTGAGCACAGGCGTTGATTGTGTGTGGTTTCTCATATGCCTTTCAAGGGTGTTAAAACACCCTCACAGCCAGTCGCCAGTCATCCTGACATGGCAGGGTGCCATTAAACCCGCAGGGGAGTGTTTTTTGTCTTCTCTTGGCTGAACATGTCGATACAGCTCCTAATAAATAAATCTGTCCTCTTTTAGATCCGGTCCCTGGAGCTTGTAACATGGAGTCCAACCTGGACATTGACCCAAACGTCTATATCCACTACAACCTCTACGAGACCACGATCAGTTTTGGACCAGCAAACTTAGGATATGAGAGGTAACACATTAGACTGATTAGTTTTGCTTGCTCAACTTCCTGTTCAGCCTGTTTAACTGTAGGCAGCAGCAACTCAGTGCTCACATCGCATCTGCCAGAACCAGTAATCAAACTGCCTCGCTGTTTATTTGTTTGGAGATGCCCTTGTGCTCTCCCTGTCACACACACATACACACACAACCTCCTCCTCCTCCGCTGTGGCTGGTAGTACTCGCTTCATTTTCTCAAGAATGTCTGTTATGTCTCACAAAGCCGTCTCGGGGCAGAGAAACAGAGGACTCGTTCACTTGTTAAATCATTTCCTGTTGTGTCATTACCTGCCAGTCTGTGGCAGCACAGACTCCTCTGTTTAGAAAACTCTAGTCAGGTTTTATCTGAGTGGTTAATACTTTTGAGGAAGAAAAGCTTTCTGCTCGCAGTTTTCAGTTCTTTATCACAGTTACTGTTGTGGTTTGGGAAGAAATAGCTTCAGGGATGTTGTGCCAGAATACGACGATTTATACCAAATACCAAACTGCATGCATAAAATGTGGCAAATTACATTTTCAGCTCATTTCCAACATTGGTTTGGACAAATACTAGTGACTTCGTTGATTGTCTTTGGTTGCCAGTCAGTTAATTTCAGTTAAAACTGGACTTTGACTTGTCTGACTGGTGTCATGTGTTATTACATCAGATAAGGATTCCACATGATGACCACACCTGTCATGCTTTCTGATTTCCAAACCTGAGCTGTGTTACACTTGCACAGTCCATACAAAATGTAACAGTCATATGTATTTACACTGAAAAAGTGACAAAATTAAGCATGCTCAGAGAAGATACCTTCAAAAAGTTGTTGTGAAAATGTGTTTTCCTTCAATGCACCTGATGGTATTTAGTTGAATGGCTGCATTTATATTATTATCGCTCTATTATTATATCATATAATCTTGGGATTGAGCTGCCCACCCTGTGATTATTGGGTGACCCCTGTGTGCAGAGACACTTTCAACTTTTTGAGGACACAAATATAAATGGATTAAAGTAGATATCTTAAAAAAAATCACAGTAATAATTGACCTTGTTTGCAGCTCAGTCTATAATTCCAAATTCAAAACTCTTGATCAAGTCTGCAGCCGCGCCCACTGTTAAGGCTGTTTACATCAGTGTTGTGTTAAACTTCCGCCCTTTCAACAAGCTAAGGCTGTACTGAATGTCTTTTTTTTTTTTACTATTTGAGGCTTCAGTTGAGGTTTGTGAATGACGCTTCAATTGTCTGTCATTAATCAAGATCCTTCTTTCTTTATGAATAACTGTAATAAATGTGGCTGCCAGGTTGCTGCTAGACTCCCCCGTTAGTACAGGTGTGTGTCTCGAGCCTCGAGTTTGGCATTTCATCTGTCGCAGTCTTGGTTCTCTGTAGCCAGAAGTGACTGTGACTGCATCTAAATGTCCACCCTCTGGACTTGAGGACTGAGCCATGCAGACTTCAGTTGTACATTTTGTGACGAGTTCATCGTCATCACGTTAAGTCTGTGAGGGCAACTGTTTTACTCGTTGCCATGGAAACGTTCGAGCGACGATGACAATCACTGTAATTGGTGTCATATTCTGTCTGCTCATCTGTCCCTGCAGATAACAAGATATAAGTCTCATGTGCAGGGTCGTTTTGTGAGTGAACAAAACAAATTTCTGTGTAACTTATAGACTGCAGATACAGATGTTTGTTAATAACAACTGGGCTATGACTAAATAAATTGGGTAGACCCATTAGTTACATCAGAAGATCTTGTGTTGCCACTTTTCGAAGCCTCTAACCTTAAGCCTTAATAAACTGTAAACGGGTAAGTTATTAAAAGAATTATGAATGTTGAAATTAGCTATGGAATCAAAACCAAATGTTTGTACTAGGCTGTAAACACGTTTATTAAAAAAAAGAAATAAATACTATTTTGGTCCAACTCTTAACAGATGCATGCATGAAGCAGGTGTGTACCTCCGCTCTGTCAGCGCTAAGTCTCTGGTTGTCAGCATTCACACATTCAGTCCACAATGGCAGCTCACATAGGGCACCGATAAACCACAGAGTTACAAAGAATGACACGAACATTATCCGATTATGTCAAGTTTCGGTTTGAGTGTCTTCACACTTACTCTCTCACTCTCAGCACTTTCAGTCTCTCACTCTTCTTATGCGTGTTCTGTCTCACCTTTCTGACTCTATTCAGTGTGTGGGTTAAATGACATTTAACCTTGAATATCTTTAGATGAAGTTTCCATGCACAGTAGAGACACTTGGTTACCAAAGCCAGGACTGTTGTTATCTCATTGAGTATCTCAAAGGCACTAAGACTTTCATTTACTGTAAATCACACTAGAGAAGAGTCTCAGACAAATTATTATTCTAACTGAATCTAACAGATAGGTAGTTTGATTTGTCCTGACTGTCCTTGCTCTCCATCAGGGGAGAAGCTCCACCAGCCTGCGACAAATCAACAGACACCAACACGCGTTGGCGGCTGCAGTACGACATCTATCAGTACTTCCTGCCTGAGAATGACCTATCGGAGCGCAGCCTGTTCAGTGGCATTCAGGCTGTGGCCGACATTCGGGGCATGATGGAGAATGGCAAACGGGTGGGGCACCAAGAACCCAGTCATTTACTTTTTTTTAAGTGCTTATGTTCCATGTTTAGATGCTACATGAGAAAACACGTTTAAGGTGGTAATGACAAATAACAGAAATACAACAGCTTGTGTGCTGCTTGCTAAGTCTTCATCTCCTGTCTCCCTGCAGGTCATGACACTGTCATCTTCAGAGAAGACCATGGCAATGTTCAACTCAATCCCCGGTCAGGGCGTCATCTACTCAGTCATCGTCAGAGACCCGGTGTTGAACACCTCTGCCTCCTACGTCCCCGTCCACACCTACGCCTGCAGCTTTGCTTCCACTTTGGACGGCTGTCAAACCCTCGGTGAGCTCCTGTGTGGGCCAGATACTGAACGTGTTATTCTCCAGACCTGTTACGGGTTCATTGCATTAGTTGGGTTTATTCATTTCTTTGCTTTCATCATGCACTAAACAAAAATGCTCTCAGTTTTTGTATTCTTTGTTCACCATGAAGGCACGTGAGATAAATGAACTTTTCTTTATGAATTTAACTTAACATGGGATGAGTTATTTATATACAAATGATTATTTCGAGGGTGAAGAATTCATTTAACAAATTGATTGATAAATCATATTGTATTATTCAAATCTTCAAGTTAAGAACAGCAAGAAATCTCCCAAAAAAGGCGAGTTGAGTTAGGTAGGTTGTCGGCAGTGTGGGCTCCAGATAAATACAGAACTAGCAGAAAACGTATTGCAGAGGCAGGGAATGCTAGGAGAGAAGGTTTGACCTTTAGCTACTCTGCTTTGAACACATTAAATGATTCATATTGTTATTTATTTTTCAGGAAAAGTATCTACAAAGGTTTTCTTCACCATTGCTGGCTTGGCAGGCCTGTTCGTCTGCTTCTTTGGGCATCGGTTCTTCAAATGTGGTGAGTAGTTTGACATCCCTTTATGTGACGAAGATCTCATTATTATGCTTAACCAGAGTGAATTAAAATTGTGGTGATGTTAGCTTTACTTTATTTGTGATATAGTTATTTTTTTATCCAACAATACAGAAGCAGTAGTGGAATCTATGAATGTGATTTACTCAGAGGTCATTTGAAGTCCAAGAATCCAGCGCCTTATGCTTAAAAATATAATATGTAACATTTCCCCATTAAAATGTCTAAAACTGATCAGACTAATGTTACATATTTTGTTGAGCTGTGTACCAACATTATCTCAAACATTTCCAACAATTTTCAGACCCAGAGAAATCTGTTATTTCAATTAAAGACACAGTCGGTGTCATTTGGTCACTGTCGCCTGTCAGTGGTATCGTATACCTTTACCTTCTGTGTCAGGGTTGTGGTTATCTGCCAGAAGCTGTCATAAATGGACTTTTCATCCAGTTTTAAGCCAAATTTACACAATACACTTTTTAGATCTTGGTTATTTTTAACTATATGTTGTAACTGGTTGAAGGATTTTAGCAATCAGATGTCTGGATCTTCAGTTATCAGAGAAACAAGCTAAGAAAACGGTAGCAGCAGCTTGGCTCCAGACCCTGCTGTGCTAAACAGTGTTGGAGAAACACTGATTTTTACTTTACTTTACTTAAGATTATTTTTTCAGGCTTTTTGCCTTTAGTGGACAGGACAGCTAAGCATGAAGGGGGGAGAGAGATAGGGGGAATGACATGCAGCATAGGGCCGCAAGCCTGAATCAAACCCAGGCTGCTGCAGTGAGGACCGAGCCTCTGTACATGGGGCGCCTGCTCAGCAACCCTCTGTTGTGATTGAAACTAAAAGTTATGTCTCTCCTGAACTTTTCCAGACACAGTTCACTGTAGGGTCAGCAGGATAGATTAGTGAGGTCAGAAGTTATGTTTGTGAGTCTGGAACTTCCTCACAGGAACAGAAAAATGACTCGGGAAGCAAAGGTCTGGTGTGGTGCTGAAACAGCACGACGAAGAGGTGTGGATACTTTCACTTAATCCCATGTAGTTTTTGGTTGCAAGTAAAACTCAGTTCATCGGGTGTGGCGTCTCTCATGTGGCCTCCCTGGCATGTGATGCAGAAATGTATTTGTTCCAAAGTGAACCCATGACTGTGATCTGCCACCGCGATCAGTAGCTCCTGATAGATGCAAACGAGCCAGATGATATGATGCAGGGTGTTTATTCTGGAGCATGTTATTTCATCCTCCTCCAGCAGCTGAATTTTCACGAGGATTTTTGTGAAGAGTGATCAGACTGACATGTCTGTCCTGGTTCTCTGAATAAAAGCCTGTGGTGTGTCACTGTGTTTTATTTACTCTCTCTGTTCCTCTGTGTTCTCCCTTTCTGTCTCTTGTCATGCAGAGATGTTTTGCATGGGATTTAGCTTTGCAGCGTTTTTCTTCTTCGTGCTGATGAAAAGGACGACAGACCTGGACTATGACAGTGAGTTTTTTTCCACTTGTATCATTTGCAAGGCTTTCTGTTTGTTCAAACTGAAAAAAAAGCTCCAGGCTACATTTCATCCTGGAGTAGGAATCCTTTGGACTGATGTGTGTGTCTGTCTCTCTCTGCAGTCTGTCTGGCGGTGTCAGCAGTGATCGGCGTGGTGGGCGGGGTCCTCCTGGTGATGAGCTGGTGGCGTTTCGGCTCAGTCATGGCCTGCATTGTCGTGGTTGGATTGATGCTTGGCTTCCTTGTCGCCTCCACCGTCCTCTTCACTCCTCTCGGTAGGTAACAGATGCTGTCTGGTCACCTAACATGACCCGAGTCAACCTTGTTTTGTGTTTTTTTTTTTTGTGGGTATGATGTCAGTGGCTCTTAAAAAGGCAAAATAAAAAATAAAAATTTTTACACAATACATTCGTTTTCAGTCTAGATTGTTTCTAGATGACCCGGTTACTCAAGATAATCCACAGACCTTGTTGTGAGCAGTTTCATGTAGGATCTATTTTCTTTCTGCCAAAGTACACCTGCCAACTGTAGCACCGCGCAGAAGAAGCGTACATGTCCTGCTAGCTCACCTAGCACCAGTGAGCTAGCTAATGTTACAGCTTAGTCAAAGCAGACACCATTAATGTTTACATCTTGTGCTGTCAGAAGCTCGAGCCTCTCTTCCATGAGTAGATGCACACTTCCTTCTGCACAGTGATACAGCAGCTCACACCAAAATAATCAAGATTGCTAAATAGTGCTACAGGTTAAAGGATAGAATATGTATTTTTGACTTTGAGGTGACCTGTCGCTTTAAACACTGTTCTATATAATATATACTGAGTGTGTTCCTTATATATATCTGTGTGTCTTTGTTCAGGTGACCTTGATGTGTTCAGACGCTCAGATGTGGTTTTCTGGGTGACGTTCTGCTGCATCATGCTCATGGTTCCGCTCATCTTTGTGCGTTGGCCCAGAGAGGTAACAGATTTACCATGTCAACCCACTCACTCCAGTGTGTGTAGGATTCAAGATCTTCACTTTGGCGTCATCTAGTGGTAGAATGAAGAATGACACTGTGATTGGCAGCACACTGAATGATTTGGAATATGGTATAATCACATAAAGATTCTACATATGGTGACTTAAAGATGGAATCAGTGATTATGGAGAAAGATTGTTGATATGTGAACTCAACACCCAAACCAATATGCCCCTTCTGTCTAACCAGAAGCTCTGGTAAAATCTCCGATGTTACTTACATTTTATTACTGTCATGGTGGCCAGCATAGTGTCGTGTGGCTTTGTCCGAGTCACTTTGTTTCACATTTACAGAGACAGGGTTGTGTATGAACACCAGATTTAGTGTTAGCACACACACAGAGGACAGACAACTAACGTGACACTTGAAAAAAATGTATTCGATTAGGATTGCTGATCGTACCTTTACCAAAGTGGGAACAAAAAGGGGCACAAGTAATTGTGAAAAAATTTCAACAGTACCTTGAACCTATAGGCAGATGAAACTTGAAAGACTCTTTTTCACAGAAGAAATAACATGACGTAACACAATCGCAATCACAAGGTGGTCAGATATACACCACATCCACTTTTCCTTTAAAGGTATATGATGCAGGAATTGTTGGTTACGTTTGTAAATGCAACATTCAAACTTGGCCCCTCTTCCCACCACTCCTTGTACGTACTACTGTAAATACTGTTACAACTGTTACATTTGTTGTAATGGGAAAGTTATTGTCAGCGCAGTCTTATGTTGAAGTATTTGCCTGCAAATGACCATTATTAGAGTTTTTTGTTGAGCTTAAGCAAAGATGCTTTCCAGCAAACTAAACACCTCATTGGAAATAAAAAAGAAAGAATAAAAAACAATGTTTTTCTTATTTAACTTGACTAAGTCTGATGTTTTTTATGTTTCTTTCAGGGAAACATCGTCACATGTGGCGTCGTCGGGGCTTATGCTGTAGTTCTGGCTGTCAACGCCTACATTTACACCAGCCTGTCCTTCATCACACTGAACATCCTCAAACGCTTCCTCAACAACAACTACAGTGCAGTGTTCACTGACGTGCCCTTCCAAACCATTGGTGAGTTCACAACTGAAGTCTCTCACTGACGCTATCAAATGTTTGGGTTTGATCTTAACACATCTTGTCTTTTTGTCTCTTCCTCCCCTTCCGTCAGACTACGCCATGATCACGGTGTGGGTGGTGCTCGGCGTCTGCGGCATCGTCCTGCAGCTGTACCGTGAGCGCTCCCGCCCGTTCTTCCCACCGAGCCCGTACCTCATGTGGCTGCAGGAACGCGAGCGCCGCGAGACCAACGTCCTCGACCCAAGCCACCATTTCCCCTCGCTGCCCAGCCGCCTCTTGGCCCGAGCAAAGCAGCTCACCAAGAAGACAGAGGTGGCTGGAGAACACACACCTCTGCTCCTTTAGTCGCCCTCACCATCTCTGTCTATAAAGGCAGATTAAACATACAGTCGGGGTCTGAACCAGAGACTAGGAGATCCCTGTGATGCATTTTTGATCCGGAGGAATACTGTCCGTTAAAACTGGTGCTGGGACATGACCCCAGATCAGCTGATTGAAAGACATTCTCAGTTGAAATGCAGCACAAATGACATCAAGAGGGATTATATCACTGACACTCTAAAGGTGGACCAGAATTTTTAAAAGCATTTGTACAAGACTAACTTTTTTTCCCCTGAACGCCACTTTTATTTTACACTTAAAGGAGCAGTATGTAGGATTCAGTGACATCTAGTGGTGAGATCGCAGATTGCAACCAGCTGAATACCCTTCCGAATACTCGCTACAGTGGCCTTCATGTGACATAAAAACACAAAAGGCCCTCTGTAGAGCCAGTGTTTGGTTTGTCCGCTCTGGGCTACTGTAGAAACGTGGAGGTGCAACATGACTAACTCTGTGGAAGAAGACTATGTAGATGTGATGTGCTCTTATTTTCAGGTGATTGTACACTAATGAAAACATAGTTGTGAATATTATATTCCCTTTTCTGCCAATAGATCCTCCTTAATCCTACACACTGGACCTTTAAATGACATCCTAACAATCACTGAAGCTGTTCAAGATGAACTTAAGAATTAGCTTTGAATGTCTAAAATGTAGCTGTCGATGCTTTATGGTGTCTGTCGCTTCCTGCACTAAAGTCACAAACTACTAACAGTTAACAACGCAAGGCATGTTATCTGTGGACACTTTGAATTTTGTTGTAGTTGTAAAGTGCACCCTCAGGCCACACTTGAGTTATGAATACTGTGTACCTTAGATATGATATAAAACTTAAAACACACTGGATCCTCTCAAAATCAACAGATAATTAAACTAAATTCTACATGTGCCATTTAGCCCTGAATGTCACAATCATGTTGGGGTCACACAGGTCAGTGCACTGAGGATAAAGGGCACAAACAAGCAACAAAACAAAAACTGACAAAGTACACAATATTGCAGAGTTTTTAACCCCTTGCACAGAATAAGGAACGCACAGTATTTTCTCTACCTTTAGTGTGTCAGGACAGATGTTTTCACCTCTTGCTCTCTCGTGTCTCTGACTGGACCACACATCTCAGTCCAGTCAGTCTCTTTTTGTAATTTGCACACTGGATTTTTTAATATATGTAATTGTTTCTGGCTTTAACGGTGCTGATTGATTATCTGTTAATAATCTGTGAAGGTTTTTTAAACTGCCGCCTGTGTGCCATGACTCTTTCTCAGGGTTTCATGAACAGCTTTGAGACCACAATGCACTGAGACTACTGCTGAAACCTGCGACTTTAAGCCTGTAAATGTCTGCCAGTATTTTATTTAGCCACTTTCTAGTATTGTGACTTTTTAATAAAAGCCAAAACAATATGTTGTCATGTTTGTGATAAATAATGTCACTAGTCATTTGTATTTGAACATGTTTTGATATTTAATAAATGCCTACAGGCGAAGGCTTTCTGATATCTCTTCTGGTTATGATGTGGATGTTGGTTATGGAAGCCCTTTTCTACCAGTGTGATGACAAAACAAATAATCCTGTATCTCAAAATAACGACTTAGTGCCTCAAAATAATAACTTGGTATCACAAAATAAGGACTTGGTGTCTTATAATAATTACTTTTGTCTTTCTAAATAATGACTTGGTAACACAAAATAATGACTTGGTATCAATATAATGTCTTGGTATCACAATATAATGTCTTGGTATCACAAAATAATGACTTGGTATCACAATATAATGACTTGGTATCACAAAATAATGACTTGGTGTCTCAAAATAATGACTTGGTGTCTCAAAATAATGACTTGGTGTCACAAAATAATGACTTGGTATCAATATAATGTCTTGGTATCACAATATAATGTATTGGTATCACAAAATAATGACTTGGTATCACAATATAATGACTTGGTATTACAATATAATGTCTTGGTATCACAAAATAATGACTTGGTATCACAATATAATGACTTGGTATTACAATATAATGACTTGGTATCACAAAATAATGACTTGGTATCTCAAAATAATGACTTGGTGTCCCAAAATAATGACTTGGTATCTCAAAATAATGACTTGGTGTCACAAAATAATGACTTGGTATCTCAAAATAATGACTTGGTATCACATTCAGTGTCTTAAACTGACCTGGTATTACAGAATAATGACTAGGTGTCACAAAATAATGACTTGGTGTCTAACAGTGACTTGGTATAACAAAATAATGACTTGATATCACAAAATAATGAGTCAGTATCTCACAATAACTTGGTATCAACTTTAATGATTGATTTGATATTTCAAAAATAATGAGAATCAATACAAAGTCATTCTGAGAAAGTTTATCATTATTATTAGACACAACGTTTTTATTTTTGTGAAGCCTTTCTCATTATTATATCTTTTATTATGCTGCCATACTAAATCATTATAGAAGAGATGAATAATTCATTATTTTTGAAGAAGTGTTTCATTGTTTTGAGACATTAAGTCATTATCTTGAGGCAGTGTTATTAAAATGACTTACAGGATCTTTGTTTCGTCACGTTGGCATACATAAGCCTCCATAAATTGTGTATATAATAGGTCGTTTCAACAGCAGACAATTTGACTTGTCATGTCAGAAAGAGCACAGTTACAGCAGCTAAATGGAATTCAGCCATCATTAATTTCGTTTTTTACACCTGTGCTTTTCGAACTGTGACAGATTGAAGGTGAAGCAAAGTTTTGTTTTACTCGCATCTCTTTGTATTTTAACACAAGTCACAGCATTTAACAGACTCAACCCCACTGCAGGGTTTCTCTAGAGCCACTAGGGTGCAGCAGAGCACAACAGGTGATGTTTGGAGGACTTGTGTTACTAAAGGATCTGCTCTGCACACCATCTCAGATGATTTCACTTATTCTGTCTGATTAGACCTCTGCTCAGTTTGATGATGGTCAGAGCTACGCTGGCAGCAATGTGACATCACTGAATCAATAACATATGTTTCACAAAAGTTTAATCCAGAAAGTCCTCTGATGAGTTGTTCTGCTTTCTTGTCTATGTTATCCCTGTCACTCCAAAATAATTTGCTACCTGAATAGATGCCAAGAGTGATGATGATGTTTCAGGGAAATACTGAATCATCTCTATTTCATTTTTCAGTGAAAGCATGAAGAAAGAAAAGTATGTTTTTCATCAGGCCCATCAAGCTGCCACAGGAGGATCAGACTCCTCTAGTCATGAATCCATAGATCACTGGTTTCCAACTGGTGGGTCGCGGTCCAAAAATGGACCGTGGGTCCATTCTGAATGGACCGCAGCTGACTCATGAACATGTTAGGTTTGTAATAAACAAACTTTGTAGTGTCTATAAAATGGTAGTCATATTTATTTTATAGTAAAATATAACAGGAACTGTTGCAAATTATATAGCATAAGACATACAGTATTTTAAATTTCTGATATAACACCAGTTTATACAGTGTAATGTAGCACGATGCATGTATTTGTATATTTATACACACTTACACACTCAGCACAGTGAAGATATATAATTCAGTCTCAGGGATGTTTTATTTACTGTTATGTATTGTTTATTCATTTATTAACTTATTTCTTTTAATGGCACAAGGATAATATACACTATCAAAATTCTGGTAAACAGTGGTGCAAGTGATAGAAACACATATAAAGAACATCAAATGGGAGTCATTTACTTTTCTCCATGGTGACCAAATGTAACGACAGCTCCTCTTACCGCTTCAGAGAGGAAGTTTGTCCCAAAGCTTGCCTGTGTTTACACCCAACATCTTGATGTAGGGAGCTTCATGAGCTGTGAAGGTGACTACAAATGCAGTGACACTCCTTGACAGAGTGGGAGTGGGTAGGGTCCGGTTTTGGAACGGCCCACAATGTTACCTTAAATTTGTGAAGAAATTTTTATTTTTGCATGCCATCACAGTGAACAAAAAATCCAGAAACGCAGAAAATTCTTCATGAATTGAAGTCACAGGGAATTGTGTTCGCCAACAGCAAAAATGTCAAAACATCTGTTATGCATAGACAGTCTCAGGCACGGACAAGTAGCATGCCTGCGCTGTTTGTGCTGAAGGTTTTAGCAAAAATGAATGTGTTTGGGAAGTACTGAACATTCGACTGGATAAACGAGACTTGGATTATACTGCACGAGTTGTGTGAGAGTTTGTAAAGAGATGTTTTGATATAGTTTTGCCTCTCTGAAACATGGCCCCCATTATACTCCAATTCATTAAGAATTTTCTCAGTTTTTGGATTCTTTGTTCACCAATGACACATGCTAGAAAAAAGTTTTCATCAAGAATTCAGCATAACACAGGGTGAGCAACTGATATACAAAAGATCATTTGGGAGGTGACGTGTTCCTTTAATTGCTCTAACAACCTTATGCTTCATTTATATTTAATTTTTCATTACTTAGATGTATTTGGTTTTTTGGTCTGCAGCCTAAAACAAAAAGATATGAATCTTTTTTATCATCCTTGACAATTTTCTAACATAATCCCTACCAACTACACTCTCTAAATCTCCAGATATTATGTAAATTGTTCCACTGATGTACTTTTCTTATTCTTCATGGCACAACTTACTCCTACTCTGTGCTTTTTATTGCACAAGTTTGCAATAAAGTTGCAGTTTTCCTGTGTGTGTGCAAGTAAACACTAGTTAGCCATTAGCATGTCACCTGTAGTTAGCATCATTACACATTCCTCTACATATTGCTAAGTACCTGTGTTGCTTTCTTTGTTTTTCCCCAAAGTCTGAATTCTTAGAGGAATTATTTAGGTATTCAGGCTAAGAGTTTTAAGGCTTTAGAAACAAATCCTCCAAAAACATTTGAAGCAACAACTTGCAACAGCATACCATGTTAGACAAACTCCGCTTAGCCGAGATAACCTTTAAAACACTTGTCCATTTATTGATCAAAATGACAAAAGGTAGCTGGAACAAGAGACACAATCGACAGAAGCAACATTCAAATTCTGACAAACACGGCGGTTTCTGTAAAGTGCCAAACAAGAAACAAAAGCCTCACTGATAATATATATACTGTATATACTCACACATACACAAACACCACATAGAAAACTAGATTTTTAATACACACAAACATTAGAAACCATATAAAAACACGTCTATACAGAGTCGATTCTGCTCTGAAAGGGTTTTTAGAGTCTGTTAAAAAGAAAAGAGGCGTTTGATCAGTAGTTCATCTGCGACTCTGGATTCCTTTCTCTGAGGAACCAAAGTCATGAGTGCTCGTACACACTGTGCAATTTTCATCAGTAAAAACCATTACCCCCCCCCCCCCCCCCCCCCCACCACCACCACCACCACCACCACCCACCGATCATCTAATACATTCTAATGCCGCTCAGAAATGAGACTTCTGATGAAGGCACACGACAGGAAGGCTTGTTCCTGATGACGCCTTGTCTGGTGCCATCAAGACAAACCTCCCACCTAGATATCATTTATACAAAAATCAGACAAGTATTACGTCTGGCTGTCCACCAGTGGAAAGTATGTTCTCACCAGGGAGAGAAATTCACCAGAAACCATGATTTGTGTTCCAGTTTCATCACTGAACTCCAGAAATTCCACAACTTTGGTAACCTGTTGGAGCAAACAGGACTCAGGAGCTGCTTTGCTACAATTAAAAACTGATCTGTGTCCTGCAGGTGTTCACCTAAGTGTGTTTTACTAAACCATGGCTGTATCCTGTCATGTTATGTTGAGCTATAAGAGCTTTGAGGTTAGTGTTTGAACTATAAAACTCCATCCTTTGTTCTGTAAAAGTCATTAGTAACAGCTATACATGTATCCAAAATAAAAATGTAAACATTGTGCAAGTTGAAGTGTTAACCAGGTTAGCTGGCCTCTCAAAAAAAACAAAACAAAACAAAAAAAAAAAATCAACCATTAAATCACCACAAAGACGACACGTACAGAAACATCTTTGACCCTTTTGGATTAAAAAAAATAAAAGACTATTAAATAACATACAAAAACCAACAAAAATTAATTTGAAGACAAAAATAATGGTCAAATATGAGAAGTGTTTTAATGAGGGTTAGTGATTAAAAAAAAGAGTCTGAGTTCCAACAAGTGCTGCTTTGTGGTAAGAAGCTGTGTGACCAGCCTGCTGGCTTTGGCGACGTCTCCAGAGACCGCCCCGTTACGTCTTCTGCCTCCTCCGACTGTTCATTTCAAAATAAGGCTCCTCACTTTTGCCTTTGCACTGTGGGAGCTTCTTGGCGACGCCCGGCTCGGTCTTGATGGCTTTGACGTTGGCGCTGGTTTTCTGAGGGGCCAGGACTGGTCCTGGAGTAGCTTCAGGTTTTAGAGTTGACTTCCCGTTGATGGGGTTGGTGGTGGCGGCTGCTGCTTGCTTTCGCCCCACCCTCTGAGCTGTGGCTGGTGTTTTCTGATTGGCTTTATTGGCGGGAGAAGGGCCTGCGTTGCCCCCTGGGACCCGCCCGGGGACAGCAGCAGTGCCGCGTGGAGGGGCAGCAGCCGGCGCCTTGCTCGGGGCCGGCCCCTTGGCTTTGGCTGTGACCTCTTTGCTCTTCGGCAGAGAGCTAGTAGGTTTTGGCAGCACCGGGGAGGCTGTCCGTGAGCTGGGTGTGGGGGTCCGGGTTTGGGGAGTTGGCGTCGCTGCAGCTCTTGCGGCCGTCCGCACCCGCCTGGCTGCCTCTAGACGGAGGCGCGAGGCTGGGGAGCCGGGGCGGCGCTGTGCAAGGCGAGAGCGCTGGCTGGCGCCCGTTGGGGGCCGGGCATCTTTAGGGGTGGGTGCCCGTACTGGTGCAGTGACGGGGCGAGGCACAGAGGCAGCGATGGGGGTGGTGCAGGGGCTGGAGGGTTTGGGGCATTTGGAAGACGGCTCAGGGCAAACTGGGCTCCTTGGCTGAGAGAGGGGGCCGCGTTGTGGCGGTCTGAGCTTCTTTTTGGAGGAGGTGCTTGGCTCAGCAGGGGCAGGTGATGGAGCTAGGGATGGAGTCGAAGATGGAGTCAGCGCTCTGCGATGGAGCTGCGCACCCTGACACCCCGGGCTGGGAGACTGTTTGGTGGAGCTTCCCACAGGTGTAGAAGGCAGAGAGGAGGAACCTTTGGTGGTGATGGGCAGGGGCAGCTGGGTGGGCTTCCTGGGGGAAGAAGGCGCCTGCAGGTTCTTCTTGGGTGCTGTGGCAGCACCCTTTCTGGGCAAAGTGGGCGTGCAGGCCGGGGAGGCGGCGTAGGACCGACACGTCTGACCTGCAGCATTTGCAGACGTTGGCTTAGAAGCCGAGCCTGAGGAAGAAGACGACGATGAGGTGGAGGAGGAAGAGGAGGATGAGGAAGAGATGAGGTTGTTGACAGCAGCGAGGGGGTCCATGTCAGGAGGAGGGGGTGGGGCTGCATTGCCGTGGTGACCTCCCAGGCTGGGGGGGCCTTTCTGGAAGGCCAGGATCTTCTGCTCCAGAGTGGTGAACTGCAGCACTCGCAGAGGGTCGTATTTCATTAGGAAGCCGCGCAGTGTGTCCCAGCCACCGCCGACACGCACCATCACATGTTTACCATGGAGCATCTGGAGGGAAATAAATTTGGATATAAAATGTCATCACTTTATCATATATCCTGTTAGACATTTGTGTGCGATTTTGTCATAATTAGTGTATTAATTCTTGAGTTATGCCCAAAACATGTCTCGTGAGGTCACAGTGACCAGCAAAATGTAGTCGCTTCATTGTTGAGTCCAAGCGGACGTTTGTGCTAACTAAGAAATTCCCTTAAGGCGTTCTTGAGATATTGCATTCATTACAATGGGACAGACGGACAACCCAAAAACACTTTGCCTCTGGCGTGGAGGCATGAATATCACAGATCTCTGTGGGAGATCAAAAATCAACAGTGACATATTCCCTCCCAAAATAGCTGCTGTGGATCTATAAATGAGCCTCTCTGTCCTGAGGCTTGGCACCACGTACAGCAGAGTAATTATGATGTAATCGCCTAATGCAATCCGCCGCTACGCGCTGTAACGAGCTTATATGTGTCCAATCACAGCCTCCGGTGATGGAATGAAGACTCCTGCGCTCTTCATCTCTGCCAGAGCTCACACACACACACACAACACAGCTTGTGCTGCCAGAGTGTGTCCTACTACGTATCCTAATAGGATATAAACACAGTATTTATAGTTGTACTACTATAGACCGACTTACTGTGATGTCATACTACAACAACAATCACTTCTAGATAGACTGGCAATAGATTTGGATTAAGGAGATATGTAAAACTGGCAAACTTGTTATTTGTGTTGACATTGTTAGCCCTAACTGTAAAAAGATACAGTTATGAACATGGTGGTTAGACCAGACTGACATGTTGTTGTGTGTATTTTATGCAGTAGTAGTATGTCCTGATTTTGTGCATACTGCAACATCAACATCCAAATGTGTGAACTTCAAAAGCCTGGACACGACCAGGCAGCTACTTCTGAATGAGACAGCTTGGTGACTGACTGGATTGTCTGGAGTACTGAAGTGAGCCAACACATGAGTCTACTCCCACTGCAGAGATTTGTGTGTGTGTGCGCGTGTGTGTGTGTGGTCAGAGCACTCACCCGAATAAAGAGGGTCTTGTCTCCCAGTCTGTAGCGTCCCTCAGACAGGTACTCAATGGACACTCTGTTGGCGCAGTTGCAGGGTGGATCGTCCATGCCGTGCTCCTACAAAGAGGACAATAGGGGATCATAAGGCGGCCATGTTGGAGGTCTTATTGGCAGAAATAGTGGAGTCTCTTTATAGACATATGATGTAGTTATTTCATTTTAGATGATCCAGCGTCACCTCAAATGGCTGGAAAACAGTGATACAATTAAGGGTGTCCAGTTTTTGCTGCTGCATAAGTGAGCAATAATGCAATTACACCCGGTGAAGAGAGCAGTGAGACATGTCTTGTTAAAACTTGTCTCCAAATATGAGATGAAAGTGACAAAGTGATGAAGACACACTGGACTAAAATAAATGCAAACATCAGTTTACCAGCTGCTGATTTGTATCTGAAAAAAAGGGAAAATGCATTTGGTGATAAATACTCTAGTCAGTGGATGCTTTTATCCAAACTGCCTTCCACTTCAATGAGTGCAACTATTTTTAGCCCAGTTGTCTCCTCTGGGAATAAAACCCCAACCCTGACAGTGTTTTACCTGCTGATCTGGACAGGGGAGTAAATAACCCCACCCAACGCTGATGGTGTCCATCAGAAATTATTCAGAAGGTGTTTATTTACTCTGCTACATAAACAGAGAGTTCATCCCTGTGTTTGGCATCCATGTGGCTGTGAGAGTGAGTCACAGGGCGCCGGCAGAGCGTCACGTGGTCAGCTGTGATGCGTCATACCCTGTGGGGCACCGATGAAGCCTCAACTGGGTCGCACATGGACCACCTATGTGAAGCTAACGTGATCAGCTGTAGCCCTTCGACGCTCGTTTGTGCTCGTTTGTGTGGTGAACACTGTCATCTACACTGACGTTAGATGACAGCTCACCAATATTTGAAGTGTTTTGGGGGCAGTAACTGGATCAGCTAACACTTCCTACCTTCGGGTTTTATGATCTGTATGTTTAAAAACAGTGCAGTGTTTATTTCCTGTTTATATTCTCCAGCTGTCAGTCAGAACTCACCCCTGCCTGGTAGAGGCCACCGTGCTGGCAGCAAACGCTGAAGGTTTTCACGGCTGGAGGCGGCTCCTCTGTCATCAGCAGAGTCTCCTCCAACTCAATCTCCTTCTCCAGCTTCACCAGCACAGGAGGCTCCACACCGTACCTGGGAGGCACATAGCACAGGTTACAAGTGCACCTTTGGCCCTAAAATATTCAACCAATCACTTATTGATTCTGACTTACTTGGACACGATGCGGCCGATCTCCAAGAGACAGAGACAAACTTGCCGAGGCTCCTTGTGCAGCACTGAGGCAGAAAACACAACAATTAACAGTAAAATAGTGAGAACAAGCAGCTGCCATCTCTGCTTTCTTTACATAAACACAACTGGAATGCAAGGACAGAGGATGAGGTGCAACAAAATTCACATGTAACATTCTAAAACGTGACACTATGAGCACATAAGATAAAGTTAGTTATTCCCTGAGGGGCTGTTGGGTGATTCATGCAGAAGAGAACAGAGCATTGGGGGTGAACAGCACAACTTTCCAGTCACACAAGGACATTCATTAAACAAAAATATATAGTGAGGAGTAAGAGAATCACAGCACACAGAGAGGTATGGCTTTGTTTCTAAATCGCTCCAATCCATTTTTTTTGGAGAGCCATTACTTGTAATGAAGTGATCCCCCATAGTGGATACTCAAGGCGATTGCACTCCACAACAGATCCTATTAAACCATTAAGAAGTAAGGCTTAAACAACAGAGCTCAACAGAGCTGCAAAGTTATGAGGAGCTTACAGCCACAGTCTTGTCTGTTTTACACAGTTAACATCCTCGAAATAAAGCTCAATATTAACTCCAAAACATGTGGTAATTAAATTCATGTTAGCCTGTGTTCTTATTAAAAAGAAGAGAGATCCAGATAGATCTATATCCTAGCAAATATTTAAACAAACTCCTTATAGGAGCTGTTTCCAACATTCAGAGGGTATCTATGATTTAGAGGTTGTCTGCACAAGGCTCTCAACATGAAGATGGCAGAGCAGGGGGCTAGCAGTTAACGGTGCTAACAGCATAAACGGTTCTGAGAACGTGAACAGTTCTAACAGAGTGACCAGTGTTACCAGCGTGAACACTGGTAACAGCGTGAACGGTGCCAGCAGTATGAATGGTGCTAACAGTGTGAACAGTGTTAGTAGCCTGAACAGTGCTTACAGTGTCAACAGTGCCAACAGCATGAACAGCAGCACTAATAGCATGAATACTGCTTATGGTGTAAATGGTGCTAACAGAATAACAGTGTTAACAATATGAATGGTGCTGACAGCATAAACAGTGTTAACAACGACAACAGTGCTAACGGCGTGAACGGGGAAACTGGAGGGTTGCTGCTTTGCAATAACCATCTCTGCAGTATCGAGTTCCCAACCATACAACCATCCCATTAATTGTGAGCAGCACCATTGGTTGCAAGCACACCAATTGGCACACACAACTGTCAATCATGACGTCAGACCCCTTTTTTATAGCATCAAATAACTGGTTAAAACCAGAACTTATCAAAACAACAACAGATCTCATCTGCTAACATGGAGGGGGCGGGGTTTATGGCCTATCCTACAGCCAGCCACCAAAGGGCGATCAAGATGTTTTGGCTTCACTTTTGGAGAGCTGTTATGTCGTCCATCTTTATTGCACAGTCCATGATCTTTACATTGCAAATAGTGGTTTGCTGCTGTATCAATGCTCTGCCGTATATAGAACCTTAAAGGATTTGTCTGGTCTTGCACAGGACTGCACCGCACTCTGGTGTTGGCCTGATTTTAAAACTGTCTTGGACTCACCCAATGCTCACTAAAGAAATGAAAGCTGAAGAGGAAAAATAGGGGAAGAATTTTCCAATAGGTAAACGGTGGCCAAGCACCTGCAGGAAAACTCATCATGATAGAGTTTCCAAAGTTTTCAAATTCAAAAGTATGGCTTGGCCAATGTGAGACAGGTGTAACAAAGTTATTTGGACTATTTTGTTGCACTTTGATCCCCCCCTACCAGAGGATTAACGTGACATTTTTTTGTTCTGCTTGTTTGGATAAACAAAACTTGAACTTTGATTCCTTCAACTTTGCAGTACTAACTGCGCCCTTTACTGGGAATTTTTATCTGGTTGTTTAAGCGGTAGGATTATGTCAAACTATGTAAATCTTTGCCAGAGCACCAGGAGAAGAACTTTAATAAGTTACTGTGGGTGCTTGCAACAACAGAGATTCATACCTACATGACCAGGAAAGGGTTGCCAGGTCATATCAGCTGAAAACAAAGTTGTTGTTTCAAAAAAACAGTCACATTTAGCTGGACTTTAACAAAATTAAAGCTGCTTTACATGAACTGAGGGAAAGGCTGAAGCCAACATGAGAGTTTGAATAGAAAGTCAATTTGAAAAAAGAGACTGCGGGCTAATTTGGCCTTTTTTCCATCCATTATCTGTAACCACTTATCCTTTACAGCGTCACAGGGGGCTGGAGTCAATCCCAGCTGACTGTAAATATAGATTTTTGAAATTCTATCTATGGCCATTTGTCATTGGACGAGTATTATACCACAACTTGAAATGGATGTAATGGATTCCACATCTGTGCCATATTTTTCATGACAAGAGAGAGGCATTGTGCATCTAAAGCAATAAAAAATACCAATAGAAAGGATGCATTTAGTCCGGAAAAGATGAAAAAAGTTACATAGTTTAAGTGATGTTTGCTGCAGCTCTTACCGAGGCCCTCTGACTCGAACAGATAAGTCTCCTCCACACCGATGTGGCGGCACCAGGCCAGGAAGTTGGCGGTGTTGTCACGAGCGAAGAAGGAACCCGGAGAGGCGTCCCGTTTACATGCAATCTTCCTTGTAGGGAAGAGCTGTTGGGAAAAATAAACTATAAATCATCCTCATCATTAAACTCAGTGTGGACATGTAGTTAACACGTAAATGAGGACTAAAATGTACAAAAAATATAGACAGGTTAATGTTCATGTGAGATGTTTGCACACATGGAGGATGGAAAACAAATGACAGAGCTTGCAGGGAGATCATCATGACATTTTGATTTACAACAGCAGGAATTTAATGCGCGTTAACTCATCTTCAAATGAACTGAGTCATAGATTTGTTTATAGTGTGACCTGCAGAACCCTCCCCGAACATCCCCCCCATGTGTGAGCATGAAAGTTGTCCTTTGGACGACGGTCCTAGCTATTTTCATCGCTGCCGTGTGACTCACCTTGCAGAGTGCGGAGGGGCAGCTCTGGGCGATCTTGGTCTGCAGCACACCGATAAGCTGGCAGAGCTTCACACCGTTATTCAGCTCCTCCATGAAGAACTCTGCTCTCACCTCTTCGCCTGGAAAAGTGAAAAGATACAGAATTAAATGCAAAAATCATCCTTTTATTTGCAAGATAATAGATGAAATTAACAAAACTAAAGATAAATTAATACAATTACAGCCCAGATTTAACAAAAAAAATCCTTTTTCACTTTGCAGTTTTTCTTCTTCTTCAGTGTCCTTTGTCGTAAGACCTTACAAAAAGACTGTTGCCTTTCAACAGAGGACTCCTTAAGGACTTATGGCTCTCCCACGACCCCTTATTGTAAATCACCGCCCTAGGAAACTAAACAAAGGCCATCTGAACTGAATTCACATTGGGAACAAAATCCAAAATAGCCATAACACTAAGTGACAAAAGATTGCCCCACAAAAGTTTATTTTTCAACTACAACAGCCAAGCCTCCGGGCGTGAAACTTTACCCGCGGCACGCCACCTGTTTCTGCAGCATCCGGCCCCTCGGGATCGACGACCAGATCGGTCAGACAGTTAAAAAATGTGGGATACAGGTCATCACGGTCACGCTACCAATAACTCTTGTTGAGTGTTTAGTACCTGCCCACATTCCTCATGAGAAAAACTTCGGCTTCTAAAAAAAAAAAACAGTTTCACCAGTTGACAATAGAGTCAGTTTCCAGTCAGCTTCAGTTTCCTCACTGCTCCATTGTATGGCAAGGGACAATACATGTCAGTATAATAGTAGAGACGGATGAAATGAGGGATTTTGTTCCACTCCTGTTTCTATGGTTTGCTGAGGCACTGTTGGAAATGGCAGCATCTAAATCCAATTACATGGGAGACCTGTGTCAATTGTGCTTTGGTATTTTCCTAGCCTCCAGGGGGAAACTGTGCACAGTGTTGATTCACATTTGCACAGGTTGCCATTACAGCAACTACAATACACCAGAAAGAGAAAAATCAACATTTGTCTTCAGCAAAATATGTCAAAATGAAAAAATACCAGGCAGTCAGAGGGGCCAAATTCCAACCCTACGTATTTCATGTACATAAGAACAGTGTTGCCTCTTTTTAGATTGCACGAGTGAAAATTAGACATCCTTAACATTTGTTGTGTTACAGTTCAGAATGATGAAGACAGTTGGAGAACAAACAGGTACAAAATAGGATGTAGGCTCTGCAGCACTGATCCTAAAACCTATGGCCCCAAGCCAAATCTGGGCTACAATTGGGTGCCAAGTGGCCTGCTGACCATTTTGTAATTCACAATGAAAACAAGCCAATTAACATTGGGATTGTTTTTGTGTATTTTGAATAAAAATAAGGTGCTATAGTTTATAGAAAAAACATTAAAATATAGATCACTTCTTACCTTGACAACTTTCATGTTGTCCCTAAATTATGTAGAGATTTTTAGTCATTCTGTTATCTTAAAAAATAGTGCATATAGCTGGCATTCATGGAAAAAAAAATCCCCCCTGGACCCTCTTTGGTTTAGGCTGAGCCCTGAATGTTTACATCTGGTTCCGCCCCTGGACAAAACCAGTAGTTCATATCCAACATGCAGCTCTTACCCAGCATGCCAGTGAGCCAAATGGCCAGGTCCTCCTGCATGGGCACCAGGGTGGCCTCATGTCGCACTGCCAGCCACTGGTCGTACTGGAAGACATCTGCGAGGCCGGGGCCGTGCCGCTGTGCTAGTGGGCTGCGAGGGCTCCTGGGGCTCAGCAAAGGGGCGTCGAACTTCTCACCGAACCATACCTAGAGACGAGAAGGGAGAAGCATGGATGATTGGTAACCAATTATGGATTCAACAAAAATCAAGGTGTTCTGGGGTTTTCATGATACCAGAATTTTAAACTTCGATGCAATCCTTGTCCTAGGCACACTTTCTTTCTTTATTCTTCATTAACAGAAAAGTCACTGAACACACACCTCCAGTCAGGTGGTGGGTTCGTTGCTGAAGAGAACAACGTAACAGCCATAGATGTAGCCTTAGGTTGAAAATCTCATTGTTGATCTGTCTTTTCTTTAAATAGCTTCGGTACTTTCGATACTATCAAATGTATAATCAACAGAGATCGTATCTTTTTAGAACCGAGGTATCAAAAAAACTGTCGTAGTTGTAGTATTTGACAACTTTAAGGTGTTCTATGGGAAAAAAATGGAAGTAACCACCAAGATCTCGGAGGAGGATCAAATTAATACGGTCTACATCATCTCCCTGTATGACTCAAAGGATTAGAAACACAAACCCGAAACTCTGACAGAATGTTTAGAACAGATTAGTCTCAGTAAGTGGGCGGCCACACTAATCTGATCTGAGTGCTACTCCCTCACTTAGTCATGGTTTTAAGATATTAAAGAAATACTTGCAGAACCAATTTACTCTCTTCACTGAGGCGTTGTGAGAGAAGTCTGGGCATGTCCTCACTTCACTGTACAACAGACGTTGACAAACCTATAGAATATATTGGTATGGATGGTTTTTATTTAACCCTGAGTATAGCTTAGCAGTTTCTCCACAGGCAGCAGTCTCTATGAGCCAACGCATTATCATACTCTAGTTACCACTCAGCATTGCTCTGTGAGAATATCAGAGGAATTTTAGTGACCCATCCATGCAGAGAGGACGTGTCAGGGATGCCGTCATACCACACTTCACTTCTATGCTCTGCAGCGCGCTCTAACACTGCCACTGGGCCTGCTAACCACTGTGGTTTACTCGGAGTAAAAACCACAGCCTCAGCTTTATCTCTAACCCCACTATTATATTTTTTAACATCTTTCATTGTCCACTGTAAGAGTCACTACCTCAGACATTATTATTTTTTCTTTTGTTGCAAATCCTACAGTCTCTGCTTTCCTTTTTAAAGGCTTTTGCAGTTGACTGCTTAAATGGGTGTCTAGCAATGGTTCACAATGCGCAGCTCAGTGCCTGGAGCGAACCGCTGATCACTGATGTCCCATCATATCCATCTCTATTGTCACACCCTTCCCTCCCATTCCCTTCTCTCTCATACTCCAGCCCTGCACTGTCTTTTACACTGACAATTCACTAAGGCTTTGATATGAAGGAGAGGCGGAAAATAATACTGGGATACTGAATGATAAGGGTTTCTATTCCTCGAAAAATGCATGTACGTTATATTTACAAAATAGCTATGTTGTTTCATATCAACTTTTTAATTGTTTGCACGAGACAGAAGGGGCGATCTAGAAACCAGCAGCAGATGTGCACTTCTTGTCCAGACATTACATAACTCACTTCTGGATGACCCCCTCCTCCCGTCCAGTTTGTTGACATCTGTTTAAGATACAGCCCTTAATCTTTGCATCCATCACATGTCATCGAGCAATAATGAGACATTGCATCCACTGTGGTGAATGGGCCATTGTGCTTAAAACAAGGCTCTGTCTTGTTGGGGACTTAAAGTCATAGTGTTGGTTCGGCCAACAAACAGGAAACCTTGTGGCTAGTCGAACAGAGAGACTGTTATACAGTAATGTACTGCTGCTGATAATCAGAGCCGCCCCACATACTGCATGTGATGCTTTGACTGTGTGTGTATATACACACTATATACTCTTCGAATAATAATCTGAGCCTGTCAGTGGCAAAAACAAGCACCTTTAGTGTTTACTGTTTTGCAGCTGCTGGCTGCAGCAGTCTGAGTCAATATCGGACAAATTTCAAAAATTGTTGTTCCCACTAGTCACTTAGTTACGAAGACATGGGAAAATTGGGTCTAGGTTGAAAAATACCAAGGTGACCCTTTAAAGCTAAACGTTTCAGCCTAATAAGGGGGTTTTATTTTACAGAGACAGATTAACTGCAAATAGCGAAGACATTTTAACTTCAAGGGGCTACTCCAATGATTTATTATTGCACTTCTATAAAATTGGGGGATTCTCAAGTCGTCCACGTCCTAAATACCCAGTTCTTTCAAACCCTACTTCTCTAGCTTATAAAGCAGTCTTTTCATTAAAAAATTTAGGTCTCCGGCCCAAGTCGAGATTACTATGATGACATCATCATTATAGGGCCGTTTTCCCAGGGTGAGTTGTACTCATCATGACAAGTAAACTGAACTTCAAGCCCCTTTAACATTCAACTTGAGGGAACTTTGACTCATTTGCCTAATTTAATAAATTCAATGTGTAATTTGATTGTCTGGAGAAAAGTCCTCAGGGCACTTGGTTAGCTAAGTATTTGGGACTAATGTTTAGAATAAACGTCAAAAGGGGACATCACTGCCTTGGGAAAGTTTTTTTTTTTTAAATTCCACACTCGTCCCCATTGGGGTAACATTGGAACCCACAAGGGGCTGAGGGAACCTGCACATAAAACACCTGATGTTCGAAACTGAAAAGGTTACCTCACTTCAAAAGGGATGAGCTGACCCACACGTACACACTGACACTTGTACGCACATGCACATTACATAACACGGTTCAGAAGGGCAAGCTGCCTGCAGTGAATGTCGGGTTCACAACAACATATGTGTTTTTCTCGACATCCAGCTAATCAGAAAATAAGGCCGCGTAGTGTAGCGTATTGAGGTTATGTAAAAGATGACTAAACAGTGAGATAATCCAGTCTCTCACTCTGTCACCTGACTGTATGAAGGTTCACAGAGAACATTCGGCTTTACAGCACAATCGTTTTGTAAACTTAAACCTGCACTACATTAATCTTTTTTTCTTTCACTACTTTGGTCTTATTAGGTGCTGGAATGTGGGTAATCCTGGTGTGAAATGCAACATACTGAAAGGCCTGTATGTTTATTTACGCTTTAGGAGTTTAACTGATACTCTTAACCTGAGCCACTTACACCAAGGATGACTAAACTCCCTGAAACAATAGTCAATAGCAGGAAGGTAACAGGGCAAAGCAGGATGTAGTAATATTCCAAAACTCCAGTGTTGACATTTAGAGAATAAACATATTCGTCAGGTTTTCTTGTAGTATTATGATTTTCTCTTCTTTCTCGTTATATAAGCTGTTCTCATGACCGTATCATATGTTCGCATTAGTACAAAACATGTTCGTCACACCATATGTCAATGATGTTTATGAAGCTTGTAAGCACAGCAGAAGTTAAATGATACCAGCATGCCTTCCCACTACTTTATTAAATATAAAGTATTGTTTCCATCTTTGCAATTACTTCAGCTATTCCAGTTTTCTGACTTCCCATGGCCTGGTGGTTACCTTTGACCTTTCGGGGTCATTACTAAACCCAGAGCTGTTTGGTTTGGCTCCTTGGGCATTCAAATTGGTAAGTGTGTGTGTGTGTGTGTGTGTGTGTGTGTGTGTGTGTGTGAGTGAGAGAGAGAATTTCTACTGCTACCTGATAAGAGACGCTACAAGGAGACAACACCACCCCCACAGTCCTGCTCATTGATGCACATCTGTATGAACTGAGGCTGGGCAATATATCAATAAATCTCAATGTGTAAAATAGGGATGTCAAAGGTTCCATTATTCAGCTAACCATAGAGAATATTTTTGAGAGGTTACGCATGTCAGTCTATAAATAAATTTTGCTACACTTCAGTTTACAGCACTGTGTACCACCCAGGTCAGGTAGAAGCTAGCTCATTCAGCAATTACCGTTCACTGTGGAAATAATGTACCCACCGTCCAGTGTCCCTCCAGGTCACACCGGTGAGTAAAGCAGCTCAATTTTGAGCCGCAAACCCCCTTTTTATGTGTTATCACTGTTAGCTCTGTTAGCAGTGTCAGCACAGCAAGTGGTGCTAACATTGTTAACAATGCTAATGGGGTTTAGCAGGTCAAAATGAGGCCACTACCTCATGGCGGTGACCTGGGTGGAGACTGAAGGGTGGCTACCATGTTTCTGCAGCAACACGTTACTAGCAGTAATAATAAGCAGCGCTGCTAGCTAGCTCCCACCCGACCCAGGTGATGCGCAGTGCAGAGTAGCCAAAGCTAACGTAAGCTAGCCAGTGGATATGGGAGGGTGGGTATTGGGTACTAGTGGGCTATTTCAATAAAGCCAACAGAAAGTAAAATAAATAGGCAAGACATTTACATCACAAACATAAAAATTTCATCACCTATAAATGGGAATTGCTTTAAAGTTTGGCACTAAAGCTCACTGAGTCAAAGGAGTGCCAATTTCATGTCTTTTTTTTTTTTTCTTAAAAAAGATCTGATTAGTTATGGGCTATGGGTGTTGGGCCAACAAAAGCAAAATTAACTGAAACAGCTATCACAATGTTTTGACCAAACACCTCTATTGATTTTGCCGTAATATTGTAGGATTGGCTCTTAGTGCCAATATTACAATATTGCTGTAATATCAATAAAAGGTATTTGGTCAAAAACATTGTGATAGCTGATTTTCTCCATATCTTTCAGCTCTAGTATATACTCTGTGAACTTGAACTAAAGAATGACATGTTGACAAAATCTTAACACCATCAGCTAAACTCAAAAACACTGTCAAACTAAAAACAAGGATTTTTTCTTAGCTTTGTTTCACACGGTTTTAACCACACAGCAACAATTTGGAGCCAACACAAAAGATTTCAAAGGTTTTCTCAGACATCCCCTAGATCAAAAGATCAAAACCAACAGACATTATACATTACAATGGGTTTTAGTGTTGCTAAATAGATGTGCGCATATGCTACTTATACTTCCATGAGTGCATCCATTTTCAGCATGGGTGAACGGAGCAGTCAGAGTGTGACCGGTTATCGAATGTGACTGTGCGCTACATGGGCACTGAAGCTCTGAGCTGAGCTGGGGAAGTAGCTGCAGTGTTACTGTCTCTGCAGCATCCCCACAGACTGATATGGATCAATACCCTCACAGGGTGCCTTTGATAACAGGCAATATCATCCACTTTGTTCTAGATTTCTTCTTTTGTTTTATGTGTTTCTCAAACACACATTAATTGTGCGCACAATTGCAGACAGTCACTGTTATTTCTTTAGTATTGAATGGGAATAAGAAGTACTTGTATAAAAACTTGTGAAAAAAACAGTAAGTATCCTTTAGGGGTTACTACTCTTACCAATGTTTAAGATTAAATAACAGCGATTTGGGGAAACATATGGCAACCTACAGAGATAATGCACCATATGAACCGACCTAAATATCTCCTGGCACAGACAAACCTAATTAAAACTATCTTTTGGGGTTAATCTGGAGAGTCTGAAGCTCGAGCATCCAACCGCAGCTCATCAACAACTCTGTAGAAGCTCTTCACAGCCTCGTCAACACATCGGCATCAGTCTGAGACGTTTCCTGCCACATGTTATGTGCACAGCACTGGGATGCATATTTTGCATATCCACAGTCCAAGACGGGTGGGGAGAGCCAGGACTTTCCAAACCAGATGACAGAGGAAAGCCCTCCTCAATGAGGTGCTGCCATGTGACAAATCTGTAACACGATACGTTTGTTGTTTTGGATTTTGGGATGGCTGAGATGTCGTTGCTGGGAGGGAAAGGGAAAAAGTGTTGCACATTCCACCCACTCCCCGTAAAAAATGTGCGGAGAAACTCCTCGGGGTCCGAGGGGAGGAACGTCAGACATGCATAACAAAAACAAGACGGCATGCTGTAACACAGGTGGGCTCCCGCAGTTGTTGAGTTGAAGACAAATGTCTGTGCTTCTTTATTTAAGTGGAACAACTCCAGCACAGTCTCAAAACCTTTCCCCCAATTTGGCACACAGATTGGTGACTCACTGCCTGGACACTAAGAACGGTACTGATTGACCACAAGAAGGCTCCATAACAAGGACTCAAAGTCAAGTTCAGCCCCACTGCAATGTGGAGATTTGAATCTAATCTACTGTTGTGTTGAGACTTGAAGAAATCACAGCCGTGTGAAGGTTTCTTCTGCTCACAATGGGCTGAAAAACTAAATTTCTCCTCTGGCCAATCAAAGTACATCTAATCCAGTCTAGATGGTGATGAACCTACCTGGATGCCAGTCTGGACAGCCATGACTGCGATCACAGATGATTCACTTCTTCATTCTGTGGAGAGATAAGACAGAGACTTGGGTCAAAACAAGATCATATCAAAATATCAGACGTACTTCTTTCAAGCTGTAGTTCAGACAGTGTGAATAAGAATATTCAGATTGTTGCCTCTGGGTTTCTTCTCATGTTATCTGATTGTGGGCTAGGCAGGCAGTTCTACAGAGATAGTTTGATGTTAAAAAAAATCCTTTGTTATTTTCTTGCCAAGAGTTAGACAAGAAAATCGATACCAGTGTCATGTCTGCGTTCAAGTAAAGCCAGATAGTGATTAGCTTAGCTTTTACTAAAGGCTATAAGCAGGGGAAAACAAGGGATTTGGAGAATGTAACTATTTCTTGGTAAAGAACATGGATGTAGTGTTATTTGTTTGAGCGCAACTATGACACATGCATGGTTGAGTTCCGGTTCCTACAGTGGCAGGTTTACATACATTCGTCAACCGCATCAATAAAATGTAAGGGTGTTTCGCTGCCTTTTCATCTTTACCAGTTAACAGCAGAGAAAAAAATAATTAAATTCACTGTGCTGCTCAAAGGCTACCAACAGAAGCTACCAGCAACTTTTAAGATGGTATGTTTTCTTGCACATTACTCAGCGAATCAAACACACCATAAATGTCAATATGACAAGTTCGACCATTCCATTTGTTTTTACTGTCTCTCTTTTAGGTCTGACCCAAATGCTTTGAAGCTTATATCACTGCAATGGCAATCAATGGCTACATCAGTATTTGAATGCTATGCTTTTCTGTACCAGTGGTTCCCAACTGGTGGGTCGGTCCAAAAGTGGGCCACTGGTCCATTCTGAATGAACCACAAGTGAGTTGAGAATGTGTCAAGTTTGTAAAGAACACACTTTATTTTGAAATACAGTACATTTCCAGTGTAGAGCCTGTATTTAATGGTGCCATTTCCTACTGTAGCGTAAGTGAATAATGGACAATTACTTGACAGAGACAACAAACTTGCTAGACGACATCGCCAAACTCAAGTATTACTCACAATTTATTAAAATTTGTGGACCTTGACTAATGACTAGGGAGAAATCTAGACCCCTGGACCAGTTGGGAACGACTGTTTTATACCCTTACCCCCGAAATCTCAAATAGCCCATAAATGACCAAGTAGTAAATCCAACATAATTCACTATGCGTGAACATTAATTATTAGTTATTTTCAGACGAGGACATTTAGACTTAGTGTTAGGCTTAGTTTTGTAACTACGACAGTAGACTACCCACAACAGTCTTACAGATACGCTAGCAAGATGTTGAAAAGTCAAATGTCTGGAATAGTTTCAAAATTTGCAAAGTGCCAGGTATGCCAAGGAAACTGGCATATCACAGACCTACAACTAGTTTGGCAATTCACCTAAAACTGCAAAGGAACAGCTCAGTCCTGCAAAGTATTTTTTTTTTTCTAGCTAGTATGTCTAATATTATCGTTACCTGTATATTAACAAAGTGGCTAAATGTAAATGAATTTCAACCAGATTATGAGCACTGCAGCACTACACACCTGGCTAACAACAGCCAGACACTGAGACTACTCATAGTCTTGTCATCACCTTGGAGTTACCAGACAACCAGCAGAAATGCTGAGCGAAAGGATAAACTGTCTGTTCGTAAGGAAATAGTGGCTCCACCACAAAACAAGGTCTTTTGAGAGAGCCAGTTAGCCCTTTCCCCATGCTGAACTAAGCTCATCACGCCAGTTCTGGCTCCGTACTTAACATGGGAGTGAGATCGAGTACAGTACAGTATTCTTTTCTTATACATCAGTATATAATATGTTCTTTCTCATGTTCACATCTATGTTCGTATTGAGTTCAAGAATACAAACTTCAATTCATCTACTGAAAACTCACCTGCCATGAGAGTTACGTTAGGTCAGTAAGAGATTAATGATATATAATGATATATCTGGTTTATTGTCAAGCTCTACACTGAAGCCTTCCAACTCCTGGGACCAGAGAAAGACATTAAAAAACCCTGTGAATGACCTGTAAGCTTAACTGGTCCCACACAATGCCTTTGAAGTTTCATTCAATCAGGAGGACATACCCTGATTATCCCATCAAGTCAACACTAATTTCAGACATGTGGCTCTTCTATCTACAGTACACATGTGGCCTCACTGTCGCACCAATTCCTCTGCAAAAAGCCTCAATTATCAGCAGGGAAAATTACAGTCTTCTTCCAATTCACTGTGTAATGAGTGTGTAATCAAATTTACAAGACATTAAATTCAAATTTTGCAAAGTGTCCTGGTGAATCAGCTGGGAAAGTTGACGAACATGAAGCCATGATGTCCCGTGTATGGTAAAGTAGTTATAGAGGAACATCAAAGAGGTCAGTTGGACAGGATATAAGCTGCAAATAGGCACTCAGGATGCTGCGAACCAGCCGGGATGTTGTTGTTTTTTCTGAACGCGCAGTGAATTTTAGTGGATCAGACTTTCTCACGAGGAAGTGATGACGTTAGTCAGAGTGCTCCTCTCTGCCCTCTCCCACACAGGATGTGAAGGATTACCCTGATGCTCTACTGTCCCCGAGGGTGTGTGTTTGACAAAGAGAGGTGGTGGGTGGGGGGAGAAGCAATCACAAGCACCTAGATCCTAATAACACTGATAATTTGGCCAACACAGCTGAGGCAATAGTCTCCTTACAACCACCATCCCCCCATCCTCCGCGGACACATGAGCATCACCTCATATAAACCTAACATTCTACCCCAAAATGGGTTTATGAAACTTCTAGACAAGTGGTGTTTTCCACTGATGTCATCATGCACAGTGATGAAATTGATACGAAAGCAGAAACACTTATGCGTCCACATCTAGAAATGCCTTTACAACCACTAAAAATCACATCAGTTGTTCTTCAAAGGCCTGCCTAAGAGTGCTGCGTGCAGTCATCTGACACCAAAACTGCAGCTCAGGGGAGAGAAGATGCAAGTCAGCGGTCAAGGACGGGATGGGACAAGAAGGAGGACAACACAAGACAACTTACCTCGGAGCAAAAATGGTATGGTACTGAGCGAGGAAGCTGCACCAAACAACTGCGATCGACCTCAAAAGCACATCCTCCTCAGTGCTGAGTCAAAAACCCTGCGCTGCGCTTAGAGCGGCTCCTGCCTCTGTGGCTCCACGAGTGAGTGGGGAAGGAAAGGCAGCGAGAGAATGACAGGGAGGGAGGATGGATGGGAGGAGGAGGAGGTGCAAAAGGAGAGCCCTGACTAATGAAGTGGCTACGCTTCGCTAAGCCCTGACTGCCCCCTCCCCTGCTTTTCCCCCCAACAATCCTATCACGGCGGGACCCTCTCACAAAGCCTCCATTGTTTTGTTAGCTTGCCACCCTCCCCACCATACACACACACACACACACACACACACACATACAAAACACACTTCTCATCTTCGAGCCAGCAACCAAACCAGGAACTCCCCAACCAGGATGCAATGAAATGGAATGAGATGGGATAGAGGAGGTGAGGTAGGGGGTTACCTCCACTTCCTTTTCATCCCCCGCCTCCCTCTGGTCCCAACAAAGCACTCCCCCAACCTCCCAAACCAGCACTCCGCACAAAGTTTGGGGTGGGAAGAAGGAAAACAATAAGCTTGTTCCTCTGGTTTCTGAAGGCAGTATCAAGAGACAACATCTGCATCCATGTGCAAAGTGTTGCAACAAGTTTGCCTTGGAGAGAGCAAATTCAGAGAAAGAGAAAGCAAAGAACAGAACACATGACATCATACTATCTACTCCTGACAGATGTTGGTTTCTCCACAGCTGTTCTGACCGCTCTGTTCTAATGACTACAGTGTTGTTTGACTGAGATGAACCAGTAACGGGGCTCATTTTGTGAACATACTGCATTAGATATTACATCAACCATCCTGAGGCACAAAGTCATGCATGAGACTGAACACTTAGAAACATGAGAGCAAGTGCATCCCTGAAACTAGCCTAAAGTCTTCAATGACATTTGACAGTCTTCAAGACCACTGAGCAAGCTCTTCTATTCATGGTATATGGTACATAGTTTTGAACCAGAGATGTCAACAGTTAACGGTTAATTGGTTAACCACTGAGAATAGTAGTGTAGTTTCTGCAATAATCCAAAATCTAATGAAAAGAATCACATAAGCTTTTGGACGAATGAACCAGGGCAACGCTAACTTCCACATCAGCCGAAAGGAAACGAACATCATCCCAGGGGCACTCTATTATGGCCATTCCATTGTGTCTCCCCACCTTTACCACTGTTAACTACATCATCACTGCTAGCTCTGTTAGCACCGTTAGCAGGGTCAACACAGCTAGTGGTGCTAACAATGTTAAGCAATGCTATAGGGCATTTTGCAGCTTAGGTCCCATTTATACGATTTCAACTGAAAACCAGAAACTTTAGTTGCGTTTTGGCCGATTATTTACATGACAGCTGCGTTTTGGGTCCCTGAAAACGCAACGTTTTGACGGGTTTAAACGGGTTCCAGAGGGGTGGGGGTGGGGGGGGGGGGCGCACGACAGAGTGGGCAACATATTTCTGAAGCACGCCATTCTGCCACCAGGATCACTACCAGCAGTATTTGCAAATGTGCAGCTCCGCTTGCTGACTCCCATGCAAACCAGGTGTGCACAGTACAGAGTGGCCAAGGCTAAGAGACTGGAGGCTGGGCAATGTTTCTGTTTCTGTATGTTAACATGGCTAGCCGGCTGTCTGTCAGCAAAGCCAACAAAAAATTAAATAAAGGCAAGACATTTACACCACAACACATTAAATTTCACTACCTCTAAATGGATAGCACTTTGAAACATGGTGCTAAAGCTCACTGAGTCTGTGGAGCAACGGTCTAAAAAAGGAAAGGCTTTTTGTATTTTTATTTTCTTAATAAATACCAGTAACTATCCAGATATTACAGATACAGAAAAACTTTATTTATCCCCGAGCTAAATTGCCCTTCGGGGATAAATAAAGTTTTTCTGTATCTGTATCTGTAATATTTGGATAGTTACTGGTTAAAGGGTGTGGGGCTATCAAAAGCAAAATTAACCAAAATTGACATTCTTAATATGAACAGTAGATCAAACCACTGAAATTAAGAATCAAAATCACAACTTGCTCTGCGTTCAATGGAAGTTTTTAGGAACTGAAATTCAGGAGAATAACCCTTGTTTAAAACGTTATTCTGCAAGCGCAAAGGAAAGAGGATGGAAATATCACTGACTTATCAAGCTTGACTTATGACGCATAGGCCCGAGCCTGAGATGATTTCAAAGAACCACTGAAGTCTTTTAAAGCAATGTCCTCAAGGCTATAATGCAGAAACTAGAAACAGTGACGGAACGACGACCTTAAGGATTTCAGAGGAGGGAAACAATCCAGAATGGCTCTGCTTCTTTTCAGCACGCAGGCGTGCGAGAAGGGTCGCACTCAACAACACAGGACAAAAGGGCAAATCTTTGGCTCTGGACTCCAGTTGTGTGCATCTGGGGCCCCGGCAAAGCCTGAGAGCGTGACTCCCTACAGGGACCAAAGGCACCCACACACATTGAAATGTCAAGCACAGAGGAGGGCGAGAGAATCAGAGCCAAAGAGGGGAGGCGAAGACAAAACACATTTTATAATGGCGCTGAACTTGGGAGTGGCATGCTGGAAAGGCCAGGGCGCGACACTGTGACACTGAGCACTACCACGCACATTCCCCAGCGGTTGCCCGGAGAAAAGACGTCTGACAATGCCGGCACTCTTCTTCAATCCATCTGCAATGAGCAGTTTCCTCCAACACCTCCCTGCATCTGTCAGAAAACAAGATTTTGTATGCAGAAGATGCACCAGTTTCTGATTATGTTCTTAGATTTCTTGCAGCTGTTGTTATTTTTGGCTGCTCTGAGAAAGCTGCGTTCACAGAACAGATTGGAAATTTACAACTCTCCAAGAACCCCAATTCCCCCTTTAGTTTACTTCCTACAAACATTAGCTTGTCTTCAGGTGCACATTTGAGCCATTCCTTTATTTCTAAAGCCACATTAGGATTAAGTGAGTAAATGAGGCACAGAAACCTGGTACACAAAAGACCCTGGTCAGGTTTGGGTTGACTAACCTGTATTTCTCGTTATGAGTGAAATAAAAGCTTTGTCGCAGGTTTTATCCCCTCAGGAAAACTGCTATTTCCAGACTGAATGGACTCAACCATTTTTAAGCATTAACTTCAGATGGTGTTTCCAGATGTTTCATTTCTGAAAACTGCAGATTTCAGGTACTGTGTGCATTTCCACAAGATCATTTCAAAGTTGACGTAGTGTCTGACCACAAACAGAAAATAATGAATTAAATGATGACAGTGTTAATTTGTGTTAGTGATTCACAAAGACATATTTTTTAAGAACATTTCCAACTGAACAAATTCGATTTCAAGTGATGTATCCATATAAACAAATCGCCACAACTAATATAGCTAACTGTCCTCATTAAGAGTCCTGTTTTCTCTTTATAGTGCTCAACACACAATCCACTTCCTGCCAGGAAAAGGTGCCGAATAAATTAAAGGAACTGCCTTTGTCAGAGTTCAAATGAGCGGTATAATAGACTCAGACTCTCTTAAAGGAAAAGGAGCTAGTACGAGCTTCCCTGTATCCTGAACTAAACATAGATGCAGTGTGTGTGTGTGTTTTGTTGAGGGTGGGGGTGCGACATCTGTCCGCATGTTCCCCATGCAGGTCGCCTCTCTCTGGTTGCAGCTAGTAATCATTTAAGAGGATCAGCACTATTCCAGACAGCAGAGCGCATCCACTTCCACGACGCTCCGTCATCACAACACACACAGCACGTGGCACACGCATGCAGCCTGCGGCGCTCCGCCAGTGCATGTGAGCACCCGTGCATAAGTGCAAAAAAGAAATGAGAACGCATTACGTAATGAGTTAAATGTAGAATGTTCAGGCGGCGATGTCCTTTTGATTTTCCACCACATGGTATTGTCCGTGTGTCGGGGGAATAAACAGTAAACATGAGTCAAAAATAAAACCAAAGTCGGCCATGTGCCGTTTATAGAACCTCCAGGGGTCTTTGAGGTGTTTTTTGGGGGGGAGGGTCCACAGAGAAACTAATATTTTAAGTTTTATATCATAATTTCATTCTCTGGAAGCTGGCACAATTGGAGCATGTGTTACAGATGACATGTGCTCCACTCAGCTTTCCCTCTTCCACTTTGTTTGTATATCAAACCAGCCACTCTGAGCCTGGAGATCAGGACACCCAAAGGGAATTACACAGGGAAAAACATTTCTACTACACAAATTTCTAATCTACTATTGCCTGAAAGCTTATTTTTGAGTACTAAATAGTTTTTAGCGGCTTTTAATAACTCACAGTCAGCAGGCCCCCAGTTAAGAGAAGCAGGCAGGAGTACCACCACAGGAGCTAAGCAACGTACACCTGTGAACGGGGGCAGCAGCAAAACGAATTTTAGCCAACTAAAAAAAAAACATTTTACCACTTTATCTTTCCATCAGACAGTCCTTTTAGACGGGGAACTGAAGTAGTTATATCCATCGATGCACCCTTCAAAGCCACCAGATCCCATTGGCAAACACTATCATTTTACCTCACAGAACACAGGAGCTGCCGGTCTACCGCTGTTCAATTGGCTAGTTTGTTTGTGCTATCGTGTGACTTTGGTGACTATGAAATAACCATTTAAAACACCAAAGTCACACACTAACACAATCTAACCAATCGTGGCGGTGGAGGCCCACCAACTCCCATGTTCTGAGAGGTAAAATTATGTTTTTTTTTGTCAATAAAGTCTGGTGGCTTTAAAGAGAGTATAGATAAGTTTCGGTTTCAGTTCAATTTACTATCAGAAATCACTGTTTGATGGCATGGTAAAACAGTGAAAATATTCTTAATATTGCATACACTTTAACTGATATAGCTTTATTTTAGGTGGCTAAAATACATTTTAGCAGCAGCTTAGCTTCTGTGGTGGTACCTCTGTCTGCTTCTCCAAACTGGGAGCATGCTCACGACCATCTACTGTAGGCGATACATTGACTATTGAATCCCTCATACAGTACATGCCCACTTAAAAAATCCAAACTTTCACTGTAAGGGGTCAGTATGTTTCATCTAAAGCGCTTGTCGAATATTATAAAAGCACCTGAAACCCCTCCCCCCCAACACCTTTCATAGTCCAACAATTTCTGTAACTTTCTGAAACCATCGATTCAACAAACTTGGCTATTTAGGACTATATTTGGTCAATTGTGCATGGCTAAACATTATCAAGATTCTAACTATCTCTCAAGCTGTCTTTTATTCTTCACACAACTTCCATCACTTTTTGTGCATATGACTGCCTTCAAGACGAGACTGTCTGAAAGTGTGCACCGTCATCCCCATTTGTGTCATGGCAGGCAGGTCATATGAAACCATTTTTTTCTAGCACAGCTCGGCCTTCAGACAGCTTAATTTGCATGATATATTTTACACCTGAAAGTTTCTCAGTTAGGACTCTACTGAACACAATCTATTTGAGAGGCTTCTGATGTGAAAAACTGGCCCTATTTTTAGGCACTTAATGTGATAACTTGAGCATACAGAAACGGATGAGTAATATCTTTGTGTGTGTGTACCCAGTACCCGCGGTGTGAAGTGGCTGCGGGCCAGTGAACCTCCTGCGCCTTTCCCCTTCCCTGCAGTCCAAAAAGGTTCTGCTGGGCCAAACTTCCCCCTGGAGAATACTAACTCCTCCTCTATTAAACTCCTTCCTGCTGAGCCCTTTGTGTCTGGACTTAATTACCCTGTCGGAGGAGCGTTTCATTTAGAGCCCCGACTCCCCCTTTTCATTACAGATGGGGCCCTGCTGCACTGTTTCAAGAGGGAAATTCATTCAGTTGAGGAGAATGAATAAGTAAATATACGTCAACAGTCTGTTGTCAAACTCAGCACAACATTTTCAATCAAACCTCATTTTCTAAAGCAATGGAGTCGCCCCTGGGCCTGTACAAGCTTGCTCATCATGGTTATCCATTGTAAAAGACTTTCTGCCTTTCAAGCTGGATTAAGCTATTTCTTGGCCTCCTTCCTCCTGTCCTTGTTGGAGCCGTCTCTCCTTAGAGGTGAGACACTGTGAGTAAAGTCCATCTTAAAGGCTTGAATGAGAGGGAGCCACCTGCCAATCCCATTTTGATTTGTTGATGCTAATCCGCAGCTCACTACACGCCACCATGTCATCCCCGGGCTTTCAAAGCCCCTCGCTGCTGACTCAGGATCAGGCTTCCTGCCCAGCCATCCATAACCTTGAACAGCAGAGGCAAGGATGCAGGCTGATTCCAGGTCAGTGTTAAGAGTCCATCAGTCTGCAGCACACTGCCTCAGGCATGAGAGCTGCCACACAAGGTCGTCCTTCAGTCAAACAGAAGACACAATCAGCCATGTATTTATTTCCAAAACATGTTGGTCCACTGACCTTGCCCTTTTTAAAACTCAAAGGACACTTTTGAAAAGCGGCAGTAGCTCAGTCCGTGGGGACAAGGCTTGGGAACTGGAGGGTCACCCCAAGAGGACTGAGTACAGAGTGTGGACTAGTAGCCAGAGAAGTGCCGGTTTACCTCTTGGGTGCTGCCGAGGTGCAATTTAGTAGCGAAACCCCAAGTGCTCTGGCCAACTGTCTATGGGCAGCCTCTCAGTTTGTCATCCCTACATTTGTGCATGTGTATACCCTAGGTCTTGTTTAAAATGTGCTTTTTTTTCTTTTACCCAACTCATGTGCCTTACAAAATATGTCACACCCTCTTGGCCACCACATCCGCCTTTGTAAACATTGTCAAAGCCAGCAGTCGATAATCTCTTAGAAGTTATACTGTTAAAACAAATAGGACTTAAGCTTCAGGGTTTCTCACAGTGCTCAAGTAACAGGAAGCTGACTGAACACAACATCTAAGCTGACTTGTCAACGAAATTCCTTACACAACAAATGAAAAATAAATAAATAAAATAATACCAGATTATTAAATAACACTTGGTAGTTTTGGGGAAGAGAATATCCAAACAGTCACTCCAATGTTTAACAGGAGCTACAAGAGTAGACACCAAGTCCACTCTATGGCAAGCATTGTCATGCGACACTTCCAAGTTTAGCTGTTTATGAAAACATATGAATGAATGGGCTGTGTGATGCAGTCAGGTGACACATCAGCATCGTCTGAAACATGCAGAGGCCAAGCTTTAAACTATGCCCCAGTGATTCACATTTGGATATACATCCTTCTCAGACTATTGACTTTGAAAACATGACTACATGGAGCCAAATACAGCCAGAGTACCAGTGTGGCGCCAGTCAGCGCCAACTGTAAAGCCTGAACCCACAGTTTAAACTTTCCATTTTCAGGGTCAGCTTCCTTGTTTTCAAATTCCCTCCCGGTGTGATGTCAGCAATCAGGTGGCCGAGTCAATCAGCTGTGACCAACATGCAGGCTCGACATCCTTTAAGCTGCAGCAGGCCTGGCATGATGCCCACTCTGAGCCGTTTCTGCTGACCTCATACACACACACACACACACACACACACACACACTCACACACACAACGGCCAGCTAACTGCAATGACATCACTGCTTCAGTTGCAGCACACGCATTAAACAGGCCAGCAGTGTGAAACACCTGAGCACACCACCCTGACTGTTGATCTTTCCTCATGTTATTTAGAATTTTGTAACTGACATTCATCTCATAATGAGAGCATCACATCATTGTGTGTTCATTAAATTAATGAAGTGGGATGTGAAACTGTTAGGCGTATTAGGTAGGAACCAACGGCTGTGGAAACTTTTGATTTCAAACATGAGTCTAGCAGCCAAAAACTGCCAGTTATAATGGATATCAGTGTAAATACACTTTGTGAAGCACGGCTGGGCTCCTCCTTTATGTCAACATCAGTTAATCATGTGAACCATTTCTTTACTGATAAAACTGCACGTGATATCTTAAAGTCAGTCACACCACCAAATAAATATTCTGTGTCAGTTTAACCAATATTCAATGATTTGTTATCCACAAACTGATCTACAACATCCACACACACACAACCCCAGTGTTGCTGTCTGACAAGCTTTATCAGGGTCAGTTCAGATAAGCCTCTGTGGACTAACAACAGCCAAGTCGCCCCATCCCAACTCTTCACAGAAGGTCAGGCCAAGGAGATGTGAAAGGTCAAGGGGTCCCTGAGCTCAGCCTAATTAGCAGCCTTTGTTTGTCACATAATCATCCTAGTTAGTGTTGGAGTTGGGGGGGGGGGGGGGGGGGGGGCACTGGGCTACCTTTTACCTTAATAAGGCTCACCAGTGCTAAGACATGGTGGGAGACGCACGTGCACACCCTTAGAGCTTTAGTTAGGAAAAACAGAGTGATTAAAGGATATATTTTAACAAAGTAATACTAAGGTGGCCCTCAAACTGTCAGAGCTGACGGTATATAACTGTTGAACTTATGATTTTAAGGTACATACTATCAGGAATGCAAATCTGATTTAAATCAACCAGATCAACAAGATTTTTTTTAGCTGTAACATGTTAGAATAACAGCACATTCACATGATGACTTGCAGCATTAAAATACACAGATAACTCATCATACAAATGTTACTCATCCAAACCACCATCTATGAATACTACATGATGTCAGCCCTACTGTGCAACTTTTTACAGTATCTACACACATGCACCTACAGAATAATAAACCTCCTTTCACACACACCCACCAAGCCACCCATGACCCACTACCCACCACCGCTCCCCTCCTGTAAGCTGTACCCTAAATAAATGAGGGGTAATCCAAGTAATCCAAGATTTCATTATCATCTCCATTGTGTCCACACACGCAGCGTGGCAGCCCATATGTGTCCACGTGCATTCTTAACTCATTAAGCCTTCTTTGTCTCATCTGGTGTGTGTGTGTGTGTGTGTGTGTGTGTGTGTGTGTGTGTGTGTGTGTGTGTGTGTGTGTGTGTGTGTGTGTGTGTGTGTGTGTGTCCCTCACTCCTAACTATCTTTGGGAGCCCTGGCAGGCCCAAACTGCGAGGCCTGATGCCAAAGATCAAGCAGATGGTGCTTATAAAGACAGTTGGAATTGAGGTTGCGCTCATTCATTGAGAGCTGGGCAGTGACAGCTTTGTCTCAAACAGAGTGACGTACTGTATTGTCAGTGATCCGGTGACGCATCGTAGTACAGTCAACAGTGCGGCGGCATTAGGACGACACCTTCAGTTTGACACAGTTAACAAAACGTAAACAAAATTCACATGGACTTAAAAGTAGCTCTTACAGTAGAGAGGCTTTTAGTAAATTCTTTTCCTGCCCAAAATCAAAGTATTAAACTTGCTACCCACAAGATCTATTAAGACCTGTATTACTGTACGATCAAAAATTAAAGCTGCGCTAATCTTTATATACTGTACACTGTGGCTCCAAACAACTGTTTGAGAGATTTAACCATCAACTTCATTTTATTTTTGTAGTCTCTTTCCATCATTCATATTGATGGGCGCAGCTTTAAATATTTACCCATCTGTTAGTTTTGAGATTCATTAACCAGAGGACACCTAACAGATAAGAAAGGATAAAAAAAGGTCAAGGCCAAGTTGCTCTGGACTGTGTGTATGTGTGCTTGTGAGAAAACAGATTTTGACTCATGGCTTTCTGTGGTTAGACAGAGTCCTGACTGAAAGCATGATGTAACTGGGAGAATAAGAATAGTGACTGAAATAGTGGGTTTGTGGCTGATAAGACAGGTGTGGTTTGATATAAATGTCTAGCGTTGTGCAGCTTAAAGTAACTTTTACTTGGGCCAACTAAAGCCATTTTGGGATAATCAGGCATCAGCCTATGCCTGCACTCATGAGTCTATTTACAAAAAAATGTCTGCAGACACATAGGCAGTTGGACTTGTCAGTTGTGGCTGCTGCGGAACGAAGTTAGTGCTCCACCCACGTGGGTCCGTGGGTAATGGATGTAACATTACCTGAGAGAAAAACAGTAACACTTAAATTCTTTGCTTTCAAATCTCAATATTTACTTGGACACTCTTAAAGGGAAACTTTCATCAAATTCTGTGTGTTGTGAGTAGAAATCCATCTGATGACGCGAAATGCATCATTGATGATGCAGCTACAATCCGAGCTGGCGGACAGTGGTGAGCTCTGGGAGCTGGCAACACTGGAGGCGCCCTAACACTGATCATCTGCACACAATCCCCACATTGCGGGGACACAAACCTAGATGAAAATCAGCAAAGTATGCCCTTAATAACAATGTTCACTGTCTGTGTAGTATAATTAGATTTACTGCGGTCATTTATTGAGAAAATGCTCCTCTCTCCCTCTTCTCTCCTCTCATGTCTTGAAGTCTCGAAGTAGGAAGTAGCACCAAATATAAAGCTGTTGTTAAGTGCACTTTTTTACACAAAGTATAGTTTTTAATTACCTGTGGACATTTGTTTAGTTGATAATTCACTTAGAATCTGTGCTGCAGACAGATTGCAGATCTACTTAGGCAAACAGACAATGCAAACAATAATGGTGTTAAATAAATGTTTATTTAAGCTCAGTAATTTTGTGTCTCTTGTTATTTTTATCTTTATTAAATTGTTGTATTTTATCAGCTGCAAAAACAACACCATGATATTGACATTATATCAGTCATGGGCCGCCCTGCTCTCTAAATATTGGCATCAGACATTAATAATCCATATCAGTCAACCACTGCTTTTAACACAGGCAGCACATTTAACTGATGACTGAATCTTTATGCAATTTGATTCAAGTCAATTTCTCAACAGCTGAGCAGGTCGACCCAGCAGGGTCAGCCTTCCCATCAGCTGATTGGTGACAGGATAAATAGTGATGTTGGAGACTATTTATGGGACAATGAAATGTTGTAATAGGTTTTTCATGTACAGTATATGAGGATAAATAATAATGCGATGCCAGCTCATTCACCCCCTCTTCCTTTTTTTTAGAGTCATGAGTTATAGTGACATCACATTTAATATGTTGGCGCTGTGGTAACACCAAATGAAGAAGTGCATGTCTCTGGGTGTGGAAGAGTGAATTCACAGCCAAAATCACAAGTAGCCAGGTTCCAAATCTCTCCAACGCCACCTACATCTCCTACTTGTTCAAACAGAGTGAATGAAGAGAAATGATTATCACGCTAAATCACAAGGTCAAGTACACAAGTCTTGCTGTTGTGCTGCAACCTCACATTATCAGCATGCAACATCTCTCCAGGTACATATGCACCAGTAAACTACTGATCCTCTTACCTATTTATTCCCACCTGTCAATCAAGGGTAGCTTTGTGCATGCTCCACACCGGAAGCTGTTGTTTTCACACTCAACACAAGCACGCTCGGACCTGTCAGTGTCAATTACCTGCCATTATGTAACAGTAAAAGCTGTTTGGTTTAAATTGCAGCCTTGTTATTCAAATTTGATTGCGGCTCGTGTGAAAGGAAAAGTGCATCGCTTAATTAACATGAGTCATGAAAATAACCACAGCCTTCAGGTGAACGTGAACGGCACAGATGATAACTTTAAGATAGCTGCGTAAAAAAACATTTTACACAAAAACCTAAAAAATATCACATTAACTTCAATAATACTTCAAATATTGCGTTTTTATTGAACTCCTGGCAACTTTCCTAGACATGTATTTATATTTTATGAGACTTACTATTCAAAAACACACTCGACTCCAGTTGTGTACAAAGATAACGGTGTATTCAGTGTTTTGCCAACACGAGGCTCCCTCATGGATTTTGGGGGAGAAACGGGACGAAACCTCTTTCTCCTCACAGGCGAAAACTTTGGGGCAAACTCCCCCCGTGTATTCCCGCTGAGATTAAGTGAAAGTTTTACACTTACCAGCAGCTCTGAAGGGTGTAAAGTCTCCAAGCAGAAAGTGAGGACAGTTAGTGTTGATTTAAAGTGTTTTTCCTTGTGAAAATCCAGAGTTGTTAGTCCAGTCATCGGGGGTTAGTCATGTTCTCCGCTGCTGTGCATTTGTGCAAGTTTGTGGGCAGCGCTGTTCGAATCAGCCAATCAGAGCGCTCCGGTTGCTGGGGGCGGGGCCAAGGCTCACCTGAGTGTCATTTTACTGAATGATGAAAACCCATTCATTAAAATGAAAATGTTAGTGCCTATATAGAGCTATAAAAGCATCCTGAATTATCTTAGAAGAAGATTGTTATAGAGATTGTGAGTGAGAAAGAAAGACGTTACATATATATATATTTTATTTTTCTTTCCCTCTTTCCACATTGTTTTTATGCCTCTTACTTCTCTGTTCCTCCCTCAGTTGTAGGAAACCATCTGCTTTCTACTATCACTCTAATGTGCTTTATCTAGTTTCAGCATTGTAGCCTGTAGGCATGGGCGGATTGTGAGACCGCTGGGCAGAGATATGCAAAAGGCCCCACCACCTCTCCTATTGCTTTGCATGTCTTCATAGTTGTTTTGTGTCTCTGTGGTAATATTGTGTCTCCCAGTGGTAGTTTTGCATCTCTTTGTAGTCATTTTGTGTCAATTTGAAGTAATTTTGTGAGTTTTTGTGTCATTATGTGATTCTTTATAGTCATTTTGTGTCTCTTTGCAGCTCCTTTGCATCTGTTTGTGGTCTTTTTTGTCTCTTTGTGGTTACTTTGAGTCTCTTCCTGGTCTGTATCTGTTAATTTGAGTAATTTGGGTGCCTCCTGGGCCTGAGCCTTGTAGGCCATTTCTAGCCCATATAACATATAAAACATTAAATAGTTCCTTCTTTGGTGTAATAGCAACACTTTATACAAATGTCTGCATTTTGTTACCTTCATCAAATGTTCAAGTTCAGTTTGTGGCAAAACGAACACTTGCTACTTCAATACTTTTCTATATATTGGGTTTGAAAGAGGTCAGGAAAAAAAGAAGTGTGAAGAAGTGTTTGATTAGAATAAAGCTATTATTTTGGGGTTTAAAGTCAAAATCAGCAAAGCACAAGGGTTAATTTAGATATCAGCCCACTGCTTGGAATGTAACTAAGTACATTTACTCAAGTACTGTACTATTTTAGGTCCTTATAATTCACTTGAATAGTTAAATCTCATGTCACTTTCTGCTTCTACCCCACTACATCTGAGTGGGAAATACTTTACTTTTTACCTCACTACAATTATTTGATAAGTTTAGTGATAATTTACTTTACAAATTAAGATTTATTAGAAAATCAATTGGCAACTATTTCAATTATTAAGTCATTTTTCATGCAAAAAACTTTCCAGCTTCTCAAATGATTAGTACTTGCTGCTTCTCAGTGCTTTTAACTATATGTGATTATTTAATCATTTCTTTTAAGTGTTTGCATTGAGTACTTTTAATACTTAAATACATTTTCCTGATTGTACTTGCATATCTTTACTTAAGTAACATTTTAATGCAGGACTTTTATGAGTAACAGTATTTTGACAGTATGGTTTTGGCAGTTTTACTTAATTATAGGATCTGAATACTTCTTCAACCACTGGGAATGGATGTGCATCCTGGTGACAACTGCCATGTACATGATAAAAGGAAGTTGGAAAGTCTGAAAAGGTTAAGAATGAGACAAATGTATAAAAACAGAGAAAAAAGAGCAAGTATTTTTTAAAAAGAGAAAACAGGTGGTAAGCATATTGTGGGGCGACAAAACTACGTGACAAAAAACACAGCAGAAAGAGTTTAATAAAAATAAGGCGATATAAGACATTTATTTTCAGGTATGCCATAATTTGGGGATACTATAATAGCTGGTTCAGGTTGCACGGCACCTCCATATAAACACACTGGCCTACTTTATGTGCGACACAATGAGGAGGACGAGTCTCTTTACATCCAGCTATCTCTTTGGGGGCTATTCACGGCTGCATGGTCTCGTGAGGGGGAAGGAGGACAGGTTTGTGCTGATTTTCAGCCGCACCCTTGCCATTGTTGAGTGAAACCATGGCAGCCTCCACTTCAACCCTTTTTTTGTTATAAATACTTCAGGAAACAGACAGTGTTCCAGCTGCCAGCCTGCCTCCCTGCCAGCTGACCCTTACAAGCTGCCTGAAACTGGATAGTGTTCTGCTGGCGAGTGAGAAAACACACGTACAGGAGATGACACCACCTTTTTTTAAATGAAGAATGTACAAACTTCTTTCTTTTTGTTGTAATTTTCTTGCCTCTGGAGTGCTGGATTACTGTGTGTTGGTGTGCAGATTAAACATTTGCCCTGTGTGCCTGAGCTCACTGAACTGCAGGTTTTCTTCTACAAACACAGTGTTCAACCTCAACCTGATAGGCTGCTAATCAGTAACAGTGTGGCAGATAAATGGACCTTTATCTATAGTAACATTGCCAATGCTTACTTAATTTTTAACACTCACACAACCAATTCTGGATGCAGCATTACAAACTACAGATCTTTCTGTCCTTTTTCCATTGCAGACATTTTGATTTTGATAGGAAAAGGTGTTACACTGGTGTTACTAAGGACATCAGCAATGGCACTGTTGTATTCAAGGATCCCATGGTGTTTCTTAAAGTCAAGGAAGCTGCCCTGGTAAGAAAGGTCCTTTCACATTGTTATCCTGCAGAGGCTTGGCAAGACTCCTGAGAATTTGGAAATCACATAATGGAGCAGTCTAGGGAGTGTGCAGGTGTGCGTCATTAGAAAGATCCTCCAATTTCACCCTGTAATTTCAGAGAAAGGTGAAAGAAATTTATGTGGTATTGTCACCTGTGCTGTTCAGTTGTTTTGCTGAAATAGAGGACGAACATTACATGGGGCATCGGCGTCAATCTGCTAGGTGGAGAAGGATACTGTATTGTCGGTGCCTCAGTTTATACTGGCATAAAATTTTGCTTCACTTTGATGGAATCCCTTTGTGTGATAACAAATTTAAGGTGACAACAAATATATATTTGACACTGAAGACACATTTAAATGCATATTGCACCATCAGCAATGTTGTGATTCACTTCCGTTCTACACCATTAAAAAGACAAAGCACGGCCAAGAACCGTCAATACGTCAGTGCCCTCCCCTTACCACAGATTAATTTATTTTGGTGGAGGAATGAGGTGAAATTACTCAACATTTACTAGCATATTATCCTTGTTTCCAAAGCAGGGTACAGGACTAATGTATCGTGCATATAGGATTGTGGGTGCTTTTGGAGCTCATCCTTGAAAATGATCTGAACGAAGGACTCACTCCTTGGTGTAATTCAAAGGATCCCAGACGTTGGCCAAGTAAGCCCTGACAGTGTGACAGTGAGCCAGCATCAACATTTCCAGGACCCTGAGACTGCATGGAGCAGCTAAATGGAATTTAGCCATCATTCATTTTATTATCTAAACCTGTGCTTCTCCTAATATGACAAGTTAAAATGTCCTGAAACATAGAATCCATTACTTCCTGTTAAGCAAGGAGCTACCACACACTAAAAAAGTTTTATATCAGTCCCTAGTCCAAATAGTGTTTAATCATGACATGGTCAATATGTTTTTTTAATGGCAGATATCTGGACATTTCATAAGATGAATAGCATAGCTGTAATCTAAAGTGATGGCTGTACTTATGCCCCTTGCTGTGTTTAGATGGGGTCTAAACACAGCAAGGGTTGTGAATACCCCGTTGTGGTATCACGACCCCGTAAGGGGAAATTTTCTGAGAGCTCAGAGTTCACGACTTCATGTACATGACTTCCTGTGTCGTAAACACAAACTCACGAGTTCCGATTGAATGCAGCAACTGATTGAAACAAACCCACTGTTAATGACAGTAGTTACACCTTCCTGTTGTGCATACTTACATTAACAATATGTCTCTGGAGTTAACTTGAATACAGTTTAAAAGTCCTTAACATACAAAGTGACAGGGGGTTTGTCATAAGGGGCTCAAAGTACTGAAAACACAGCTGCAGCTGATACCATTTATGATGAGTAACTTATTAATGTTATTACAGCTGTGTTTGCTCTTTACATGATGTCTCACTTCAGCACCATAAATATACTAGTTGTGTGCTTTACACTGCAGTGGTGCCCCCAGAAATTTTTCACAGGGATGGCCAGATGCCACTGAAAATCTTGGGGTGGTACACTAAAAACCCAAACCCATGATGGAATATGAATTCTGTCATGCTGTTGTATATAGACTAGCTAGAAACTACAATCTCAATATTAAGAGTTAAGGAATCGCATATACCTTGGTTTCTTACATATAATGTTTCTAATTATCTGATGTCCATCCATTTTCAACTGCTTATCTGAAGCAGGGTCTTTCCAGATGTCCCTCCCTCTCCCCAGCAAAGCTTCCCAGCTCCTCCTGGGGGACCCCGAGACAGCCCAGGCCAGATGAGATATGTAATCCCTCCAGTGTGTTCTGGGTCTGCCCCAGGCCTCCTGTCAGTTGGATGTGCCCGGAACACCTCTAACGGGAGCCCAGGAGACATCCTAATCAGATGCTTGAACCACCTCAACTGACCCCTTTCGACATGAAGGAGCAGCAGCTCTACTCCGAGCTCCCTCCGGATGTCCAAGCTCCTCACCCTATCTCTAAGGCTGAGCCCAGCCACCCTTAGTGGCCGAAACTCATATCGGCTACTTGTATCTGCAACCTCATCCTTTTAGTCATTACCTATAGCTCATGACCATAGGTGAAGGTTGGGATGTAGATGGACCAGACTAATAGCGGTACAGTTAACATAATGAGTTCCATATGGGTAGGCAATCCATTGTTCTTCAAAAAGACTGGTCATTTACTGAAAGAGACAACTATCCAACTTTAATTTGAAGAAATACATTGATTATACAGAATAAAACATTTAGTAGGAACAAGCCCATTCTGGTTTAAAAACAGAACACACAGGCCTCCAATTATTTTTATGAGTGGCTAGTGGGGGTCAATTATATCAGGGTAGCCGTGGCCACCCATTGACAGCACCACTGCAATTACAAACTGTAGCAGTATTACATGTAAAAGAAAATAAATTAATATTTGAGTGTGGTGGATTTAAATTGACAGGAACTTAGCAAAATTTAATTTATATCCATTGAAGCATGCCTTCTATTATTTCCAGGGGCACATACCCTTAAAGAGTATGTTCACTTCTACAACATAACTATCACAACAGTATGCCCAAAGATAGTAGGGCTTTCACACTTAATACTTTGTAGTAGTAGATAATTGAGTAACCAAGTGGTGATAATGTGTGCTGGAATTGTAGCAGTATAGTGTTGCTTCCATTTAGTGATCTTTGTAAACAAATAGTCTCTAAATGTTTCATGGTGCCTTCAGGGAATTCTCTAGGAAGCTGAAAGACAAGTCTTAGGGCAATGTCTTGTTAATGAGTGTCTTGAATAGCAAGATTGTTTATGATATATGGGCTGGATCGCTATATGAAAAAATGGAGGGACACAGTGTAACAGACCAGTGTGGTGCATAAAGAGAGTCAATAATTTCATGAGCAACTCTCCTCCTCTGATCTAACTCCTAAACTTTAAACACAACTGCCACCTAGTGATGAAAATGGACAAACACGCACATTCATTTTTTAAATGCTGGTGTCACTGATGAGGTTTTGACATGTCACAGTAGCAAAAGCCCAAGGTTTAATAACAACATTAATGATGGCTACGACTTAAAGATACTTTGTAGCCTACAAAGAATTGTTACAAGGAATCTTTCAAGTGTACAGCCTGATAAACAATCTTAGAACACACATAGAGGTAAACAACAATCTTCCTGATTTGCGTCATTCACCTTTGGCTTTGCTTGTCTTGCAATCACAATAAGTTATTAACTTACAATGTTGCTCTTTTTATTGACCATGGTTTAGTCACTTGTTTATTGGAAAACAATCAGAAGTCCATTACTGAAGTAACTTGTTTAATAAAGTCACTGAGAATTCATCATGAGGAAGAATATTTGGTTGCATACATTGCAAAGTGTGATTTAAAGGCTGCAGAGAAAACACTCTCATCTCTTTAACAGCCCTGGCATACATCTGATCTGTTTTATGTCTCTGCCTGAGAAACTGCTGTTTGAAACCCACACTTAACAATGAGTTCCATTAAATTCACCAGAAGAAAACCATTATCTCTTATTCTGCAACGGTGATGGGATAAGATCTTTAAAGACAAAAGATACACCGAGCCAGAGGACAATGCTGCTGATGAGCCACAGGGGATGAAGAATTGTTCTGCAACTTCCTCTTCTTTATTTAATAGAAAAGCAATAAAGAAATTGTCCACAAAGGATGAGGTGATATGGAAATATGGAGGCACGGTTGTCAAATACTGCAGATAGATAATTTCACTATTTCATTGCTACTCCTTATGTAACAATGTTCATCTGTATTGTCCCTGTGAAATAAACGAATAAACACATTTGACATTGAACATGACTAACTTGGAGGTGTGCTTTAAACAGAGATAGGAGCCACTGGATCAGATTGACTTGTGTGCATACATTGGATTGGCAATATAAAACATCTCACAAGTTCTTAATGGTTTTCAGACAGCCTTGTTGAGTTAATATATTACTGTTGGTGTCAGTGTGACCTGCAAGTAAAATAGACTTTCACTTAACGAATATGATGGATAAAATGTGTTATTATACAAAAGGCATCTGTACACTATACATGGGGACAGTAGAAAATAGGGTGAAATGTGATAATGAACTCAACAAAAAATTAAATGCAACACTTTTGTTTTGTTCCTATTTTTCACAGGAGCCAGTCCATTAGAAAATTTAAAACTAAAAGCAAAATTTTAAAATAAACTGAAGCCATTGGAGAGCCTTTAAAACCAGGGGCCGTATTCACAAATATTCCAAGAACACTCTCAGACAGCTCCTAACTTAGCCTAAAAACTTTTAGTAAGGAGTTTCATCTTAGGAGTGATTTAGGAAAGTTCTCAGAGCAACTGGTGTGATGCTTGCTTTTAACAGATGTGATTGGTTGTCACAGACACATCCTTCTGTGATCCTGTAAGGTGTGGACACCCAGTGGAAATGAAATAAACTGCTGACTGCGAAAGTGATCTCACTGTTAGTGTGATCACTCTGCTGATGGAAGGTTGAGACAGACCCAAGTCATCACTGCTGCACTGTCGCATTTTTCCAGTTTTTCAAGTATCTTAGTATCAATGATATTGTTAGGCAGGAAAGGCGTGCATACCCCTAATAAGATCGACCAGAGATATTATCCCTGCACAATCTAATCTATGGCCTTTCATTAACTCACTGTCATTCAGCGTTTGGAGAATATTTCTCAAACCTTTTTGTGTTTCCACCATTTTCTCCTCTCCTTAAGAAACTCTAAAAGTCCTCCTCCCTGCTCCTAACAGTTTTTCACCTTAGGAGCTCTTTTAAGGGCTAAGATGCTTTGTGAATAACTTTTATCCTTACAAGGAGGGGAAATTCTAAGAAAACGTCAGAATTCTAAGAATTTTCTTAGAATTTCATGACCAGGAGTGACTCTTATTACTAGAGAGCTTTGTGAGTATGGCCTCAGGAGTGATGTGTTCTCGATTATTTTCCTTGGTGAGTAGATGTGCTGCTGCATTTTGGATCATCTGCAGTTTGTTTAAAGATTTCTTTGAAAGGGAACAAGGCATTACAGTAGTCAAGTCTGCTGGAGATAAAAGCATGAACAACTTTTTCTGTGTCTTCTTTAGATTAAAGAGGTTGTACACGGATAGTGGTTCTAAGATAGAAAAATGCATTTTTGGTGATGTTTCTCACTTGGGGTTTAAAACACAGGTCACAGTCAGAGATAACACCAAGGCTCTTTACTTCATGCTTTTTGTTCAGAGCCAGCCTTTGTAAATTACTTTTAAATTGAAAATGCTTTGCTTTTGGTCCAATGATTAGAACCTGTTGAGTTGCAAGAATTTTTGGGACATCCACAAATTAATTTGATCAATACAGCATGATGGTTTTTCAACTGGGTTTGTATTATATACTGCCAAATTAAAATGAAACTACACTGGAGATAGCTTATGGTAGTAAAATGTACATTGAGTTCACAAAGCAACAGCTCTGGTGGACATTCCTGCAGTCAGCATACCAATGACACGCTCCCTCAAAACTTGCGACATCTTGTAGCATTGTGTTGTGTGATCAAACTGCACATTTGAGAGTGGCCTTTTATTGTGACCGGGTTTAATGCAGGTGCAATTTTGATCATTCAGCTCCTAGTACAATATTTATGAAGAAACATTATTAAAAATACACTGTCATGAATGACATGCTGCTTGTCATTAAGTTTTATGGTTATTTTATTGACCCCTGTTTGTTTGGTGTTGTTTTGTATTTATTTTCTGACTGAGTTTTGTGTGTTTGTATAAAGGCCTATCTTGGGATAGGAATTACAAGCTAGTTTACAAATGTTGGGGTATGTAGCACTAGCCCATTGATTCATACTGTAAAAATAAGCATTAAAGACATATTTAATATGCAGCAAAATGTATTTAATTTATTGTATGTATTAATATTTAATCCACAACGATGTTTGGCACAATATTGTGCTGACTTAAAAATACAAAAAAGGTCAAGTGCACAAAAAACTTTTTAAATTACAGTGCCAAGTGTACTCGGCTGCATAACTTCCGGCTGTATTAGGATCACTCAGTCTTACCTACTGCCCTCCCCTCATCTCCCAGCATGCATCTTGCTCCAACTGTGACTGTATCCAGTTTAAAATCTCTCAACTGATCTCTCCAAGTACAATATGTTCTTAACGCAATGAGGTGAAGCCATCCCATCATTTAGAGGTGACGCCTGACTGCCAGAAGATGGAGCCATTTTCCACCAAATGATTCCACACCAGTTTACTGCTTCAGAAACATAAAACCTCAGGCTAGAAAGCCGGGAAGCCGCAGGGAGTGGGGAGGTGTAAGGACGTTACATGCAGTTAGCGTCCCACTGGGATCTTTTGTCTGGGTGCTTGGAGGCAGCCTGGGCTTACTGGCCCCATTTGCGCCATATGCCATGAGAGACCTGGCTGTCACATCAGATGAGAGCCTCTGTGTGATGGCATAACTGACCGTGCAGCTCTCAAGTGCACATTCACACTCACTGCACACCATTCATCACTTTTTCAAATGCAGTTTAAATGGGTGGCTGCAAATATGTCAAGGATAGGACTGATGTTCAAGCTGCTTTTTGTTTCCAAATTTTAAGCTCATATCTCTATTAATTTGTACTTTCATGGCATTTGGTCATAATATAATTCAACAACTGTCAAATTAATTCAACATAAAGTTATTTTGAGGTAAGTGCATTGATCAAAACCTTGACATGTCATACAGGGATTTTATTACTAACGACATTTACATGTTTGTGCCCTAGGGCATAACTACATTATGTCTGATATACAGCATCTTCATTGTACTCAACCCATCGTCATGCAGCAGAGGGTTTTGCTGTGGGCAACATCATTCATGTATCACATTTATATTACACAGTCAATCCAACCAGAAAATCCTTGGAAAATGAATTAAATATAGTGTATATGTAGTCTTGGATGCCATAAGGTAAAAAATGCAAATGTGATTCATCCACTGAAGATCTGTAATTGTTCATTTCAACTACTACTTGTAAGGTTTGATATTAACCTTGACATGATAGCCCATGGCCACAAAAATCTACTCTGTGGCCTGCACATTAGGAGCTTGGTGGCCTGTGAGGCCAGTGCTAAAAATATTAGTGTCCAACACTAATATTTCATATGTTTACAAACATAGATATTTTTTTCTGTTGGTGTCTTTTTATTTATTGAAGTGTCACAGTAAAGGAAGGCAGTGTTAAGATGCCTTCAATTGCCTTTTCTGTAAACTTTATTTTTTTTTACACAAGTTTACATTTGGGCCATTTAAAATTTACTTTAGCCACCAAATTTAGGGGCTTGGTGACCTGTAGGGCCAGTGCGATCAATAATTAATACATTGAATACTTAATGTATATAAAACTCTTTACCCTCCAGACACATACAACCACATAGTAAAGTCCTATTTTAAGAGCAACTGAATAGCAGCATTGAAATAATTTAATAATCTTGAATGCACCTTGTGTCTGTTATAGGAAATGCCTCTATGCACCAGAATAAGTGGGCCATGTTTTCCTTTGTTTCTTTACCTCAACTCGATTAAAGCAAATGTATTTTTTTAACCAATAATGGAATTCAAGTTTAACTAATAATCATTTAGTGTAGAGGTATGAGTAGCAAATGCGTAAGTAGCCCTTAAGGGAAATAAGAAGCTATGACTTTGATTTAATTGTGATATGAACCCGTAATTTAAACATTCTTTATGCATTTTCTTTTAGACAATATTCTGCTGTAATATTTGTGAACTCTCCCTAATCCGCAATACAATAATTCGCCTTTAGCTGAGCCATTATCCGACCTACACACTGTACATACATTAATACATCGATAAAATGTAGCAGAGAACGAGAACGCAGGGTAATCGATTCATTTTACTATTCATCAAAAAGCAATATTATTAACAGTATGGACTGTCTGAACTGAAAACATATCAAATAACGGTTACTATAAATGCAAAGCATTAGTACGCACATACGGCGGCTAACCGGCCTGTTAGCTTCAACACCACCGCGCCTTAAGCAAATAATTGCAACCGAAATTAGCTTGACGGGTATCTTGTTATGAAACTGCTCTGCTTTAAACGTTATTCATAGCTAGATGAAGACAATTGCAGAATTATGTTTGCTCTGAGAGCTCAAGTGAGCGACTGGCATCCGAAGAGGTAACCTACTTAGCATTATTAGCAGTGTTAATGAGGGACGGGAATGTGACACGCTAATGTAAGACGCCGACACGGCTAGCGCTCAAACAATTCACCAAATTCTTCAACACAGCGTTGTTCATAGTGACCAGTAACAACACAAAACACTTGATACATTGTTTGTTAACGTGAAATGGCAGCGGATAATTGGATTAACACAAACTGCTCGTAAGCAGTCCGTGGTTAATTTTGCTAAATTAGCTAACGTTCGCTATGCTAACAAGCTAGCGCACGACGACTCGTTAGCCCAGAATTCGGTTGACGGGTGGGGAAGCCAAACAGGCGTGAGGTGAACTCGGGTGTACCGCAGTTTGTTTGCGAAAAAGAAAGCACTGTTTTGAAAACCACACGCAAGGACACGCACTTTTCCGCTATCCAGTGTCAATTCCTCAAAATGGGGTCTGCTAACGTACGTCTCCGCCATTTTGTGACAGGTTTTTCATTGAGCAAAGGGGTACGTGTAATGGTTGAATGTAACCCCATCAAGAAGATATCCGCTTGGCAGTTACAGGGAGAAGGGATCAGGAGTAATTTTCAACCATCCCATGAGATAAAAGTCGTTTTGAAGTGGTCGGCAAGGGATAGGGGCGGCTTACCGTAACGTTTGCAAGTTTCCTGCAACAAATTGCACCATGAAAAAGCCAACAAATAAACAATATAGTGACCATACGTGAACCACAAAAAATTGGACAACTAATATTGTAAATAAATGCTTAAACAGATAATGATCACAGTATGTAATTGAACTACATACTCTATACTGACATTGTTATATTGTCTGAAATTCCCAGAAGTTGCAAGATTGCAGCATAAATGGCACTTTATATCAAATTGAATCAAATCAAGCTTAAATTATACTGATTGTATAAAATCAATTCATGTCATGTTTTCAATTAAGAGTTCCCGCCCAAGTTGCACTATTTAATATGGCATAAGAAACAAAGATGTAAAGAATATTTCAAGTCATTATTAATAACTACATTTTGAAGAAAGTATGAGTAATATGCACCAATGCATGAAAAAATATGTTCAGCAAATGGATGTGCATGAATGTCCAGATATATTCAGTGTAGTAGTGAGCAGTTTAGTAAATTAGCTTGTAGACATTTAGCATTAAAAAGCACAAGTAAACAATAATTATTTGTATATTCACAGAAGTACAGATTTTTCTTTCTTAAGGAAAGAAAATGAGCATTTACGTTATTTTGTTGTAGAGTAGTGGATTTAAAAATGTCAATAGACTATATAATTTCCTGCCTGGCATTTCAAAAACATTGTTTTGGTATTTGTATAAAATTGTTGCAGCTTGACTGTGATTTTTATTTCTTTCCCAGTGGAATACCCTGTCTTCATTCACCTACTATTGGTAAGGTAAGACACTCATTTTGAAGCTAGTGATTAATGTACCACGGGTTTATGTCAGCCTGGAAAAATAGTCTTTTACCGATAAAAGTGTAGGGTTGCCCTCTATTACACGCCTGGTTTGGATAACAAGGGAGCTATGTTAATTAGTGTTATCCCCTCCCCCCACGGGACATTTCCAAGTACCTCCTGACCCGTTTTCCAAACAGAGAAACGAGTTGTCAGACGGTCCCTAAAAAAGAAAACAGTCTCTATTGTTCCAGCACCCGCTCTGCTCTGGACGGTGCAGTGCCGCCTGTGGCCGCAGAGGGCGCTGCACGCATGGCAGGCCGGGCTCCGCGGCCTTCACATCTTTTTGTCTGAGAACTGGATCCCTCTGCCGCTCTACAGTGTGTGCGATAGCCTCGGAGCTGCGTCCGTAACACACTGTCAAACCACTCCAAACGAATACAACCGCGACCAAAAGCATTAATTCTACACATTCTGCCATGGCGTTTCTAATCCGCCGGTAAATCGGTCGTATTTGTGACTGTTCGTTGGAACTTAGTCCGGGGTTGAATCGGGCTTGCTTTCTGTGTGCATCAGTCTTTATTAGCGAGCTGCCGCTCTTCTTGCTATCAGCTATTTCTTTAACTTTTTAAACACTCAGCTTCGCGAATGACTGAGCGCCGGCGGAGTATGGGATCCTTGGTGTCTTAAGAAGCGACTGAAGTGGGGTTTAACCGTTTTTGCATGCAAAAACAATGGCAAATTCGACGGGGAAAAATCTACTAGATCAGCGAAGGAAAGGACAGGCTTTCCTGGACGAGCTGCGGCAATTTCACCAAAGCAGAGGGTGAGATTGGGGCGTCTTTATTCCCAAGAAATGCAACTTTAAACCTGCATTGCATGTGACTGCGAGTTAACCACAACAGTTATTTAAACATATGTGCCTTTATTTCTTGTGTTATCCCCTCAGATCGCCGTTCAAGAAGATTCCTATCGTGGGTGGGAAAGAGCTGGACCTGAATGCTCTCTATATCAGAGTCGTCTCTTTAGGTGGATTTGCTAAGGTGAGTGGGAACTAAAAGTGGATTTCTTCACACTCTGCTGTCTGTGGACTCCTCGGTGGACCACTCCACAACTCCGTGTGGTTACCCCGGGACAAGTGTAACCCACTACAAAAGCGTTAGTGGGTCGGTGTTGGCCTTGTGCTAGTTTGCCATGTATCTCTATGCAATGTGGTGGCTTGTGTTGTTGTGTGGTTTGAATTGAGAGTCCAACCGCTCGGAGTCAGAGTGCAGTTGGAGCGACTCAAAATTAGCGGGCACGTTTAACATCGATTATCGGCACGGAGCCCGGCCTCGGGAAACACCGCTTAGGACATAGCGTTTCGCCGGGGCTTCCACCGGTAGTTTTTCACCCAGGGGAAGCTTCATTTCTCTTTCTCGCCCTAGCCATCTTTCTTCGGCTTCATGGCTGAACACAAAATGTAGGCCTCACAGGCCCATGTAGTGAATACAGTACACGGTACCAAAACCTACTCGGAAATGAAACGGGTCGCCGCAAGCTAAATCATTTGTGTAGTGGCGGAGACAGTTGGCTGGAGTTTAGCCTCGTTAGGTTTTAACGCCAAAATGTAAAAGTCAAGTTAGCTTGTTAGCTACAGTGCTAACTAGCCTCAACTGTAACGATACTATCCTAAAGGGAGTCAGGCAGTTGTACTCACTGATGTGTCAAATGTAAATATGCTCGCATTACAAACATTAGCAGCTAATTAAACGCTTTTATACTGAATGTGCTGCTTGATTATTGTGTTAGTTTTCAACATTTTTAGATATTTCCAGCAGTTTGAGAAAGTTATTGATTAATGATTGTGATATGGCCTCATTGGGGGAACCTGTAGCAGACCAGATGGTTGCAGTGTAACCGCTCTTTTTTGTTGCTGCAAGTGCTTTATCTCCCTAACGAACTCATTTGCCCCCCTTCCAGGTCTCTGACAAAAACCAATGGATTGAACTTGGAGAAGAGTTTAACTTTCCAAGGAGTTGTTCCAACGCTGCATTTGCTTTAAAACAGTACTACCTTCGGTAAGTAGCATGGCCATGCAGTTCTCCTCCTCTCAGGTAGCATGTGGGAAGTGTTTACAAATGTTAAGGTGCAGTCAGCAGGATCTGGCTCACCCGCTCCTCGTACTAGGAAGCAGCACTGGTGCTGTATTTTGGCACGCAAAGCAAGGTCTATATTGTGTACATTTGTCATGACATGGTGGATATGAACTCACTTGCCTCATCAACATAAGAAAAGAACACTCTGATCTCTCTTTTTAAAAATACCTGGCCTGATGACTCTGCTGTAGTTGAAGTCTGGAAAATAGTTTGCTCTTAAGGAGCATCTTGTCTGTAATGACCCTAAGCCAGACACTAATGATGGTTATTCCTTTGTGTAAATGGTGTAGCCACAGGGCATTTGGGTTTGATACAGTACTAATGATCGAGCGGCTCCGGGTGCTGTAACGTGTGTAACATTCAGCCTCCCAAGTCTCAACACAGTCAGCTGCCGGTGATGGCAGTCTGGTGGAAACGCAGCTCTCCTCAACAGCTGGCATTTGTGGTTTTGGTGTTACTGCTTTCTCTATACCCCCGTTTTTTTTTTTCTCTCCCTCGCTCATGCAATGATTGTTCCCATCACTAGCACCTGCCTGCAGGGGATTACGCCTATGTAGCAAAGAAACGCTTGTAGCCTCTCATGGATATGTTACAGGCAACGGCAGGTCACTGGTTAACATCATAAGCAGCGGCTCATTATCTGTGCATTTTTACTAAGTTGCCTTTTGGTGCAAGCTGTCTGCTCATTTGATTACCAACTGTACACATCGGATGAGACTTGTAGCTCCTCAGTTCACCGATAAACATGAGCATTGGCTGCAGGGGAGAGACACCCCCGGCTTGCAGTGCTGCTGAAGTTCATCGAGGTCTTTCTGAGTACCGTAATGGCCACAAACCATTATTTCCTTGCCACATATTTAGTGAAAATGACGGAATACTTTATAAAGCACTTTCTCTAAAGCAGGAGATCATGTAATTTGGTGTAATGGTCAATTCAGAAGCTCAGACGGCTGACAATACAGTTGTTAAGGTGTGTTCCTTGAGTGCAAGTAGCGATAGTGCAAAGTTGTAGAGTTTTTGTGGTCTGATTTATGTATGAACTCATCCTCAATAGCTCAGGAAAACACTAACATTCAGAAAATCTGTTTTTGTTTTGTCTAACAGGCCTGAGAGTGCCTGAAGTACCTTTAACAGAAAGTCAACAGATGATTGGATTTGTTGAGCCTCTATGATACTTTATAGCAGGACACAGTTAGGCAAACTAATGTGTCTATTTTGTCACAAAGTGGTTTATAGTTCCTCTGTTCTGCAGATGACAAGACCAAGCAAAGAATTCTATGGAGCCTTTAACATTATGACAGTTTTTTAAGAATCAGTTATTTTTTTCCAGAAAATGTCACTTGTGTTACTCAGGACAGCCAAGTCACTGTAATTATTACCTGCAAGAAATATCTTTGGGAGGTGGATGAGCAAAGGAGGCCTGGCAGCTGAGTCAACCGACATGCTGAATATCACACTCGTGTCGCGACCGCCGCTGGAGCTACTTTGTAGAGTTTATCTGAGGCAGTTCAGTGTAGTGGATGTCAGAGGCAGCAGGCAGCTCGACTTGTCTTGCCTCAACTCGGGCTGATAAATAAATAGATAGAGACTATCCTCGCCTCCCGCATGCTGCTTTTTTGCTGACAGAGTATGATAGAGGCATTAGGCGTTCTTTTTTTTCCCCTTTGCATAAGTAGGCTAATAATGTGATCACCGTGGAGGGAATTGTTCATTTTGCCCTCATCCTGGGAGGTCAGAGGTTAGAGCCAGTTACTAGGTGCTCAGTGGAGCTGGTTCAGATTCAGCGTCTCGCTCAAGGACACTTAAGCTGGATGGATGTTCACTAATATCATGTGTTAATCTTGATTATCCAGTTGAATGACCATCTGTAACCGCGCATTTTTAAGCTGCGTATGCATTTTTCAGACTTTGTACTGGCAACTGAAATAACTTGTAGATGTGTGATTTGTAGTTGATGATTAGACATCTTGAAAGCAGTATCAAGTGACATTTAATGAGACTGTAATTTGGCTCAGTTTGTATCTGGCCTTTTGAGAAGCCCAACTTGTTGTCAACTCTAGTGACAATTCTTGATGCTTTTTTTACCCGAGTGAATTAAAATAGTAGGTCAGACAGAAGGATACGTCATTGCAGGGATCAAACTTGTGACTTTTCTGATACAGAACAGTCTGTCCGTTGACCAAGTTTTCCCATGTGAGTGAATAGGATGATCACGATGTGTCTCTCTGGTCAGCACTGCCCACTCAGAGCAGAGTAATAAGCAGCACCAAAGTTGTGTGCCAGCTCCCGCCGCCGTCTATTTGATATCTGAATGTCACTCGGTAATAAGTGAGCGACGCTTGCCAGAAACATTTTTCCAGCTCGTTTTCAACTTGTTGAAGCGGCGCTTGGACACCGGTCCTACCAATGGAGCTGATTTCATTTCAACTTCGGGGGAGGAAGGATTCACACTCTGGATCAAAGCATTGGCATCAAATCACACTGACACACTAAAGGCAGAGTTGAAAGGCAGCTCTGTTTTTGGCTCGCTTCATTAGCAAGGTTGAAGCAAGAGATAAAAATTTAAATGAGAGGTGTTCAAGTGCAAGAGTGTGAACGTTTCTGATATAAAGTGTTAAATAAAGTAGTGAACATGGCCAGAGCTTTGACAGGCCACTAAAATGCTTTAAAATTTCCAGATTTGATTAAAAATTTAAAAGAGTTTTTAAAAATTATTACATTACAGCACACAAATTCTTTAATTGTCCATGCGTAATGTTCCGGGACCGACCTGTTTCCCTCAGATACATTCCTGTGGCTCTAGAGAAGCTTTTACATTTCTATAATTTGACATACATTTATGTTCTACATCTGTGCACTCTGTTTCAGAGGATTGAGTTAGAGTTACCAGCGGCTGCTTCCAGTTTTCCTGTGGCTTCACTGATTTGGATGATTCTCAGTCAATACTATTTCACATCTCCATGGTCGTCCTCTTCCATTAGTACTTTCATATGATTTGGGAGCGGTTCGCACTAAGCTCTCAACCCTCGCGGGGCAACACAGCACTGATTCTTCAGTAAAACACCATCCAGTTCTCGCAGGTGCACACCGTAATTTGAGAGTGAATGAAAGGTGTTTTTGAAATAAGGCTTCTGGTGTTGCTACAGTCTTTGACTTCTTTTCCAAACTGCAGCACACTGAACACAGAAGCCAAGTCAGGTGACAGATACCCTGGCTCAACCTCTGTTTGCCCTCTTCACTGCATCCCCATTGGGAGGGAATCAGGCCCAGGAGGCACTGACTTCTAGAAACCGCTGACTTAATTTGTTGTTGGCTTAAATGGTCAAATCGTCTCTTGTCTTCCTGAGGTTTGTACACGTGGTTGGAGATGTGTAGAAGAAGAAACTCTTAAGTTTAAATGGGTAGAGTGTTGTGAGGAGTAACGTTAGTCCAGCTCCAACTTTGATTCAACGAGCACGTGCAGCAGTGATCTGTTGAAGGTATTTTGATTCATCAGTGTTCGGTTGCAATAGTAATGCACAGATCAGCTTTCACTTTTTAACCCCATGCTGTAATGCGAGCAAGTTAAGCCTCTAACCCCGCTGCCAAGGACTGTTTTTACTGTCCACAGTGATTATAGAAAAAGAAACCAGACCTTAACTATACCCGTTTCTGCCGAAATAACCAACACCACATAACCTATTTTAAGAGTCGAACATGCTGCTTCCTATACAGCACAATTACTACACCACACTTTCATCTGTCACCTTAACTGTTTGTGGTGCAGGGAAGCAGGTGCAACCAGATTCACAGGTTTACTCATTTCAGTCGATATTTGAATGTTTCACATTTTGATAGGCGTCCTCTGCTGGCACCAGACTATAGTAGTTACCCATGTGTTTCCCAACAAGTTACTAGCTTGCGACCCCCACTTTTAGGTCCCAAAATTCTCACGACCCCAGCAGCAATTAGCCAGTGTTTTAGTTGTCGTGAATTTGAGCAGGACATACTTTCTCCTCTATTTTCCAGAGAGCTGCAAACTTTTCAAACATCTTATGAAAAATAAATAAAATGAATTGGATCAATCTTTAAAATCTGCTGTGACCCCGTCTGCATATCAAACAGTGCCATGTGTGTTTAAAGATTAGGAAATTCTTTAGTTAACTATTGAGACTGTAGAGAAACAGATGTTTAAATGCACAGTCAGAGAACATGCCAGTATGCTTGATTAAAAGGCATATCTTTAATTTAGTTGGATTGAATAAAGATACAAAGTTTGGATCAGGCAACCACTGACAGGTATTGAACATTAGGCCACTGAATCTATTAATGTATCTACTCATCTATTTATGTGCTGAAATCGTACTTGACGTTGATGATGCCAAACTGCAGAGGTAATGTTGAGGGTAATGTCAAAAGTCTTTATTTTCAGATAACAGTTCACGCCTGATTTAGTCATTTAATTAAGTAGAAGACAACATGTGATATCACTGTTTTCACTGGGAATAAAAAAAAAAAAAAAACAGAAAACCAAACATTGAACTATTGCCCAGTCTTACACCACAGACACATTTCACCACCTTTTCTGCTTGGCGGGTGTTAATTTTCACACTTGATTATTAGATTACTCTGGATACCACCATTCCTGTTGTTGGTCCTTCTCTGCTTCCTGTGTATGTTGGTAGACTCTCCCGCTCATCTGAAACATCTGGACGAATTGGCCTTTTGATCTGGCTTGCATTAGACATGTTTGTATTCCCCCGCCTCATCTGAGCTGCTGCTCAGACTTTAGAGATGCTCAGATGAAGACTGGTTATGGGTAAAGACCAAGCTGTGTGCTTATTTTTTATACATCATAATAAGAAACTTTTAACTAAAATAAGAGCGGTAGAGTAAACTTGCTATCACCGATAACATCTGAGGGCTCTTGAGACTTTGTGTTTTTGGCCTGTCTATAATTTGAGCTGCCCTCCAGCCGTGTTGGCTACCACTGATAGCCTAATCTTCTCTCAGTTTCCTTGCTAACTAGCAGATGGACAGATCTGCCTTGTACTTGACAGTGGACCCCAGAATCTGGCTTCACTGCTTCATTGGAGAGATGATATAGTTAAAATGTTTGCTCTGGGACTGCAGCTCCTCAGCAGAAGTTTGTGAAGTGCATTTTACACACACATTTTTTATGTGTATTTAGTCCATCCCAAGTTATAGGAACCAGCATTTCATCAGGAACAGCTCAGGGCCCCGTTGTTCATATGTGGATAACAAGAGTTATCCACATTAGAAGGTTGATGATTTGACACAAATCTGGACTTTTGGTTCTTCGCAGATGGCTTAATCTAAACCTGAAACTATTCTCACAGCAACAAGTCCTTAAGCCCAAACCTGCAAAAGGGAAAGACTTATTGACAGTCAGTTGGATCATAACCCAGACATTTTACTGCAAACCACATACAAAGGCGTGTTTACCAAATGACTCACTTTCTTAGATTTGTAATGAGAGTGTTTATGATTATAGGAAAAAATATGCAGGTTTAGTGTTTCCCCTAGGAGTTTTTTCACAGCGGTGCTGAAGTGTGTGAGTTTTATTTTGGGTCGCTGGAATATATTAAGTGCATCTGCTGACACAAGAAGGACTTAAGACACATTTGTACACAGTTTTTAGATGTTGAATTACGTTTAATGAAATGCATCATATCCCACATATGCTGTAACAAGTGCTCCTGCACATGATGACAACTGTAACATTTGACATCTAGTGTTTCAATCACTATTGTGACTCTAACATTGCTTGTAAAAACGATTAATGACTGTTAACAAGTAACGCGCTGATACAAGTTACCTTGAAAACCATTAATCCAAGTAGTTCAAGAGGTTTTTGATTGATGACATCAAAACCAAAACTTGATCCAGTCACTCCAGTCGCAGAGACAAAATAAGTCAAATGCAGAGAGCTGGTATACATAAAGATGCCATGTCACTCATGTGGGCACAATACAGGACAAAACAAAGTGAAATGTAAACACTATCAGGAAACAGCAGCGTGTATTGCAGCTTCTGCAGAAGTGTTGAGTGTGGGTAGTGTGTATGGTGTCTGAGGAGAGAGAGATGATGTATCTGCACTCAGGAGAGGCAGGTGGGCTGGCCGTCAGGTTAGCAGTAAGCCATGAATGTAACAGTGAGTGTTCAGTGTGAGCTACAGGTTGTCAGAACTGCAGCCCAGTGAAGCTGTTTTAATGGAGTGTAGAGAAATTCTCTTGTGTGTTGTTGTGTCATCTAAATGACTCCTCTGATCGGCCTTGAAACTATTTCCAAATGAATATTGTCGGATAACCATCGGTGGCTGATCGATTGGGACACCCTGATCTGGGAGTATTCAATTTATAATTCTTGCTAGTACCCTGACTTTGGCTGCTTAAAGTACAGACGTAAAGTTAATAGCATGTGGGGTCTGTACACAAAAAGAACCAACCCACATGTAGTTTGAGATACTGTGAGCAAAAATACTTAAACACAGCTAAAAGATTCTTCTCAGTTGAGACAGAACATTTAATTTGACATAAAAATTTGTCACTGAAACACTAAAACTTATTAATTTATGCATTGCTAAAAAAATGTTCATCAGTTGCTTTGACAGAGGTTTTAGTAAGGATTCATTTCCATAGTAGGCTTGTGATGATCAATTGAAAGTCTCTTGCACGTCCACTGAGGAGATCCTCACCTCATGATGCGCCAACATTAGTTGTAAACTAACCACATTTACTGGTAATATCTAATGTTTAACCGTTCTTAAATAGTGGAAACATGGTTTAGCACAATGTAGAAACGAAAACATAACGATAAGTGACACCCATAGCAATGCAGGAATACACATAAACTGAGACTTACGTCTATAAATCTCTCAACACTCACCTCATGGAAACAGCAAACATCTAGTCTATGAATGCTGATCATGGTTTTAAGTCCTAATGCATTTTGTTTTTATTTCAAAATAAGAGTGCAGTATAACTTCATCCAGGATTAACAGATCAATCCTCAAGCTGATTTAAATAATCAAATAAGCTGGATGAGAATGAACAGAATTAGTTAAACTTGAAAACAGCTTGTTAGCGTGTATCAGCTAAGCTACATTGGAATCACAGGGCCCAGGAGAGGGTCTGCTAACATTTTGGTGTAAGACGAAACCTGAGTGTATATGGGGAGATTGCATACACTTTATGAAGAAAATCTGCTATCAGATTCACTGTCGCTTATATCATTGAACACTATTGTGAAAAACCCCTGTGTAGGGCTGTTAATATGCAAAATAAATAACTCTTATTTATTCTAAGGCTTCGGGATGACTCACAGTTTTCATCTTTTTTTTCATGCAAAATGCAGGACAATTAAAATGTGATTAAAACCACCTGTTTTTAGAGCTATAATAAATAAAAGACCAAAACCAGCTTCAAGGCTGTAATCATCATGCAGATTTTAAAAAAGATATGTAAGTTATCACACACAGCAGTGGGCTGTCAGTAGAGTCTGGTTTAATTATCAGTTGCAGCACAGATAATCAAAAGACGACTGGCTAGCTAGTATTAGCGACCTGGCTACATTGCAGGGATGGCCTGAGTAAACTAGAATTTGAATGCTGTCCCAGATTCATGGCTTCACCTCTTCAACAAACCCAGAGCGCAGATAGTAGAGTCTTCTTTAACTATGTCTCTGATGTAGATGCTGCTGCTAAATTCCCAGTGAGATAGCAAGAGCTAGCTAGCTAGCTAACTGGAGTCATGACCTTTTCATAAAATGCGGTGGTGTAGCTATTCATGTCACATTTTACAAAACGGTTAGGACTCAAGTAGGCAGCTATCATCCACTTCAATTTTTGCCTGCAAAGAAACTTTTTGTGGTCATTGTCATAACTTCCTTTTCACAGATGCAGACATTTTACACATCATGCAAAAATAAAACATCTAATTAAAGGAACAGTGTGTAACATTTACATGGGGGATGTGGTTACATTTAGCAGCGAGGATTACAGACTTCAACCAGCTGACAATTTTTCTGGTTAGATTTCCTTAAGGTTTCATTGTTCATTCAGGTCTCTTCCTCTCAAAATATCCGAGCCAGGTGATTTAAACCGGTTAAAACACTGAATAAAGCATTTTCAGGTTAAAAAAAATAAGTGTTTTTCCGACACTGCTCGTCAGAGGGGCTGCTAACTACAGTGACTGACGTCAAAACGCAAATAACCCTGTGTAGAACCAGTTTCTGGTTTGTCCGTTCTGGGCTACTGTAGAGTCATGGCGGTGCAACAAGGAGGGAAACCTTCTCCCTATGTAGATATACCTGGCTCATTCTAAGCTAACATAAACACAACAATTTTTAGGTGGTTATGTGCTAAAGAAAGCATACTGATTATGTACATTCCATCTCGCCAATACATCCCCCTAAATCCTTCACTCTGGGCGTTTGACTGAACAAATGTGATGCATTACCCAGTCCTATCTCTGTACTTATTGAGCCTCACAGCTGTTTATGATGAATGATACTGTAAGGGAAACGGTTAAATCCACAAAATAAACAGCAGCTGCAGATGAGAGGGATCAACTTTTAACGTCGTCTGACCACAAAGTCATACAGACAAGGCAAACAGTAGTCATTTCAAATAAACACTCGGAGACAGGATTGATATTTAGGAGAGGAGAAGGTGGATTCAATGCCAAAAAGAGTTTTTTCCCCCAGAATTACATAACGTAACATGCAGAGTCCAAGTTAGAATATACATCAAGTATATTTCCAAGGAGGTGCTGTACCTCCACACTGAAAAGCAATCACAGAAAGTCCAACATAGTCAAAGGAAAACATCTTTTCCTTGACATGTATCACCTGTGTTGGCGGTGTGCTGGAGGAACTTGCACCAGTGTGAAAATTCTTCTACTGTAAAAACCCTAATTTGAACTAAGGAAATGCTGCACCACCGAGTTGCTGTGCCATTGAGACTGACATGGCAGGCAACAGAATTGGAAGTGCTTGCACTTAAAAAGGGTTTCATTGTATTAGTATAGCTTATGTTTTTGCACTGACCTTTCCATTAGCATACCTGCACTGACCACATAGGTTAAACGGACTCTTCTTTGCACTTACATGAGTCAGAGGAGTACCAATAAAGCACACTTTCGATTATTCTTCAGTGTCTGTGTAAATCCTGTCAGCTTCCTTGCATTTTACTACGCTCTAGTGTGACTTTAAGTCTGCTTTTGGGCAACAAATGTTCGGATCTGTAACCGATCCAACTTTTTACAGTATTTTCTCAATTGGCTCCACCATCAGTAAACGTTCCCGTGATTATTGACAAAGCAAACCACCCTCCGCCTGTGCTGGACAGCCGGCTCCATTAAATCCCAGCAAACATTTCTGTCCAGAAATTGGCAGTGGGTGTGTTTGCATGTCTGCGTCCACGTCCAGCAGGGGGCAATGGACTCCCACACACCGACACACTGAGAGGGCATTTGGGCAGCTGAGTGTAATTGAAGCCAAGAGTATCTGCGCCGGTGTGTTCCAGATGACCATAGATAACACAACACTAATGGCTGTGGCTGTTTGCAGAATGTATGTGTGTTCATCATATCTCATGCCTTGGCAGTTTCCCACCCTTTGCACTTGTATTATTTTGGAGGGAAAATGAGCCAGCAGTGATAATACACACACCTCCCTAAACAGTTGTAGTGAAGTGATGGATGTCCGGTGGTTTCTGTTGGTTGGTAGTTGCGTGCCACTCAAGAGGCGGTGGGGGACCGATGTTCCTCTCATCATGCATGTTTGAAAAAATGGGAAGTGGAGAAATGAGCAGCTGCAGTCAGACCCCCCTCTCCCTCCCTCGCATGCCCCCACCCGTCTTTACCCGCAGCCTTTTTCTTGCTTGTGCCCAGACAGCAGTTGATGACGCTGCAGTCGGGACTGGGGCCTATCTCTCCCGCTCTCACACACTCCTCACTCACTCGCTCACTCGCTCTCTCTACAAATGAAGGCTGAGTGTATTTATAGTCCAGCGTGTCACCCGGCAGCCAGCGGACGGGGGATTACCTTGGCCACGATGAACAAGCGGGGCCTCATTCAGTAACAGGCGCTCGCTCGCTCGTTCGGTGACTCACGGCCACACAGGCAGGGTTCACCACTGCTGAGGTATTTTGCTGTGTCTGTGTTTGTGTTTTTGTTTGTCTGGCGGATTTCTCTGCATTATTACAGGATGTTTATCAAATCCAAAAAAGCCTGAATCGATGGTTGCATGCTCATGGAGAACATTTTCTCCCAAGTTAAGTGCAAACTTTTCAAGGGCGGGAGGATGATTGCAGTAATAGATGAATTGTTTGCTCGATGTCAGCTCCCAGCTGTTAGTGTTGCAGCCAGTTCACTTGTTTCTACTATAGGCTGTTGCACCGTTCAGATAAGAAATTGTGTTATTCAAATAACCCCATTTGCATATTTGTATTCAAAGTAGTTTGAACTAAGCTAACCTCCTGCTCTGATAAGCCAAAATGAAAAGAGCTGTTCAATCTGATATTTACTGAGACATTTTAAAAGTTTTCGGGCAACTCATCCTCTGGAATATGTTGCTGTGAAGAATAATCTTTGCCTGTACAGTGATCTAATTACAGTACTTAGATTTTCAGCATGTAACAGTCAGAAAATGTGGGATTTTAGAATTGAAAGTGCATTAAAAATCTACTTTTTTTGTGACCGCAGTTTCATTGTCTGATGTGTCACATCTCACACAGTCCTGTTACTGACTCATGTTGCTCTGCGCTGCACTCGACAGCCCTCTGTCATACAAAGACCTGCTTATCTCATGTAGTGCAGTGCTCATTTTTTAGCCTCACTTTCTACGCCGATCATGCTTCACTTAACACTTTGAGCCTTTGAAAGCACCATGGGTTTGGCAGAAGTGATTGCCACGGGCTCTGTCAAGCTTGAAAACTCCCAAACTAGTAAAGCGAGGTGAAGGCTCACTGTGGAACGCTATCAAATTGCATTTTAGAATGAAACTTTTGAACTGTGTAATTTACACTGAATGTGCAGAGTAATATAAGGATGATTTCACTCTTGCGTACACTGAATTCCTAAGTAGATTCATGTTCCATCTTGACTCGAAGGTGCACTCTGCAAGATTTTATTTGTTGCATCCCTCCACTTTGTGTCAGTGTGCTTGTTGCTGTGGCATTTCTGTAGAGGTCAGACTTGGACTTAGGACTGTACGGGGAGCTACTGTGAAGTCTTTTCTCTCCAGTTCTCTGATGTTTGGGTGTCTAAAGGTGGTGCTCTTTGTCTCTCAGCAATGAGTGCTTGCACTGCTCATGTTTCATACACACTCATTCATCTGTTTGCAGTTCATAATTTGACAGGGTTGCTGTGAAATTATTGAAATTCCTTCAGCTGATAAGCCTTTTTGTGTTAAGAAACAGTGGCTTGTTGTTCCAAAAATCAATATTTGTGCTTTTATTGAATCAAAAGCAGTAAGGGAACAACTTAACTTGTAGTGCTGAGGTCACATTGAGTATCATGGTACACAAGACTACTTTATTAAGTCAGATGAACGGAATTTTTATTTGCATTAAAGTGGATTTTGCTGTTTCAGCAGATAGTCTCCTTGACAGTATGTCTGGTTGTAAAGCCTTTGTGATAGAACGATCTATAGGAAATGTGAGTCGTTTCACCCTTTGAAATATCTGAAAGCTGTGACACATTTAGTATTGTGTCTGACATTGATAACAGGTTGTTTTTCCTCCGAACCTAGATGAAACATGTAATGATGGTGGTATTGCAAAACTGGTGTACTTTAAGGCTTTTATCCAGCAGTGTATATTCACACATGTTTTGTTTTGTGCCATCCTGTAGCTTTTGAATTGGAGTAAGAAGGTAAGGGTTGGTTAAAAACATGTTGAATTGCTTTCAAAGTGGCTTATAATTACCTTTTTAAAATTGGGCGCATCCAATCAGTTGAATCCTAAACCGACATAATTAAACCTTTTGTCTTGCCAGGTGTGGTTGGAGACACAGCCTGCTAGCTGTGTTAATACACAGAAATAATGCTCACTGCCCAAACTCATGTCCCCACTGGTTACCTAGCCTTGGCCACTCTGCACTGTGCACGGTGGAAGCTAGCTAGTAGCAGCACTTAATTGGTGATAACCACTAGTAAAGCCGTCCTGACCCAGCAGCTCACCCACCTGCGGTCTGGTTTCATCCTGTGGCACCCAGTGATGAAGCAGCTCAGTTTTGAGCCCCAAACCCCCTTTAGCATCACTGTTAGCATTGTCAGCAGTGACGGCACAGCTAGAGGTGCTAATATAGTTAACAATGCTAAAATGGTTTTGTTGCTCAAAACGAAGCCACCTGCTCACCGAGGCTACCTGTGGGGAGACCAGAGCTAATTTAGCTCCCACCCGACCTTGATGGTGCGCAGTGCAGAGTGACCAAGGCTGAGGTCGGCTAACCAGTAGAGTACCAAGGCTGGGCAGTAGGTGCTATGTTTCTGCATGCTAAAATGGCTAGCCAGCTATCCGTCGGCAAAGCCAACAGAAAATAAAATAAAAGGCAAGTCATTTACAACACAAAACATTAAAATTTCACCCCATCTAAATGGATAGTGCTTTGAAATTCAATACTTAGTTTCACTGAGTCAATTAGTGAAGTTTGGAGTGCTGGACCAAATAAAAAGCCCTCTTGTATTTCATGTCTTTTGGCGCTTTTTTTAAATTTATTTATTTATTTATTTTTTCTCCAAAGTAACTGGTTAGCATCCCTTATAATTGAGGCATTTTTTTTTACGCACAGCACAGGATTCAACTATTCATTTAAATATATGAAACCTTTCATTCAAAGTACCCCTGCCAGACAAAACTGTTTTTCTTGTTTATGTAGCCTAAAATGTCTGTAGCTAAAGGGGGCCACGTCTGCACACTTCCCTAAAATCTGAGATTCAAATGTAAGCTGAGCAGGCTAGATTAAGTATGCCACTAATACGAAAGCCATTCCTGCTGTCTAATACTTGAAACACATATCGACAGGGGAGAGTTTGCATTAGCCTTGTGAAAATTCTGACAGCAAACATGATAGAGTGTGCAGGATTTGGATGTAAACTGGACCCTGGAGCTTCCTTCCACTATGTATGAACGACCCCTTTGTTGCAGATATATTGTTGTATATTTCCCAACCATTTACACTGTGTCAGTCACTGCCAATCTACACTTATCATTCTGATACATCTGCAAGTCGCCGCTTTTGGTACACAGCAGACTCCTCATCTGGGTCTGACTTAGGCTCAAATATGTATGACTAAATCTCTCTGATGTTGCCTCTAAGGCTTATGCAAGCCATCTTGATGTTCACTGCTCTTTCACCGGTCAACCTAGCGCGAGCAGCACTGGAGAAAACGGAAAGAAAAAGCTGCTGCAAACAGCAGTGGTGGGTGTCGTGGAGGTCAGATCCAGATTTTCTCAATGAGGGAGAAGGCAGAGATGTGCTTCAGCTTCTAGCTTTCTTTTACTATTATGTGGGGAAACCATGTTAAACAAAATATCAGTATCAGTGTTAGTATTTTTACATAATTCAAAATGTGTCTGGAGGGGGACTCAAAAGATTATGTTGGAGAACATGACAGCAGCACCCTGACTTAGAGCTGAAAAGTTAGGATGGTAAAACAAATGTCAGTCAAAGCTGTATTCATTGTCTCTGGTTTATCAAGGTTTAGGATACACTGCAATCATTTTAGGGATGAATGACATAATAATGAACATGTATCAGTATTTTTATTTGCATTTTTATTTTTGATTTAAAAAAAAAAAAACAACTGCACTACTTTGACATTTTGTTTCATGTTGTCCTGCTAAACTAGAGGAAGAGAATCTATCTGTGTGAACTGTTTTCCTCTAATTGCAGACATTTTTTAGACCAGCTTCTTGGTGTTTAGTTGATAGAAGCTGTTACCACTTAAATTTCAAAATGCACTCAGACTGTGAGTCAGTGGCTTGAAATGAAGACTCAGTATCGCAGAGTACGCTTCAGAAGCTTCAAGGTTATCATATTCATAGAAAATATGGCTGCATAATTAAAAAAAACCTAATCTTCAGTCTATTGGAAAGAAAGTGAAGCACATTCGTAGCAAAATTTACACCAAGCAAGTCTTGGCTCATCGTCTGTTTTGTTTTCTTTCTCCGCAGATACTTGGAGAAGTATGAGAAAGTCCACCACTTCGGCGAGGATGATGAGGAAGCGCAGCCGGGGAATCCCAAAGCCTCTCTTCCAATCGGTGCAATTCCCAGCTCTTATAACTACCAGCAACACGTTGTATCAGGTAGGCAGGGACTCTGCTTCTTGTCTGCGCTGAACTTTGGTATTCAGAGGCTTTCTTCTTCTCTCTGTGTTCACAAGTTCACTCTTTGTTTCTGTCTGGGTCACGTCTGTATCAGCTACACGGATTCAGTTTCCATTCGAACACTTTCTTGTTTTCTGTCTCACTTCTCTCTGAAGCTCATCCCGTCTCTCTGTCTGTTTCTCTCGGCCCCTCGGCCAACTCAAACACTTAATCCTACCGCAGATGTGATTACAGCAGAGCATCACTTCATCAGAGCTGTGTGTGAGATTCATGGGAAACTGGTCAGCCCACAGGTCAAGTATATGCATAAAAATGTGCCTCAACAGAAGCTGTTTGTTTCAAAGATTTTCTAGTGGGTTGAATTTATTTCACAAGAATATGAGGACGGAAATATGTTGATTGCAAGTTTTGATGAAGGTTCAAATAGCTCAGAGCATTATAAGATGCAGAGTTTGAGATGACAAATTTCCATTTATGAAACATTTTTTGTTTTAACTGGAAATCCACCTTGACATTTTAATAGAAACATGTCAGGGTTTCATATGCTCAAGTCAAGCAGGCTGCATTTTGTTGCCTTGACGTGATGTTACCTCCCATGAAATGTTGAAATTTTGTTTTACTGCTGAGGTTTTTCTGCAGATTAATCTCTTGAAATATAATGTGGCAATCAGTGAGCTTTAGAGGTGCGTGTAGGAGGACTTTGTTTCCTTTGGACAGAGCTAAGATAACAGGCTGCTGGCTGCAGCTTTATGAGAGTGGTATCAGTCTTCTCATTCAATTCAAGAAGGAAAATAAACAGAATTCCCAAAATGTCTCACTAATTCTTTATCCAGGAAAAGCTTGGCTACTAGGGGTGTAACGGTACGCAGAAGTTTTTTTGTTTTTTTTTTCGAGTTCTCTTGAGTTTAAGTTGCAGGGTGGAAAATCGATCATTTTGTGGTCAGATTGATCAGAGCTGATCAAATCGATAGATTAGAGGCGGCGCTGCAGGAGAAACAAGTGAAAGCTAAATTTTAGACCCAGTGCTGGACAATGCGCATTGTCTAAAAATAATTTTATGACTCGGCAGCAATATTGAGTTTACAGTTTTGGTTTAGACCACAGAGCCTGCGTGTTATTATTTTATTATCAACATAAGTATGAGGGCAACACATAACCCTATACTACACATTAGCCTAGCAGAAGCTACCGGCAGACTGGCTGCCGGCAAAGCACAACCACTTCCAAGTAGGCTGGAAAAACAAGATGGATAACACTCAAATAAGAGGGCTGTTGTTCTAAGAAATAGAGCTTTCTATTTTCATATGAATTAATGAAATGTTTTGTTTAGATTACACTGCGCCTGGCACTCTGCTGCTCCATCTGTGCCCAGAGTATGCTCTGAGTGTGGTGCTCTGAATAACGCTCCTTATGAAGGATCCCTCTAAAAACAAAACAAAAAATCAATATGTGGCGGCAAACGCTGTTATTGGTGGCACGGTGGTGCAGTGGTTAGCATTGTCACCTCATTAGGATATGCATAAGGATAAGTTTGTCATAGTTTATTTTGAATGGACAGTATTACAAGTGTCAAAGACAGGCACAGTCTTCCTGCAAGGAATGAGGTAACATTTTGCCCACTGGCAATTTTGGTAAACTATTTTCATTATAAAAATTATGAACATTTAAAAACACCTCTATATTGCAGTGAACAATGACCTCTCCAAAAGGCAGGTCACAACAGGTTGTTAAACTGAAAAGCATCATTGTGCTATGAGACTGAAAATGTGAAATACATAGAATATTAAATATATAACTTGTGCATTCAGAGGCGTCTTTCAATTAGTTCCACATTGGATATATGCTAATGCAACTGCCAGTTGCTTCAGCATTTGTTTCATTTTATCTCATCTTGCTTTTGCATCTAAAGGCTGGAGTTGGGCTCTGGTTTGTTTTGTCCTCGTGCTGGTGATCGGTACATCTGGGAGATGCCATCAAATGTGCGTTAGCATGTAGGATTTGTTTCCATTCACATCCCCTACAGCTGTGGCACAACTCCAACACACTGTCCTGGTCTTGTAAACAACTCTTTCTCCTTTGCTCCGGTGTTTGATTTGCGCTTGTCATAGTGTGACTGACCTGCACGCCAACATCAGCATTTGCTACTAATGGTGGATAGCTAAATGTTTCAAGGGAACTTTAATGGGAGCATTGTGTGCATCAGTCTACATACCATGTATTCTATGTGTGGCTGCCTGAACTAAATCGTTACCCCGTACTGTGACAAATGCACAGACTGTTACATCCCTATAGGTTACCATCTAGGGATGTCCCGATCCAGCTTTTTCACTTCCGATCCAATACCGATATTACAGCCTTGAGTTTTGGCCGATACTGATCCGATCCAAGTGCGTATATACATATTCACTTATTTTGTTGTCAGTCATGTTAGAAAAGGTTTGATCAAGTGATATTATTCTAACAAGAACAACTACTTAATCGGGTTAGTTAGAATGATCCACAACAGTTGGTATGAGAAACTGACCCGTTTATTGTTAACAGGGTTAAATACACAAACTTTAAACTTGAACATTAACGTTAAATAAAAATATAGCTGGTTTCCGTTGGCCCCTTAATAAATAGAAAATAAATCAACAGAAGAAATCTTTAAAATGTCTAACATTGAAATTAAAATAGCAGCAAGACTCCACACACTTGTGCTTTGGCCACCTAATAAATAAAAAATAGATTAACACCACAAGACATTGTTGACATTTAACAAACAATGCAGGCTTTCCTTTTCAGTTATTTTAGCAGTGTCAGTGCCAGCCTGGTGCTGCTGTTTCCTGGGACCAACAGAGGGGACAAAAAACCACACACAATATTGTACAACTGTTTAAACAAACAATAGTTCATCCATGGCTCCAATTTCACTAATTGTGCCCAAAACAATGCCATCAGTGCTCTTTACTTAAACAGTAAGAGTGTAAACCAAATAAAAACATCACTGTCAAAAAAACAGAGTAGAAAACAAAAAGTCAGTTAACTAAATTGACCGCTACTCCTCCTACCCTTCCCTCGTGTGTGTGTGTGTCTGCATGCTGGCCTGGTGGATTGATAGTAAGTGCTGGAGCGGATCACTGGAATGGACTGCTTGGATCAGACTCTGTGGAAAACTGGATCGGAGTTCTGGGACCGGCATTTTTCCATGCAGTCCGATCCGATGCCGATGCACGATTTTTGCTAATATCAGCGGCCGATACCGATCCGAATATCAGATTGGGACATCCCTATTACCATCAGATTGATCCAGTTCATACAGTTTAAACTACTACAAATAACTGCATCATCTCTGCATGATGGGAAATCCCACGTCAGAAGTAAAAATTGTCTTGTAAAAGTAGGTGGGTTTTTTTTGGTACATATTCTTCATTTTGCCTTTTGGTCAGGTTGTTCTGTTCTGCTAAGTTTTCTAAAAGTCCTTGCTTATTTGTTTCACCTGGTGTTCTTGGCACAAATCTCCATGGTGATCTTTATTCATAATCTCATGATGCACCGAGGTACTTGTGTTACTTTGTCATACCAACATTTGAACATCCCAATAACCTCATCGGGGCATCTGATTCACTCTGCCTCAGTAATGCCGGCTTTCCACACAAAGAAAGCAATTACTGCCAAACTGAGAGACAGAAAAAGTGTCTGTATTGTTTTTTGACTTCACAGACCTGGCCGAGGAGCCCTGCACAGCTGAGCTCTCTGACATTTGTCCAGTTCAGGAGCCTGCTTACTCTACGTCACATTCATCACTTTTATTACACACTGACTCATTTAATTCAGTTTTCACCTTGCAGAGAACTGTTGTGTTTGAATCAAGGCTATGAAGCGTGCAAATGCATTGTTGATGCCTTTTATTCCTTGAAAGTTGCCTACGCACACCTTAGTATTGACTACCGCTAAGAATTTTTTTTCAACCCGAGCTCAGGCTGCTTTTCTGATGAAAGAAACTCTGAGCATCTGAGTAACCACATTATATTTCAAACCAAATGTTTCTGTGCAAGCGTTCCGTGCCAAGGCCAGCCTCTTGTCTCTATTGTCCAACCCCGCTCACACAGGGTGAATGGGAGCTGTCCATTAGCCTCAGCATCGTGGTGTTGACCGCTGAGCTGTTCTCAGAGGTAATTGACTGTCCTGACAGCAGTTATTGATGAAGGGAAGGAGGAAGCACTTGTTGGCTTTCCCTCCACCTCAGTTTAGATTAGAGCCTGCAGCCTTTTAGTCGCAGGCTCTTTTCTCTAACAATAATCAGCCGTCTGCCTGGTGAGCTAAGTGACTCCAAAACATAAGCACAGTGGCAAAAGACACACGACAAACAGTGGTGAACTGTGTCGGTGGCTTGTGTGTTTTTCTCAGTCACTACTCAGATGAGTCAGGCATTAAAAGGAAACAATGTTTTTCCCTTTGCAGTTGACTTTGCAACTCTTTTTGAAGGCTTGTTGTTGTAGGGTGTAGGCTGGCTGTGAGTGATGGTGTTTCACTAATGCTTTGCTTGTAGGGAGTGCTGGAGTGATTTGAATTTTCTTCAGACAGGCCCATGTGAAAACACATTGTCATTACTTCAGCAAATTGAGTATAGCTTCTTTCTCACTGGACAAAAAACCCACTAACATCTGGCTTTTTATTTAACGGAAAGGGCTTACAATCATCATTCGCTTCTGGGACGAATGACACTGCAGTAGTCACAGTCTTTTATCGGCTCCAGCTCCTGCTTTAATCGGTAGTGATAGAAATTCAACATCGGGTGGATGCACTAATTGTAGCCCCTTTGCTAGCGCCATGCAATAACTGGTAGCCACAAAATACAGTCTGTCTCTGTCCAAGCAGTGCTCAAAACTGTCAAAATTAGTCAGCACTGAGTTTGAAAGAGACTAAATAAGTTTTCTGTTTCTCAACCTGTTTTCCTGCCTGTCTGTGACATTGAGGATGACACACCAATCGAAAAGCAGTCTATCCCCTTTATTTTATTGGTTTTCCTATGTTAAAAAAACACCCATACACATAAATTTTAATGGGAAAAGGGTATAATAAAACAACTAAAGCAGCCATAATCAATGTTTTTAAAGTTGCCAATAGATCACGACTATTCCCAAATGAAATAGCTTGTTTTATTAAATAAGCAGTCCAAAAGCCAAAGAGATTCAGGGTACTGTTTTAAATAACTTAAGAAAAGCATCACATCCTCACATTTGAGAAGTTTGAAACAGGAAATATTTGGAAATGTTGCTTGGAAAAAAGACAAACTGTTATCAGAATATCAAAACACTGGGTATCGCCACTGATTTTGTGAAACGATTAGATTCCGATGGACAAAGTTTCAGTTTGATTCCCGATTGATTTAATTAGGAAACTCGATTCTGCTTGAATAAGAGATTCTAAAAGAACTACTGCTGTAAATTGTACAAGGAATTGAAAATAATAAATTAGAAACAGGATTAGACTTGAATATCTTAAATATAATTATGTTGTTCAGTGCAGTAACAGGAATATTAAAAATTTCAGAATCACTGTACTGAGTACTCAGTAATATCTCACAGGAAACAAATCTAAAACATCAATACAATAAATAATTTTCCTGAGAGCACAATACTGAGCGAAGTTTAGGGCTGTACCTGACTCAGAATTATGTCAGTCAAATTATATGTAGCTGTTCACTATCAATATTCGAATATTTGTTCCTTTTTCCCCACATAGAGAGTTTGAACAGGGTTCGGGGGGACCTTCAGGGTGACAGTGACGTACACATGATATAGTAAACAAACCAAGTTAGCCCTCTGAGCTAGTGAATGCTAATTACGCTAATGACAGATCCGAAGTGTGCAACAACACTTTTGCAATCATTAGATAAGAAACAAAAGCCAGAGACTGTATCATATGAAGTTGCTGCAAACTGTACATTCGCCACTTCTAAGCAGGAGGCAGAAGATAACGTTATCTCTGACATGCCTGACATGTTTATGTTTGTCTAACAGGCGTATTGATAAAGAATTGGTTTCTTACTCACAAAGGTTTAATTGCGCTGACGGTAACAAAAGTACTTGTCAACTCGAGTTATTTTCCAGTGAATTTCGCTGTACAGTCTCCACCGTGGCCTCTCTGCTCTGCTGTACGCTCTTTGTTTGTGAGTGTGTGGAGGAGCAGCTCTGACACACACACAGGAGGTAACACTGGAGCTTATAAATACTACGGTCTTTCATGATTTAGCCCAGGGGCTGTTTAATACCAGTGAGATTAACAGGGTTAAAGCTTCATGTATCAGGAAAAAGCATATGTGAAAGGATCGATCTCAGTTTTTATTAACCAGTAACGGATCATTCAAATGAAGATTGATGAGGATTGGTAAATCAATTATTTAAACCTAATTGGAGCATGTAGCAGCTAAATAGCCAAATATTTCCCTCAGGAGTTTGTGTGGACCAAAACTAGAGGCATGTGTGAATTACCTGGAACCTAGTTTGGCATTTCTGTATCATCTTCTTGTTACTCATTTGCTGACATATACACTGATATCAATACATCTGCTGTCAGCTGATACACGCTAATATATCTGCCTGGCTGATTTTATTGGTCTAGCTCTATTACAGACTATTCATAACTGAACTCTGTCTGTACCCTGGGCTCTGTATTTAAAGGTAACTGTTGTGTAGTAGGACAGCCAGGCTGAAATTGTGCCATGTTGTCTTGGCAGGCTCAGTGACAGTTAATTATTTGACAGTTGGTGTGTAAATTCTCACTGAGCTTTGGTCTTCCCTGTTGTCTTATCATGTTTTGGTCACAGGCCTACAACATTAAATCCACTCTGCTCATAAAGCCCTCTCTGTCAGATGTGCCGTCGTACATCAGTCGTCTGCCCCTCCGTACAGTGCCGGCTCGCTGCAGGTGTTGGAGCACAAGCAGACACAGGCAGATCCTGAATGGAGCTGTTGCTGCTATAATAGCACCTCAGCTGAATTACATTTGCCTGTACAAACCTTTTCAGCATGGAAATCAAATTGGCTCAGCGGGATTCCTCTCTGCTTTATGATTGGTTTCCAGAGGCAGCAGTCGACAAAGATCCTGCACCAAATTGAAATATCCACTGTATGGAGAAATGACACCAATGCACACAAAATGATTGATAGGAGAAAATCAGCCCATAGGATAGGAGGAGACTTGGGTCTTTGTTGTCAAAATGATTGCACGTTGACAGACTGGATCGTCTTGACATTTAGAGCTGTTGGATAACATTCAAGTCATGATTCTTTCCTCACGCGGGGATCTCCACTGTTTAGGATTAAAAGTGTTTTAATTATAAAAAGCCCATCGCGGAGGTTGACTGAGTCAAAGACAAACACAATTAAAAGTTGGAGCACATTCATGTTCCTCAGTCACACAAGACACGGCTCATCAAACTAATTTGAAGCAAAGACAGCTCTCACTAAACCGCTTAATGCCCCATTTGGTTTGCTTAAACTCAGTTAAAGGAAAAATAAATCTGAGTTCAACTGGCTGAAGGTGTTTAGAGGCAGCAGCACTACAGTGAGGAGACAGAGTAGGGTAACCGAAAGCTTTTACTCTGCAACTCTGTTGCTCTGTTCACATGATGCAATGATTGCTTTTTAAATCCTCTTCTCTGTGAGTGTTGCCTGTCTTGTCCTGCTCCATTTCTTCTCTGCATCTCCTCCTCCAGAGATGACTTCAAGGTCAAATGCCGTGACAGCGGTTTATGTTTCACATCATTAACATTACACTGTGTACATTAAAAACATTTGTGTGCACTTTTGCTTTGGTGTGCAGTATTGTGAAGCTTCTTTTCTTGGCTTTGAATACAGCAGTTGTGTATTTTCCCCATTTTCAGACATGTATTGAGTGCTTGTTTGACATAAGGGCTGAAGTCAACCAAAGAAAATCTTATTCAATTGAAATTCTACCTGCTCTTCCACCATTCGATTGGTCAATGAGGGAAAAATATCAGCACGTCATCTCAGGATTAACTTGAGAGTGCACTCCACCTTGTAGTTCTGTGTGTCTACCAAAGAGTTTTTACCCAAGGCCAGTGATTTTTTATTTTATTTTATTTTTCATTCTTTGCATTCAGAGTGCCACGTACTTACACTATGCTACAAACACTAGCAGTGTGACGAGGCGCTGAACAGCTATTTCGCGCTCGTTTATCAATTTTTTGTTTGTTTTTTCCTGGTGCCCAAGAGGTGAAAATGTTCACCTTTTGCGTAAAATGTTGCGGCCGTTTATCATTGTCACTTTCTTACCAGCCGTCCAATCACAGTGTAGGAGGGATGGGAAAAATACTACATGTACATGGGGTGCCTGCTCTACTAGGTGAACTAGTGGGCACCCAAGAAATCAGTGTTGAACCTACACAGCGCGTCAAGTCCGTCCTCTTTCCCGAGTATGCTATCGCGTGCTGATTTTTCGACTTCTGCAGATATTCTGTATCCTAGCAACCAGACACCAAGTAAGCATCTAAGCTGAAAAAAATGCTTCACCTTTGAAGCTCTCTAGCGCTCCCCGCTGGGCGTTTTCAGAAGAACACCTGGCATTATCAGCTGGGGAAAAAACACTGTGGTGGACACACAACCTTATGACATTAACACCAGTGATTGTCTGACCAATGAGAATTCGGTTGGACAAGAGCATATCGACTAACCACCTGGCAGGTGTCAGCCCTAGTTCTACAGCAGTTCTTAAATGTATTTAGATTTGTAATGTGCCCAAACTTGAATTTATGAGCTGCATATAGGGAAAATTTTGAAGTATATGGATTTTTGTGTTACAAAGTAAAACTTGTATGCTGCTGGAACGTGTCCAGCAAGTGTTTCAGTGGGTGTGCACCATCATATAGCCTAGAATACTTTAGTAAAGAACAAGTCAAAGACATTTCTTTCACCTCAGTGACATTTCATAGCCTAATTTTATTATTAGATGCATAAAATAACCCTGATGTGTGTTTTTCTTCTCTCTCTCAGACTATCTCCGCCAAAGCTATGGACTTTCTTCAGATTTCGTTCCCCCGTGCGACTACAACAAACTGGTGCTGTCTCTCCTTTCGGGCCTACCCAACGAAGTGGACTTTGCCGTTAACGTTTGCACTCTGCTTTCCAACGAGAGCAAGCACGCCATGCAGCTGGACAAGGACCCCAAACTGGTCACGTTGTTGCTGGCTCACGCTGGCGTCTTCGACGACTGTACGTTCCCCACTCTCACTCAGACTGTGCTCCTCACTTCAGATGTTGAACAGCAGGATAGGAAAGTTATTTACAGTGGAAAAGTGGTCTCTCACTTCATCTGTTGCACTCATTAGAGCTTTAGCCAACAAAGTAATCTTGTAATTTACATAACTTTAGACAGTTGATTCTCTACATTTGAATTGTGGAGTACCTGTTGAAAATGGTCGGTCAATTTAAGATATCTAAAGTGCATTAAAGTTACTCATATTCCTAGTTTCATCTTCATTGTGTAGACCTATGGCAGGTTAATATTAAGTAAATACTTTTACAATTTGCTGCTTCCTTTCTCACCTCTTTGTTCTAGAATCAAAGGTCCTCTGTTCCTAGCACCTCCTAAATATAATTTGTCAAGGGATTGAAGAAGAGAAGGGAATAGAGACAAATAATATTGAACTGAACTCTGATGCTCTGCTCTAACCCTCTCACCCTTTGTGCTTTTGTAGCGCTAGGCAGCTTCTCCGGGGTATTCGGGACGGACTGGAAGGAGAAAACCTCCCGGGACTTTGTCAGGGTAAAGTACAGAAAAATATTTATTATTGTGTGACCTTTTGTGTCTCCTGCAAGCTGCCCACATTTCTTGATTTGACCTATTATATATAGGTATCAAATACTGCTTTCAGTAGGACGCCACAGAGCATCTGTTTCACTCGTCACTGTGTGAAGATTGGCTGAAAATCCAGCGGTTGCTCCTAACAGAGGAACCACAGAGAGCACTTTTCTCTGAGACATCTTTAAAGAGAATGGGGGTCAATCCACTTTGATCTCGCTCAGTTTAAGAGGCGTGCATAAAAGTAAAGTCATGACTCAGGAATAATGCAGTGTAGTTTTTAGTGTATCCTCAGTCATGAGTGCATTATCATGGTTGCTAGAGTGGTCAGAGGTCACAGACAGCCAACAGAGGGCCAGTGTCTTCAATACAAAAGGCTTTCATCTGTGTTCTGCTACTGAGGTTGCAAGTGGTTTTAGTGCCAGATTAAAGGGAAACAAAGTCTGCTTGGGGAGTTCTTCTTTGTGTATGGAAAAAGAGTTGTATGAAACGTGTTGTATCTCCAGAGGGAGCTATGTGAAGTCTGATAAATGTCCTCAAGTGACAGGTTCAATTTGGAGCTGACGTCTACAAGTTTGAGAGTGACAGAAATCTGAAGGTGTGAAGTTAGAAACAAATGAGCTCACCAGCCCACATCTCTCCTCTGTTTGAGGCCAGAGGTTCGAGACTACATTAGCTGCTGTATAACTATAACACACCTGAATGTCTGACCAGACTGTCAGCAGTTCACTTTCTCCAGTGGGATTTTACAGCAGTTTGCCTCCTTTAAGTTGCATTACCGCCTCCTTCTGGCTTCAGTAGTCCACTGTTACCCTATTCTATTTCAGTCTTGCTTTCAAAAACTTAAATATCCATTTCCTCCCCTCCACCCTTTCCTCACACTCAAGCACTTCTTTAATCCTGACCTCCACTCGTCCTAGCCCCTGTAGCCCTGTAATCATAGTCCTTCTTCCCTCTTCATACTTCCTGCATGAAATCGGGACATGCTCAACTGTCTCCTTTTCTTGACTCCCAGCTGGATGTTTCACTATGACAAAAAGTGTGCTATTCAAGTTGCTACGACCAATTGTCAATCTGCTCGTAACAGCTCACTCCCAGCATTAGGTAGCTAAGTTAAAGGGACAGTTTGCTCTAAAATAAAAAACAAAAATTCCCTCTTGCCTATAATACGACCAAAGAAAATACTGTTACTGGATGAATCCTGCAAAGAGACATTGCTGTTGAGTCTTTGATGCATATTTTTTGGCTCTTTGAGCACCACAAACTGAGTGCTATCTAGTTCCATAACATCGGAGAGAAGGCAGACATCTCTACAGCCAATATCTCCAACACTCAGCAACTCGCACCAAAACAATCTAGACTGATAAACAGCACCACAAGTAAGAGGAAAAATATGTCTTTTTGATTTTGGGGTGAACTGTCCCTTTAACATACGTTGCTAGAGGATTGAGTATACAGTCCCTGACAAAAGTCTTGTCGCTTATCCTAGTTGTAGGAACAACAAATAATAACCTGACTTGTAGTTGATCAATTGGGATCAGAAATAGCTTATATGAAAGGCAAAGGCCTTTAGATTATGCTTATTATACCAAAATAAAGTTGTGTATCATTCATTGAGTTTTATCATTTAATTAGGACAGAAAGGTCAGATCTTGCTTGGACAAAAGTCTTGTCGTGTCTTTAAACGATTCAACCAATCACAGATTAGAGCTCCACCTGTGACAAATACTGTAATAAACACATTCCCAGGTGTGTATAAAAAGAACCCCAGCACACCAGACCTTCATGTGAAGTGCAACCTGACCGCTGACAACATGCCAAAGATTCAACCACAGACCAAAGTGCTGATCATCAAGAGCCTGAAGACCAAGTCTGCTGCTGAGGTGGCAGACATCTTCAGTGTATCCAAATGTCAAGTAGAGAGGATAAAAAAAAGATTTGAAGAAACTGGTGACGTTCATGACAAGCCCAGGTCAGGCAGACCCCGTAACACAACTGTTAGAGAGGACCGTTTGTTGCTTCGGCAGTCCAGGGCCAGCCCTTTTTCAACTGCAGCAGAGCTACATCAGAACTGGTCACCAGAAACCCCTCACGCAATGGTCTCCATGGCCGAATTACTGCTCACAAACCAGCATTAAACAGAAGACAACAAAAGAATCGTGCTGCATTTGCCAAGGCCCACAGCTTGCAGAAAGGATGGACAGTGGAAAAGTGGCAGAAGGTTGATTTTTCTGATGAATCATCCATTGAACTGCATCCCAATCGCCGCAAATACTGCAGAAGACCTGTTGGAACCCGCATGGACCCAAGATTGACCCAGAAAACAGTCAAGTTTGGTGGAGGAAAAATCATGGTTTGGGGTTACATCCAGTATGGGGGTGTGCGAGAGACCTGCAGAGTGGATGGCAACATCAACAGCCTGAAGTATCAAGAGGTTCTCGCTGCCCATTACATTCCAAACCACAAGAGAGGGCAAATTCTTCAGCAGGATGGTGCTCCTTCTCATACTTCAGCCTCCAAATCAAAGTTCCTGAAAGTGAAGAAGGTCAAGGTGCTCCAGGATTGGCCAGCCCAATCACCAGACATGAACATTATTGAGCATGTCTGGGGTAAGATGAAGGAGGAGGCTTGGAAGATGAAACCAAAGAATCTTGATGAACTCTGGGAGTCCTGCAAGACTGCTTTCTTTGCCATTCCAGATGACTTCATCAATAAGTTATTTGAGTCATTGCCGAGATGTATGGATGCAGTCCTCCAAGCTCATGGGAGTCATACACGATATTAATTCTTTTTCCCAAGGCACCATGACTTTATGTTCTGATGTTATTGGAGCATGTTTGTGTATTCAACAGAAAGTATCATTTCTACAGTACATTATTTTTGTATGCGACAAGACTTTTGTCCAAGCAAGATCTGACCTTTCTGTCCTAATTAAATGATAAAATTCAGTGAATGATGCACAACTTTATTTTGGTATAATAAGCATAATCTAGAGGCCTTTGCCTTTCATATAAGCCATTTCTGATTCCAATTGATCAACTACAAGTCAAGTTATTATTTGTTGTTCCTACAACTTGGATAAGCGACAAGACTTTTGTCAGGGACTGTACAGCTAACAACAAACTTATAATGTGTATGGTGACAACAGGATAACACTCACCATGACGAGTCCTGCCCCATCTAACATATGACTGGTTGCCTGAAAAAGAAGTGGCAGTGACGACACAAGAGCCTTTCTGAAAAAGTTGCAACAAGAAGCGCTCCGAGTAGCTGCACCAAAGAGTCAGAGTGCTGGGTGCACTGCCTTTTCTCTAGGCGGCCGCAAACACTGGCCCTCCTGCTTTATGTTGAACATGTACATATTCTGTCTCATCACCTCCTTCGCTTATTTGTCTGCTATCTCATTTCCTGGGATTCCTGTGCTGGTACCCACACGAACGCTGTCTCTTTCCCCTGACTGCCTGACCTTGTATTAGTAAACAGTATTAGCCATACTAGGTCTTGATGGTTTCTGGCTGATCCTGTTTAAATGCTTGACAGCACTGCCACTGAGTCACTACACGAGTATTTTACTTGATATCACATCCTCCACCCACTCTAATGCTAACAGAACTGTAAATAACTCAACAGCGCACACACACACACACACACACACACACACACAAATAATCTGTCATTCTCTGACAGATCCCAGTGTGGTGACTGGGAATCACACACCACTGCCCCTGTTGCCTCTGTTTGTGGATCCTGTGACCCATCTGTAAATAAATGTATTTAATCTCTGTAATTCCTGTCCCTATAACTTCAACATTCCTGTACTAGATCTGCTGCTCCAAGACCCTCTTACATTGATGACTGTCATAGCCTCCCCTGTTAGCAGTTGAGTTGTAGTCTGGGTAGTGTAGGCGCCAGGTTTTGACAAGGGAAGAAAATGCATGGAATAGAGACGACGATAACCTCTGGCTCTGCTGAATCAATTTTGATTATTAATTTATCTACAAGTGAATTATGTGTTCAAACACACTGCTAACAGCTGCTGTTCTCCTGCAGTTCTGGAAGGAGGTGGTGGAGGACGTTGAAGTCAGGGAGCTGATCTGGGACAAGAACAGCCCAGCACAAGGTAAACACACTTGGTGCTTAAAGCCACAGAAAGCAATAAAAGGGTACACCCCTGTATGCTCCCACTGTTATTTATTGACACTCAAAGTGCCATGACATGAACAAGTGTGCTTTGCTTTGTTTACTGTGACTTCCTTTTCATTTTGACTCATGTAATACCAGTGAGAGAGAAGTGGCACACATTTTGTTTAGCAGTTTTTAATCCATTTTTGTTCTTTGTATTTGAAGATCAACCTTAGTATTTAATATTTCCTCTATAAAAGATTTTTAATAAGTAAAAGCAAAGATCATATGAATTAAAAAGAGTGAATAAATAAGAGATGCACCTGCACCTGCAATACACATGACAAAGAAAACCAATAAATAATAGTTCCCGCTCTGTCGTCTTTACAGATGGTACGTCGTGTGAGGAGCGCTGGCACAGCCTCTTCCACCCACCGCGGAACCCGGGTATTAGTGACAAGGAGGCCCAGCGGGTGCTGCAGATTGCCGTTATCCTGCGAAACCTCTCCTTCGAGGAGGCCAACGTCAAGCTGCTGGCGGCCAACCGAACGTGCCTGCGCTTCCTTTTGCTCTGTGCCCACTGTAACCTCATCTCACTCCGACAGCTTGGACTTGACACGTTAGGCAACGTGGCTGCCGAGGTGGGTCGGGTGTTACTGTTTTGGGGCTCTCAGGCACCTTTTTAAAAAACTGATGATATGGATTTAGGTTAGTCCAGTAATGCAGGAAAAAAAAGAGTGTGATGAGGAAGATTTGTTTCCAAATATAGGTTACTGTGACACAGTAAACTGTCATCATTTCCGCTCTAAAACAGTCTGAATTGGAGTTCAAAAAGGGCTGGTTCAGTTGATATATGATACCAGTTTAATTCGAAGGAAAAAGAAAACCTTGTAAACATTATTACACTTTTCGTGTCAGTGGTCTGAACAGATTTAATTGACGTTTGCTAGACCCCTCCCCTGCACAGCCATTGTCCAATCATAGCATAGTAACAGTAAGTACACAAGGCAGTTCTGCCAAACTGTGGATTTGAAGTGGTGTGCATTAGGCTGTAGCAAAAGCAGTGCTTGGTATTTGAAGAGTTTGGAGGATCCCTTTTTTCCCAGACTTTTGAAAGCCAAAAACAAAAGAGCAAAAGTATAGAGAGTGGATTTAACTGTGTGTGTGTATCTGCTCTTAGCCTCAGCTTGTGCAGATCAGATGTTTTGACAGTGTTCTGATTTGCTGAGCGTACAAAATGATTAGTTTACAAGCTTGCGTCATCTCTTCCAAAATCAGCTGAATTAGTATTTTAATGATCTGTTCCTGCTCAAAAACAAGCATGTCTACTTGGGATGGGCATTTTAGATAAGAGTACTTGAGTGCTTGACAAAAAAAAAATGTTAACGGAATGTAAATTGGCCAACAAAGTTTTAAAAAAGTGCAATTTTACATTAATTTATTGAACCTATTTATTGAGCCTATTAAACCATAACTTCAAAATTAACATGAAAAAAATTAGCAAACTTTTTGTTGCTGCTGTTACTTTGGTTAGATGCAGCACTTTAGGACAGAGTCAAGAGAGGCTTGCTTCCCGGTCAGTTCACCGTCAGCCCAGTTAGCACAAGCCAACAGTGACAGCAGTGGCTACCATCCAACACTGAGCTGTTTAATGGCTCCAACAACTGACACTGAAACGGCTCAAATCTGTTACGTAGCATTTGCAGTGTGATGCTAACAGTTAGTCCTGTCACTGTGTGTGGGCAGCCTCTCACCGACTGTTCCCCAGTGCAGCTCCCGCAGCAGTAGCCTCTTGATAAACAAAGAGTGCGACAGCGGGCCAAGGAGGCGCTGAGTGAAGCAATACACCACACGCAGCTCTACCATAAAATAAGAGTTTACCTATTTTAAACAGTAAAAAAAAAAAAAAAGACACATGGACATGTGGAAGGTTAAGCAGTGGTTTGTCCATATGATGAAGTAAAGGCTAGTTCACATTACACAATTTTCACCCTAATTTTGCGTCGCGGAGACTATCGTAATCTTTTGAGTGTTCAAATAACTTATTAGACGGATATATATAGAGAAAGGTGACGTTAGAGAGCAAGCCCAAATAAGCAACTCCACTGTAGAAACAAGCCCAAAGTTGCGGCTAATAAGTGGACCTGGCAAGTGGCAACCCTGCGGTTCACATTTCTTCCGTCCTCCTGCATGCTGACGTGGGACGTATTCCGCCTTTCATTGGCTGATGCTCTTTGTCAGTCGTGTCACACTTCTCCAGTTTTCTAGCATGCCAGATATCCAATCCCAGTCGCAGACGAGGGGGCGACTTGCTCGTAGGCTTGTTCACACATGAGGACTCGTTGTGGCAGACTATCTGCCGACTCACCTCCGACCCAAGGTGGCTCTCAAGATCCTCTACAACGTCAAAATCACGGTGAAAATCGTGTAATGTAAAGTAGGCATAACACTGACGTTAAATCAAGCACTGAAGCTCTCATGCCCATCCCTAATGGCTGCTAGGTTCATCGAGGACACCCAAGTGGTATGGTTATTCTGCCAGATGGCACGTTGTGTCACTTCTGAGCAGTCTGTTTTTCGGAATAATTTTTACTTATTTATTTGACCACGGTGAATTACCATATATTTAGCTCTTGGAGACCTACATTGAAGACAGACCCTCAAATTGCAGCAAAGAATAAAACTGTTAAATACAAAAATGGATATCATTAAGACTGTTGGTGAAGTAGTGACAGACCGTGGAGTCACAGTGAATATATTAAATGGGCCCGCTTCAATTTCCATATCACATTTATTGGTATGTGTTGCATGTAGATGAGCCCACATCTATTTTTAGAGGCTGTATGCATAGGGTCCCTGATACAATCAGTTAAGCCTTTGATGCTATTAATTGGATGGTTGGGTTTAGGGGCAGTTAACACTTTCTACAGATATGATACTGCAAAGTCTTTTTATTATCTGTTAATGTAAATAATACGAATGCTACCAGAGCATCTCTTAAGGTTGTTTATATGTCGTGACCAAGAAGGCGTATCATGAGTGTCATGATGGAATTACTGTTTGGATTTTGACCAACTTGCTGCTTTTAAATATAGTCATGCTTTTGTTAAGTTCAGTGTAGTAAGTATCAGGTCAACTCCCATTGTCGTAGGGTTTAAATCTGAGAAGGATGTTCTAATATTTAGAATAAATGCTGGTTTGTGGAATGGATGTTTGAATAAATCTTGTCTGGCTTCTTGTAGCTCCAGCTGGATCCCGTTGACTTTCGGACAACTCATCTGATCTTTCACACCATCACCAAATGTTTGATGTCCAGGGACAGGTTTCTCAAAATGAGAGGTGAGTTTTCAGCCCGCTCATTATGGTGACCTCTTAGTGTGAGAAAGCTGTATGAAGCATTTTAAATGCATCTTTCTGTGTGTCCTTTAGCCATGGAAATCCTGGGCAACCTCAGCAAAGCGGAGGACAACGGAGTGCTAATCTGTGAGTACGTGGACCAGGACTCGTACAGGGAGGTAATAATGCTCCTCACCCTGCCTGATCTCATGCTCCTCATGGCCTCTTTGGAGGTGCTGTACCTGCTGGCCCAGCTCGGAGAGATTCCCTGCAGCAAGATCGCCTCCGTCGACCGTAGCATAGGTATGAATCCTCTACTGTCATTCACAAATAAAAACTGGATTTACGTTGTTAAAAATTGTAAATGTTCGGAATATTCTCACTTTTTTTTTTTTTTTCATTTATTTGTGAACTAATTTAATGTATTCAGATTTTTTGTTATCTGGGATTTTTTTGTATTTGTAGATCCATTTTGTATTTGCAAAATATTTGAGTTTACTCAAATATTGCTAAAGGTGATTAATATTCACAGATTACACATTTACACACGGATTGTCAGTCTGTTCACACAAATAATATCAAGACACATCTATCTCCATAGAAACATTTCTTTGATCTGCTGTACTGCTGAAATGTGACTGTTTTGACCCTTGTTTTTCTTCTTTCTCCTTCTCCCCACTCAGACCTGTTAGTGCGGTTAGTATCGGTTGACCTCCACACGTTTGGACCTGACGCCCTAGCAGCTGTGCGATTGATCGAGCATCAGGCCAGCGCTGACCAGGCAGCCGAGGTTCGACCACAGCTGGTAGAGCAGGTACCTGCAGCCGTGCAGGGAGCAGCGGCGCCTGGTGAGTGTCTGTTTGTCGCATGTGATCTCTCAAACCACTGAAGGGAGTTAGTTGATTAGAAACTTTTGACAGTTTTTTCTGTTTTAACAAGAGTTTATACACTTGACCTCCTGCTAGGTGGGGAATTAGTAGGAGAGTAAAAATGACCTTGTTTTTGTTGAGTGTTGCTACAATACTACAGAGCAGCTTCACTATGATTAACCCTAAAAGAACTCAAGTTAAAGTTTGTTGTAACGTTCAAAAAAATCACTGCTAGTGAACAGCTAATTCACTTACAGTTGCTAAGTCACCTGTTGCTGAGCCACTGGAGCACTGCACTACAAGTTGTTTACCAGCCTAGTTTGTTTTGTACCTAGTCCTGGCTTAAATACCTCCTGATCATTCATATGATATTCCTTCGGCACTTGGAATAAGTTGCTTGGAATTTTTATGGTGAAAAACAGCAGTACAAAGGCATTTGCAGTTTTCTGATCTCTTAATTCTTTTGGGCTAATTAATAAGGAGGGCTTGACTCGAGCAGTTTTCCATATTTGAACCTTTTCCCGCCTATGATGAAACACTTTGCAACTGTTAAATATTCCATGTTTGATGGACAAAATATAGATGATTCAAGTTAATAAACGTTAAAGCACTAAACACATAATGACATTTCTAGGGGCTAAGACTATCAAGAATATTAACACCTATTTATTTTAAATCTCTGTATATTTAATGGTTTACCAGCTTATATCATGGTGGGCAGAGACACAGGAATCACATGCAGACGTAAAAGCAGCCTTCCGAGCTTCTCGCAGTACCATGAGTGTGTGGATTAACAGGTGACCCTTGGTGGGAACTAAACCTACCTAAGCTTTGAAGTGTCATCCCTGTGCTGATGGTGTGCTCCACAGGGCTGCAAAGTTATTTTTAAATTTTGCTGTCATCTAGTGGACAGCCTGGGGAGTACTACACACTGGAAGTTCTTTAAATGAGTGGACAATGATAAATAAATTATACAGAAGGAGTTACGTTTATAAACCTTAAATGTTTTTTTTTTTTTTTTGTCTTTTCAGTAACGAGGGTCGCAGTTCAGCCCACTCAGCCACCTCCTGGTATTGTTGAACTAGACGGGGAAAAATTTACACTGCAGTGGTAAGATTAATTTATCTGTGAATGTCAATTCTGATAATTTAACTGAAGAATACAAATAAATAATCTTTTGTGAGAAAACAAATGTAGGATTCTCCTTGTTCATATGCCTCCTTGTGTCTGTTGCTTGCATAGTAATCACTCTGCGGTTTGTTTCTCCATCAGGCTAAATGCACACTTTGAGACGAACGCCGAGGGCTCTGTGTCTCGATCAGAAATGTACTCCGAGTACCTGGCCACGTGCAGTAAAATGGGACGAAGCAACATCTTGAACTCCGCCGGCTTCCTCAAATGTCTGCGGTTAGTTCTCCCCCATCTGATGTATTTCTGTTCCACCAGCACATAGCATTTTGTCTTCGCCCTAAGATTGCTTTGCTACGCAGCAGTTGCTGCCCTTCGTCTTGTTGAGCAGCTCTACCAAAGCATATCTGTCCCTTTGTGACGAAACCTTTATCTTCTCCTACCACCACAGGACTGTGTTTCCCAACCACACAATGCGGCGGCAAGAGGAGACCAAGGCAGGCAGTCAGGTTCAGATTCTCCTGGTAGGGCTACGGCGGCGGTCGATCCCCTTGCCCATCCAACTGTACTACCAGCAGCCTCAGCAGCAGAATCCGGCGGCAGCTCCAACACCTCCAGCAGCCCGACATGAAGCTCCTGGAGACCCTCAGGCCCCACCTCCAGGTAGAACAAGTGGAATTAATCATGTTTACTTCTTTGATTCATTTTTCTTTGAGTGTTAATGGGAAAGTTTGCCAAGTAAGAGATTCTTTGTAAGTATCTAGGATCTAAACAGTTCTGTGTTTGTGTTTTTGTGTTTTACCAGGCATACCTCTCGGGCCTCCCAGTCTTGCACCCCAGTTTGTCCGGGTCCCAGGCCCCAGCCTCAGCACCACTGGTGCCGCCCCCTCCATGGCCTTGACAGCACAGGAACCTCCCCATGCAAGCCACCCGACTGTTCCCCGTCACCCGGCAACCCCGCAGGTGTCTCCACAGTTACCACCAAATCCTCTGGCAGCAGCACAGCAGCAGCAGCAGCAGCAGCAACAGGTCCGACCTGGTCCTGTGGTCCAGATTCCCACGTCGGCACCAGCCACCCTGAACCACAGCCCCCAGAACCCTGCCCTTCCACCTCCACCTGCAGCTCAGCAACACTCCCCTATGCTCCCCACGGGGACGCCTGTTACGCTATTTCAGCAGGTACCACAGGGCCACATCCTCACCGCCAGGGTACAAGGTGTGTGTCCTCCCATCCCCCAGCACCCGGCCCTGCCTCAAACCCCTCCCCTGACTGGAGCTCAGGGTGGAGCTCCCCAGGTGGAGCCTCAGTGTGTTGCTGCGGCAACGACACCCTCTTCTTCCATCCAGGTGGGGGGTGGTCAGGCGTTGAGTATCGCTGGTGTGCCCAATTCCCAAGGGTCTCGCGTCACATTTCAGAATATCGCCCCCAAACCAGCGCCAAACCAGTCAGGTGGACCAGCAGCCACGATAGCCACTCCCAACCAGCAGCCTCCGCCTCAACAGCAGGCGCAGAGTGTAGTAATAGTCAGTCCCAACCCCCAGCAGAACCCAGCCTACACCCCTGCCATACACCAGATCGTTCTTGCCAACCCCTCCGCCATTCCCGGTGCCCAGACTATTCAGATAGCAGGGCAGCCTGGCGCTGCTTCCAGCCCCTGCCCGCCTCCCACTTCCCACTCAAACACCCAGGTCCAGCCCAATCAAACTGTCAGCCACACACTGTCCATGAAACGGCATCAACCGCAGCATCAACAACAGCCACAGCTCCAAATAATTTCCCAAAATCCCCCCTCTCAGCCTACCTCCACTGAGTCCAGCTTGATCAAACAGCTACTGCTTCCAAAGCGAGGGCCTTCTACTCCGGGAGGAAAGCTCATCCTACCCGCTCCACAGGTGCCCCCTCCCAACAGCACGATAGCACCCAGTCCACAGGTCATCTACCAGACAAGCTACAGCACCCAGAATCCCCCTCCTCAGCCTCAGCAGCTCAATGTCCAGCTGGTTCCTGGTCAGCTCCCTGCTGCAGGAGCCCCAGCCCTCCAGGCGGTCCAGCTCGTGCCAGGCCAGCTCATTTCCACGAGTAGCGCAGGGGCAGCTACCATCATCCAGGGCCCCACGGCAGCTGGACAAGTTACATTCACCGTGGTCCCCAACACTGGCTTCACCACCTCCGCTGCTGCTGTTGCTGCTGTCAGCCAGGGTGCTGTGGCTCCGGGAGTTCCCCCTCCTCCGTTCTCTACTGCAACAGTGCCCCACCACGCCCCGGCAGCTCCACCCCCACCACCACCACCACCGCCGCCACCACCACTGCCAGCTCCCCTCAGAGGAGACAAGATCATTTGTCAAAAGGAGGAGGAGGCCAAGGACGCCACGGGGCTGCACATACACGAGAGAAAGATAGAGGTGATGGAGAACTCGTCTTTGGCAGAAGGAGACTCTAACGGCAAAACCAGTAACGGCGATGTTGCGGCAGGTGCCAAGCTGCTAAATGGTCGGAAGTGCATGGAGTCTAATCTACCTCCATACCACTCAGGGAACAGCCAGGGGGCACTCAATGGCCCGGCTACGGAGAGTCACCCTGCTAATGGGAAGCAGGCCCTCTCCCCCAGCCTGAACACCCCCCTGGAGGGCAACCCCGACCCCAAAAAGACTCTAGTCAACGGGGTGTGTGACTTTGATCGTTGTGACAGTGGTGGCAACTTAAACAAAAACATTCCAAATCACATTGCTTCCAAACAGTACCTGGGGAATGGGGAGGTGGGCCCCTCTGAGAAGAGTCATGGGTCAGACCCTCCTCTTCCTAGTCCTCCTCCCCCCCAGCAGGACACTGCCAAAGCCCAGCAGGCCGAGCGCCTGGCTAACGGACCCCAGGCAGTAGGCAACAGGCCTCCCTCGGAATTAACTAATGGACCTTTGGGGCCCGGCCACGCTGTGCCTGTATTAAGACAGCAACTGCTCCCCAATTCCACCTTCCCCTCCACTGTTACCTCCCAGAGTCTCGCTGCCCCTCCTGCAAACGGAGTGGCCTCCGAGGCTCGAGGTCTCAAGAGACCGGCTGAGAACGAGGAGCGCAGCACAGCGGCAGCACCCTCGGGGATCCCCAATAAAGTGGGAGTGCGGATCATCACCATCAGTGACCCCAACAACGCTGGCAGCAGTGCCACCATGGTGGCGGTGCCAGCAGGAACAGACCCAAGCACAGTAGCCAAAGTAGCAATAGAGAACGCCACTCAGCAGAGGAACTGCTCGCCCACACTGGCAGCTGGCTCAACGGTGAGTCACTGTAGGGTTAGTCTCACAGTTAGCCACAGTTATCAGTGTCTTCTAGTAGTGTAATGTCAGGTCTGTCACAAAATGACCGGTTGAGGGCATCTATTACTAAAACATATGCTAAGCCTTTTACTAACCTGCATTCCAGTATAGCCAAAACTTTCTTTCTTCTTTCTATCCTTTATTCATATTTATTTTTCTGCATACTTCAAAATGCCTTTTGTGGAGGTAAAACATTGCAAAATGTAGCATTTATTTGATACATTTATCTACAGCAGTAGTTGTGTTCTTGTTCTGCGGTCTTAGTTGAGATACAGCTATCATTTGACTTGCAGTTCACACATAACACGATACAGGATACTACGCCCTCAGATTTTTTCACTAAGAAAGAGCACATCTCTTTGCTCTCTCCACTCAGTGCCTCTCTCTGTCTTAATGAGTTGCTAAGGTCTTTGGCTGTGGAGCAGAATGAAGCTAAACCTGTTGAGGGGCTGTCAAAAATACAGCAACAAAAGCCACAACGGGCTATTGGCATTTAAGCACTTTGCAAAGATTACAGAAAGACATTTATCTTTTTTGTTTGCGTGCCAATCCTGAATGTTATGACGCAGTGTGTATGAATCATCAGACTGAAAACCAACGTGTCAAATGATAAAAATTTTGTGAGGTTGGTGGTGTTACACTGGAGATGGGTTGCCTTATTCCCCAACTGAAAATCCTGGAGAAAGTTATGTGTGTGAATCAGCAGGAGGCAATTACTCCTCCTGCAAAGTTAGTTTTACAATCATTCATCTGCGATAAAGCCTGAATCTAAGAGCTAAAACAGACTAGTAAAAATCATTTTTCCAACATCATCCTCAACAACAAATATGCACCCATTGCATATCACTTCAGAGTTAATGTTTGGAGGTTAAGAAGGTGAGGCCAGTTAAGACCATGTGGCATTCACTGATACCCACCTCCTATAGCAAAGCAGCTGAGAGAACAACTTCTGCCAAGAGACAGGCCCGGGTTACATCTCAGCCAACAAGTTGTGTTTGAGGAAAATTACAACTGCAGCTGGTGAATATGTAAAACTGCTCGTGATTCTTTTTTTTTTTCTTTTTTTTTTAAAAACTTAATTTTATTTAGTTTACTTCAATATTACAATTTATACATTTCTATACACACACTTTTATTTTTATTTTTTCAGCTTGAAATAACATTTTTCAGAGGTGTGGACTCGAGTCACGTGACTTGGACTGGGGTCAGAAATTTGAGGACTTTTGAGTCAACTTGACTAAATCAAAAATTGCAACTCAACTTGGACTTAAACACGAATGACTCGTGCCTTCTGTTGGACTTGAGTCTTCTGACTTGAAAATACTATATGCCCTCACACAAGCCTGAATCAGCTCTCTTTTTCTTTTCAATTTTTAAACAAATAAATACAAATTTCAGAAGGCAGTTATGATTTTTGTATATTCAGTTTATCATTACTTTTAAAAAATGGAATTAATTTATTGAAGAGTGACTTGTTTAGGTCTCGAAACATAAAGTTTAGGACTTGCTTGTCTTGATTTAGGACTTGAGTGCAAAGACTTTAGTCCTTATGTGACTTGCAAAACAATGACTTGGTCCAACCTTCTAGCATTTGTACACATTATATTCAAGTATTAAAGAAACAGCAAACAAGGAGATTAAATTTCCACTCCAAGTTATATATAATCAAACCCAATAATGTTTAATAATTGTCCACTCCAAGGTGGTCTGATAAAGGTTGGTATGTGTCAGTAATGGTGAATATCTTCAATATCTTAATATGGAATGAGGGTTATCACTTGATGGTGTCTCCATTTATTTTATATTCATATTTTTTCCCACAGCCTACAGTTACCCCGTCCCCTCCACCTGTATCCCAGCCTGCACCTGGGGGTAACCACAGCCCTCGCCTCCCAGCACAGCAAACCCCCGCAGCACCACCAGAGCAGAGCAGGAAAGCAGGGCAGAACTTCAAGTGTCTGTGGCAGTCCTGTAAACGGTACGTGTCAGAGACAGACGTTCATAGTCACCTTTAGCTGAGCCACCGTTGAGCTTCTGCTGATTTGCTCGTTTCTCCTCTAGGTGGTTTGAAACGCCGTCTCAGGTGTTTTACCACGCAGCGACGCAACATGGAGGAAAAGGTGTATATGGAGGCCACTGTCAGTGGGAGGGATGTGAACCTTTTCCCCGGCAGAGACTGTCCTTCATCACACATCTACAGGTAAGACTCCCTCCACCTTCTCTGTGGCTGGTAGTGAAAAGACTGGTCGTACAGGGACTCTCCATTTTTGCTCAGTGTTTTTGTGCTATTATCACCTCAACATAAAATTGTAACAATGAAATAACTGTACAAGATTTGTCTAATAGTTTCCAATCTTTTCTTTTGCAGGATAAGCACTGTTCTCGAGAGGCTTTGCTGGCAGGACTCAAACTAGAGGAGCAGCAGGCGCAAAGTCCCAATCAGACTTCTTCCCAGTACATACACCTTTCTTTATTAATCTTCATACATGATTACACTGTATTCCTCTTTGTGCTTTACTCAATTTCTTTAGCATTGACTGGTTGATTTAATTTGGATCCAGTGTGTGGATATTTAAACTGTATGTAATTTAAATGGTAGATACACTGGAATTTCCCTTGTTGGGAACCTAATCAAAAATACAGCATTACAGTTTCTGTGGAAAAACAGAGTACTTATGGTGCTATTTGATGCATGACAATAATGTATGGCGTGTATGCTTGATGTTTTATAAAGGACTCCGCCAGCGGCAGGCAGTACTCCGACACAGCGAGCACCGAAAGCAATCGTGAATCATCCGAGCGCAGCTCTCATGGCCCTTCGCAGAGGCTCTCGAAATCTGGTCTTCAGGGACTTCACTGTGAGTAGAACAAGGCTGACCATTACCTCATTTCTCCAGGATTTTCTCAAAACTCTTTCTCACACACACACACACACACACACACACACACACTTTTGTATGACTTATAAAGCTTCTGGTTGGCGAAGGTGGACTTAAGCTGCTTGGAAGCTTTTAAATCCCACTGTTTCCTTCGCCTCATGGTTCAAACACAGGCTCAGGATTGACTTAAAATGCTGGGAGAAAGAATTTGGAACTTTCCAGCTCTTCATTAGGCTGGAATTTGCAAAAAAAATTTCTTATAAAACTTCATTAGACTGTACATACACTGGCATGTTTTCTGCCGGTTTAAAACACCCATCATCTGCATAATATGACATTTGCTACTGTGAAGAACGCCTGCTTGTGTTAGAACACTCATCTTGTTGCCATGTCACTATCACAACTATACAAATGGAAATTCAGCCTTTGTCTTACCTGTCAGGGTTCTCACTGTCATGGAGAACCTGGGAAAGTCATGGAATTTTACAAACTTGTATTCTAGGCCTGGAAAAGTCATGAAATTTGTAAAATCCTTCAAAGTTTTTGGAAATTCTACTGAGTCCTTGAAAAGTCATGAAAAAGTTTTGAAATTTTGTCCAGGAAAATGTGTGTTCAGTTGCCACTCCCACTGAACATCTGTCATCTATAAAAGTGGAATTCATGAATTAATTTCTTGTTTTGTTTTTTCCTCTATTAGGATGAGAAAGAGGGACCAGTGACCAAACACATACGACTAACTGCTGCCTTAACGTTAAAGAACATCGCCAAGCACTCTGACTGTGGTCGCATGTAAGTGTCCCTCTGGCTGTGAGGAGTTATGAGTTATGAGTCATAAAAATTACATCAGAATGGACAGAATAAAAAACACCTGACAGTATAATGCAAATACCACCTTTTGTGAAGCTTAAATGTTTAATAAATTGCATCAGAGGAGTGCATTTTATGAGTCTATCAGTGTTTTATTTTGACCCACGTCTCTCTTCCTTTGTCTCTCAGGTTGGTAAAGAGGCATGAGACGCACCTCTCTGTGCTCGCGCTAAGTAACATGGAGGTTTCCACCACGCTCGCCAAATGCCTTTACGAACTGACGCGCTCACTCCAGGCTTAACGCCAAAAGGACGACCTAGTCTACAACCCCCATCCCTCTCCTGAGACGAGAGGAGGAAGCCACCGGTGAGCCGTAGCGGGTTCGCGGGGGGGAGCAGAGGGCGGGAACCGGAACGAAGACCCTCCTTGTGCCGCGCCTGGCACCCTCCAAACCCCCTCTCATCCCTCACCTCCTTCCTCGCCTACCTGTGTTCAAACCCCCGCCCTCCCCCATCCACACACACACACACACAAAAAAAAAAAAACTGCCACGGGGTCTTCCACCAGCTGCCCACCAGGGGGGGCTCTTTAAGACTGCTTCCCCGAGGGACTTCACCGACGAAACCCCAAACACGAGCACATTTTGTTTAAGTTTTTTTTTGTTTGTTTTTTTTGGTTATTTTTTATTTTTCTCTTTGTCCCGTGAACTGATGTGTGCGTTGGAGTGAGTGGCGGTCGACTGAAGAGTACA